>NW_027271081.1:4057500-4657500 GCF_040938485.1 Diadema antillarum
GCAGCATGCAATAACTCAATTGATTTTTTTTAAAAAAATTAAAGTGGGCTTACACATTAACAAATATTTTTTTTCATGGGCATATCACAAGCGTAATTGAAATGTTTATTACTCAGTATTATTACTTTCAGATTATACAGTCAACTTTAAGTCGACCTCGCATAAGTCGATTAATCATCTACGTCAAAGGTCTTTTCAAGTCCTCTTCATCTTATATTCTATCGATTTTAATCCCTCGTAAGTCAATTTTCTCTGAGTCGAAGCTATTTCATCAGTCAAAATAGCTTTGACTTAGGCAAGATTGACTGTTTGAGCAAAAATTATTCTCTTCAAGCAATGTATTTCCATGTGTATTACGGGAAAAGGTACAACAGTCATATACTCTACAGGTTCCATGTCAAGACAGAATCTTGATTTGAACTGATGACCTCATACCCTAAGACAAATAATGATAATAAAAAAAAAACCACCTTATTAGTCCCATGCACTAAGAAAGATGCTGGATATTTCAGAGATGAATCACTTCCAGCTCATCAGTGATACTACTGTTACTGCTACAGACTCCTGCACATTTTTGCCAGTGCTAAATTTTCATTCAAGTGACTTCTTGGTGCCTGAAAATGGAATGATTCTCTTGAGTTTGACAGAAAGGACACCTCCATTACATACATCTGTCATCACATAGTACATGTGACATTTGCAAAAGAAAGAATCCCCTTAGCTGATTTGTCTATTCGATGTTTGGTACATGTCTCAAGAGAATGTCTTTGCATTTAGGCTACACAATATCTAAGGGGGCAAAGAAGCAATACACAGCTGCATGTCCACTCCAGACATTTTGTTCTCAAGCATATGTTTTGCTTTGACAGAACATAAAAATTGGTATAGTGAAATTTACCCAACACAGACAAACCTGTTCATAGTGGCCACTCAAAAACATGTAAGATGGCTTTTGTTGGCAGGGTGGTGGCCAATAAGATCTTTATCACTCAACAGCTTGTAATACAGGTTGCATGCACATCTCGCATACACATGCTCAAGGTAGCAATAAAGCACTGGTATATTACCCCGTTCCATACGGGAACCTGGTGGCCTGTGTATAAAGTCTATGGGGATTTCAGAACTTAGTATGGAACGGGTTAAGGTGTGATGAGGTGGAAATAGAAAGGCACTAAAAAGAGCATGCAATTTTTAGTCTCTTCCGCTCTCAATTATGCAGTTGGTTAACCCTTGTAGTAGAACAAAGATAACTAATTACACTTTCAAACAAGATAGGACTCCACCTCACGATTTTGTCAATGGTACATCCAGCGCCTAACTGAAGCTACGTACAGGGTCTTCGACAGGTCACTTCTTGCTATGTGATTTTCTGGTGGCCACATTCGGCAGGCACGTACTATAACAGGTGACCACTACAGACAGGTTTGACTGCAGTCAATATTATTGTTTTGCAATTTGCACTACTTCATAACATGCACAGTATCAATTCCTAACACCATTGAGAATGATTTCAAGGATCTTTTCTGCTCCCTGGCATATTTAATGTTTGTTTGTTTGTTTTTAACATGCCCAATCATCACCCTCTAAGGGAAAAACAGTGCTCAAACAATGTCTAGCTTGCACAGCTATATGGGATACCTCTAATGCCTTACAAGTTTATAACAATGTTTCTCATTCTGAAGTGCTTCCGGAACACATGCTTCGCACACAAAGTTTTCGTCTACATTCTGGATTGCCCATTTACTTCTCAAGACTGTTCACCAATCTGATGATGGCGAGCATTGCATTTTCCCCTACAAAAATTGTCAATACATCACATGGACTGTCCTTTGGATTGTAGCTTTAAAATGCAACACCAACAATTCGGGCAGTTTCTATAGTTGTTTTTGTTGTTGTTGTTAGAGGAGGACTTTGTGAGTCTGTCCTATTCAATGTAATGCTGTCACACATGAATTGCGTGAGGAGCCGGAATTCTCAACTTCATAGGCAGTGTGCGACTGTCTTCTGATTGAGTAAGTACAACTACTTTAAGCAACTACCCAAGTATAACATTTGTTTATCTTCCAGACAAGTTTCATGTGTGCAGAAATAAGGTGCTCTTCCAGCTGCGTGAGACATGTGTGAAACAAACACAAGTTCTCCATGCTCAGATGCACAGAAATCTCACCTGCATACAGATCATAATGCCTTAAAGAAAGGAAAGTGTGTACTCTACTTCACATGAGCAATATCTCTTGTCTTGTCTTGTCCCCTGCATTTAAATTTCTTTTCTTTTCCTTTTTTTTTTTTTTTTTTTTTTGGGGGGGGGGGGGGGTTTGAGGACCTGATAATAAATCTACTTCTGGAGACGGAGAAAATATGATTGAAAGATATCCCAGACCACGCCTTGTAGTAAACGAACAGAGAATTATGTGTGACCATCTATTGAATAATCATTTTCATGGACAAAATAAATCATTATTTCTTTGTTGCGTTTGTCTCTGTTTCATTGCAGAATAGAGAGCACTGTCAATGACAAGTATGCATTTGTTGCTCTCAGAAATAACACAAACATCCATCAAAACATCTAGTCATGGATCAAGTGACACAACCTTTAGGCTGAATAAATCTTGCCAACTTTTTTTATTAATTGTTTAATATTCTTCTGGTTTTTTTTTTCATTGCCAGTCATTGTTATGCCTTCCATTGCTACCTGAATTTCCAGAAAATGCACAAGGCTGCACTTCACCAGCTAATTAACACATGAAGATATCTGTAAAGTGACTGGGTCTGGTATCATCTATCTTTGACAAAAATATGGAGAATATGTGCAAAATGGCATTCCTGCAAAATGAGCTGCCTGTACACATATGTCAACAAGTCAACTTTTTAGCATGTACCCACATCCAAATGTGGGTACTACATTTTGTATTTGATTGATTTTTATAACCAGCGGGTAATTTTTCAGCTGTATGACCACTGTCGAAAAGGTCTATGACCATAACAGCTGCCTCCACATCAAGAGCCAACATATAACCACTGAATTCCTACACATTGTGTAAAATCTGTACCTATTTCCATGAATAATCAACTGCTACACAGATTTGATGGCAGCTGTATAAACTTTACTCAGCCGCTGCAAATCTCTCTTTATACTTTGGATTGCGTAAAATTTGACAGGAGCTAGTTTGCTCTCGCAAGTGTTGCATAAATGTCAAAAATATTTTCACAGAGTCTTCCCACAAATTGGCAGCAACAACTGCAAAGACACCTTTTGTTTGCTGTAAAAAAGTCTATTCTCTTAAACAAGGCATGAGCTCTGAAACCTGACTGGGTTTCACTTGACTTTGGGCTTTTCTTGCACTCAAACACGCCTGCATTTTGTTCATAAATAGCAGCTTCTCTCATCAAAAATCTACAGATAAAAGGTTCCTTTAGGCGCCGCAGCTGCCTTCCCTACGAAATTTTGACATGTTCCCAGCAAACAATAAGGAAAACAACACAAAAACATGTTTCCCATCATTTTGGTTATTTCTTCTTTCTTGCACCTACGCCACAACGGAAAAGAGTAGACCTCAGACTATCCTCTCTATTTCATCCACATCATCCGTACTAAGCCTCTCAATCTTCCGTCCTGTGGAGGTGAGAAAAGAAAGAAAGAAAGACGATATTATCAAAATATAATATCCTTAGGAGTAGAATGAAACCCAGATGTACAAGTGATTTGAGGTACTGAAGCAATGTCACAACACATCACAAAGTTTGAGGAAAATCTGACGCTCCGTTGACAGTGATGAGTTTCTAAAATTTCAGTGCCGCCATTGCCGGATGACAAGATTAGTAAAATACAATATTTTGTGATGATATCATGCACAGCAACAATTTATTCCCCTATCATAATGACAGAGTATTTGAATCTGCCCCCGCCCTCTATGTTTTGCACTATAATTCTGTAATGCGAGAAGGCCTCATTGTGAGGTTTCTTGACTTTCTTTGTGATAATCTCGCACAACTTTTGAGACCAAATTTGCAATGTCCGCACATACTTTTTCGAAGCCACACTCATTTTTGTAATGGCATGTCACCCCAAAACAGGCACAATTTTGTGATTTTGTGTACATTTTCTATGAAAGACGGTGGTCTGTTATGAAGGTCATTAAAACCTGATTATTTTTACAATTATTAGTGGAAAAATGAGCAAAGAAAATGTGATTCCATTGGGATTCGAACCCAAGAATTCCGGATTGCTAGCTCGGTGCTCTACCGACTGAGCTATAGAAAGCCCTAGTTCAGTGTTCGTCCCAGAAACCCTAAATTCTCAATGCTCGGATGGTCAGAAGCTATAGCAGTGTGTTTCGTGTGTGACACACACGCACACACTTACACCTGGCATAAACCCGAAGGGTAATTCAGCTTGGGGATAAATGCGAGCGATCACCGAAGTGATGCAGCTTTTTGAGTATGTAACAAACGCAAACAGAAGAAAACAGACCTGAAATGAATATGCATTATAAGTGGAAAAATGAGCAAAGAAAATGGGATTCCATTGGGATTCGAACCCGAGACCTCCGGATTGCTACCCCGGTGCTCTACCGACTGAGCTATAGAAAGCCCTAGTTCAGTGTTCGTCCCAGAAACCCTAAATTCTCAATGCTTGGATGGTCAGAAGCTATTCAAACAATTAATCACTTTCAATGATTGACTTTATGCTAATTATGGTAGAAATGTGGTCAGTGACAATATCCAATGAAAAAAGGAAAAACAAAGAAATACATATGAAATTCCGAAAACAATAAAATACGTAAGAATTGAAATGACTTTTGGAAGTTGTTATGATGTACCATCGTTGAATATGCTAAAACTGATACACAAACCAAAATGGAGACTCTCAATGCTTTTAATTAGGCTAAAATATGATCTTTGGCTAAATTTGCAGAACTAATTAACTAAAATTAGAAATTGATTGTTTGAAAAAATCTTATGACATAATTTTGTAGATTACGACATTGGTGTCCGGCATGCTAAATGTCATGACGATCACACCACTGATTGCCGAGATCCCGGTTTTAGCATAGCTAAAAAAAGCCTGGCCTGATTAGGGTTAAGGCATTCAGCTTTTCTTTACAGCCTAATATAAACCATAGTTGGTATAGCGAAAAAGAGAAGAGCGCTAACTTGCCACTAAACCCAGAGTTTGACGAGTTCTTATTTAGACAATATAACGTAAACAAATCAAGACAAAAGCAAAAGTTAAACAAAACAGAACAATGGCAAGTACCACATAACTCTCACAATCAGTACTATGGCTAACATTAATACTCTTGACAAAGTCCTTACCAAAGTGCTCCTGGATCTTCTCCATGACAGCCATAGTCCTGGCCCCATCCACAAAGTTGATCGCCAGGCCCGACTTGCCGAATCGGCCTGTCCGTCCGATTCTGTGCAAGTAGGTCTCACAGTCTGCTCGTCCATCCATATCCACCGGGAGGTCAAAGTTCACCACTACTGTCACCTGCTCGATGTCAATTCCTTTATCAGGCATTGCAGAATGGAACAAAAACAAATGGATGACTATCAGACTTAAGCGAAAGTTGACTGCATCAGGGACGTGTACCTTAAATACAGGTAGTGAAACAGAAACATTCAAAAACAAAACAAAAATACAAACAGAAAAGGGAGAACTGATGAAAAGAACTGAAAGTTAAGTTTTGAAATACCAGTCTCTTAGTGGTTTCAACCCCTTTTATGAATCGGATGATGAAGATGAAACCCCCCAAAACTGTTTCCATACACCCTTGGGCAGCTGGCTTTACTTTTAAGAGAGTCCAATCTATGATGATGCACTGATTCATATTGACAAGGCAAACTTGTCCAGCAAAGCAAATGCTAAGCCAGATGGTTACGTGGCACTTTTCTTCACTGATATGTCACACGTCCTAGTAAGTGATGACTTCAATACTGTTGTGAACAAGAAGGTCATTGACACCAATGTCTTTGCAAGACATTTACATCTTTCTGGTTTTCAACTGATGATACACGAACATGAATCAAAGAGAAAAAGAAACACAACTATTGCCATGATCATCTCCAACAGAAATGTAAGTAGACTGAAAAGGTGCAAGACTTACATTGTAGGATCTAAAGGGCTGGGCTATTGACATTTGTTTTGCCCCAGCTAAATAAGAAAAAAAAATGAATAGCAAGAGGCTTTCATAAGTAGTCATGAGCCTCATTTCATATAGTGGTTTGTATCAACTGTAAAATACAGTGATTGTAGGTACCACAGCAGTAAGACACCAAACAATCTGTGATGAGTATTCAAGTTGTCACCAAAGTAAGTGCACAGACTGTAATTTTCAACATTTACACACATTTTGTTTTTTGAAGTTTTTTTTTTCTTTCTTTCTTTCTTTTTTCTTTTTGTTGAATGGATAAACATTACCACACCACATGCAAAGAAGTAATTTGAAAGGAAAGAAATACAAGAAATATAGAACAAAGGGCTTGACACTCAGTGACGATTTCATCGATACACTGTAAAATAAGAAACATTAGCTCATGAAACTTTCGCAAATTGGAATTGATGGCCTTTTACGGGGCATGAAACTTTCGCAAATTGCCACTGGCATTCAATGCATTGGGTAGGCAAGAACGTTCATGTGCATTTTACCTTTCGCAAATCTTAAATCCATGCAAAAGTTTCATGGATGCAAAAATTTTTGGTTTTAGAGTGTAATTTTTTTGACCATACTCTCACCTCTCGCCATGACATTTGTGGTGATTAGAATCTTCTCCTTGCCGTCTCTAAACCTTGTGAGGACAGCCACCCGCTGGTCCACTGTCAGGTCGCCTGAAAGCAGCGCCACGGCGTGTCCCTCTCGTGTCATCCTCTCCGCTAGCCAACTCGCTGTCCTCTTGGTCTGAAAAAAGAATAACAACATGGGTATCAAAACAAGACATTCATCGTCATCTTCATCATCATCATCATCACCATCGTTACTATCACCATCATCACCATCATCATCACCATCACCATCACCATCACCATCACCATCACCATCACCATCACCATCACCATCACCATCACCATCATCCTCACCATCATTATCATCACCATCTTCATTATCATCACCATCTTCATTATCATCACCATCATCATCATCACCATTGACATCATCATCATCATCATAATCATCATCATCAATATCTTGTGTGTCGGTTTTGTTGTTGTACACACAAAAGTCATTGGACGCTGCAATTTTCAGTGATATTGGTCACACAAATGTGCTATACACCACTGTATCTTGTCAGGGGCACCCCTGATTTTCAAAAACAGAGGCTCAAAATTTGCACATGATGTGAAAGAAAAAACTCACATCTTTTCAGCAAAAAAAAAAAAAATCTGAAAAAAAAAGAAACATTTTAAAAGTACATGTATCACTTAAAATGACGAGGCGGGTGGGGGTTTGTAAATCTTCAACACTCTAAAAAGTGCTCACCTGGCAAAATATCATAGCCTGGCCGATGGTGATGGCGCCGTAGATGTTGGAAAGGGACTCAGCCTTCTCCTCCTTGTTGGCACAGAGGACGTAGTACTGCTTGATGTTGGACAGGCTCTCCTCTTCGCGACGCAGGCGGATGACGATGGGGTCGGGCACCACCGTCTCAGCAAACTTCATCACGCTGTTGTCGTATGTTGCCGAGAACAACATCATTTGGCACGTGGTTGGAAGTTTTCTGCAAAGATTAAAAAAAAAACACATATACAGTCAACCTCACCTAAGTCAAATTGAAAAGGATCAATAACAAATCTTTGGAATTGTTGGGGCGTGCATTTTGAATTAAACAATAGAATTAATAGGGCATTCCAGACGATTTTCAAAATTTCACATTATGCAGTGCACAAATCGACAACTCCATGAATAGATTTGTGGAATTTATTGTGGTTCTTGAGCAGAGAAACAATGCTTTGAAAAACGTTGAACAAATTACACTGAACAAGGATGATGACATAGAAGGCTAACATATTTCAGAAAATGTAGCACTGAAATTCAATTACAATACCGCTTGCTTGCGAGTTCACCTGTGTATAATCTATGCATGCCTTCATCTTTTGTTCTGCTTCCTTGAGCCCCAACTCATGCATTCTTATGGTGACTCTGCCATGTCATCATCCTTAGCCATGTTCAGACGTATTTCTAGTCGGAGTAAAATTTTATGGCATGGTAATTAATATTCACATTAATGCATATCCTACCACGACCCTTGTGTCCACACGACGGTCGTGGGAAGAAACTCCGACCAATTTATGAGCGAGGGTCGGTGTAACTTCCGGAAGTGGTAGCGCCGCGCACGTCGACCATGCGATTGTTTTTTACCAGTGCCATTTGTCTTCTCCATTCTTGTTGATGGAAATTTCTGCATGAGCCCTATATAAAAAACTTCGTCGTGATCGACTAGGTTAAAATTGCATGTGTACTCACAAAATGTCAACATTGCGATTTGACCCAGGAAGTTTTACCTAGGTCGTAAGGTATGTAAGTTCATAGATACTCCGAGGGCTTGTCCGCACAGGCAATTTACTCTGACCGGCTAGTCGTGGTAGCGAGATACTCCTAAGAAAACTCAGGAGTATCTCGTTCAGAGGAAGAGGTCGTGGTAAGTTCCTCCGATCGGAGGAAGTTACCACGACCTTGTTCAGACGGGCACTACTCCGACCTACAGTGTATCCTCCGAAGTTACTCCGACCAAGCTTCCTCCGACCCTTCTTCCGAAGTTACTCCGACCAAAACTGCCTCCGTCTGAACACAGCTCTTGTTCCTTGCAATTTGTTCTAAATTTTGAAAATATTCTTATTCTTCATCACAATTATGATAAATTATGAAACTCTGTCCTCAGTATAACTAATTTATTGTTATTCAAATGTAAAAATCTGGAAACCATCCGGAGATCTCCTCAACACATTCATATCCATCTGGGGTAAAATTTTTCATTCATGTGTGCCGCCAGCCAGGTCAACACACAAGCAACTTGCAAGATTAAATGTAAAGGTAGGTATCCTCAGTCAAATGCCCTCTCACTGGTAACTGTGAGAAAAGTAAACTGAGGTGCCATCATATAAAAGTGATAGAAACTCAAGCTACCAGTGAGAAGCCAGCCATAGCAACAGGGCCATTTGAAATCCTTCCAAAATTCATAACTTGTGCCTTCGAATGGCCAAATATTGTGATTTATAGTTTAGTAGCTATAGCTTCAGTGAAATTAGAAGGCACTTGATCTCATACATGATGATGTTGACTTCAAAGGTGACAATTGTGAATTTAAAACAGTGATGAGGACGATGACGACGACGACAACGACGACGATGATGATGATAGTAACAGGGTAGTCGCCCTAGGAACTGACAGTACTCACTTCTGGATGCGGATGGATTGGTCCTGGTGCCCCTGCGTTGCGATCATGACGTCAGCCTCGTCGAGGACGAACACCTTAATCCGAGATAGGTCTATACTCCTGAACTTGATGCACCAGTCCAGCATTGTTCCTGGTGTACCGATGACAATCTGTTGCGTAACCTTCTCCCCCCGACCCACTGCAATTTGAGAACAAAACAGTTCCCTTTTTAAGCAACGCTGCACACTGGCACTGGTGCAACGGTCCCTGACCAGTAAAGATCACTGTCAGACCAGCAACACTTTCAGGAACAGACCAGTAAAAATGAAAAAAAAAACAAACAAACTGGGAAACTACTGATCCAACAGACAGGTCGGACCACTAGAAGAAAAAAAAATGGATTAGTGTGCAGCCTTGCTTAAAGATTTCATTCATGATTAAAATTCATGGATCTAATCGCAGCTTTACTAATACTTTAGTTTGACCGGATGAATAACAGCATTGTACTGTACGAGCTGAAATTTTCCCGTAGAGATATTTTCGCAAATTGCTACATGGAGGACATTTTCGCGTGTTGTTAATTTCGCGGTTGCGAGGGTCTAACTGAACTTAGCTATTCGCGCGTTGTTATTTTCGCATGTTGTCATTTTCGCGGTTCAAAGGCGATTCGCGAAATTCGCGAAAATAAAACCACCGCGAAAATTTCAGCTCATACAGTATGTCAATGTCCCCTGTCTTACACATGTGAATAAAATGCGGCATATTTGGGGGTAACCAATTTTCCAGAAAATCCACTGAAATCAAATACTCAAGGCACTCTAACTGCAATCACAATCACAGGACTGAAAGAAAAGTATGATTATTCAAGCATCGTACACTCAAAAACTATGTTTATACGTCGTCATAAATTGCTTGTAAACATAACACGGAAAATTGATGGGTCAAGTCTAAAGTTGGCACTAACCTGTTGAGGACAAGTCCCGAGTATACTCGGGCAGGTGTCTATGGGAAATGCGTGTTGTAGCAAAATCAACCCGTCCTCAACGGGTTAATCAAGGACAGAATGTGTTGATAGAGCATGCTCAATTTAAGCTTAATCTGATAATTTCTTCATTGTCGTTGCTCCAGTGGTTTACATCCCACGTTTTGTCTCATTCATTGCACAGCTAGCACAATTTGGTAAAGATTAAAACACTTGAATAGACCCTGTACTTCAGAGCCTCTTATCTCTGTTCACACTTTTCCAGAGTGTGTGATTTCTTACCAATAAATAGGAGAGTCCATTGGTATTGAGTTATACATAATTTGAAAGCTTAGAGGCTGCTCTTTCCGAATCTGCCCTTAACTAAAAAATGTCTGGCAACTTTTTGTTAGTTTTGTGATGCAGGGTCACTAATTATATGACATATCATTTCATAATTTGGGATTACATTTCATTGACCCTTATAAACATGACTGATGAAATTCTTTCTATCTCAAATCTCCTAATCGTCACATTTTTAAAACCAATTTTTTATCCCTACTGAGTGATGATTTTTGTTCAAATGCAGGCAAAGCATGAAATCAACATGTTCTGAACAACAAAAAAATTCATTGTTTTGCCTAAATGTTTTCCAGCTGTACTCACTCCACAACTCTTTCCCCCAGATAGCTGCTCACATAACTTACCTCTTTGGCCCCTCACAGCATATCTGATATGTACTCCGTGTAAATGCTTCCCCATTTCTTCCACAACCTTGCCAATTTGAAGAGCTAATTCGTATGTTGGTGCTAAGCAGAGTGCCTATTGGAAAAAGAAGGAGATAATAAGAGAAAAATCAATATGAAATGCTGTAGATGATACTGTACACTGTATATTCTGAGTCATTACATTTTTTGGCAATTTTACATGTCAAATAATATCCGCAAAATTGAAGATGTGTAAAAATATTGCTTCGAGTAACACATACGCGCTGCACATTGTCGCCAAGGGGGGAAATCACTAACATTTCTCCTGTAAAGGGAATAACATGTATATTAAATTGCTCACTTCTCTACTGTGGTTTTCAATCACGAACTTCACCACTTGCAAAACTGTCCATACCTATCCCTATTCATGAAATCATACTCGTCAAATACATGGCATCTACGGTATACAGCAAACCTTGCAGACCACTACAAGGAAATTGAAGAACAATTTTACACTCTGTGTTCATGCTGTCTTCAACCATTTGTGTGCTTGGAGTGCCACTTGCCATTAAAAAAACACCCCCCCCCCCCAAAAAAAAAAAAGCAAAAACAAAACAAAACAAAACAAAACAAAACAAAACAAAACAAAGCAAAAACAAAAACAAAAACAAAAAACATGGCATTGTACACTGTTCAAAATCCCTGGCACGGAAGGGGTTAATCCTTTGTGTGCTCTGAGCATCAAATGGTACAAACGACTCTATAGCATTGTACAAATCAGAAGGATACGTGACCTACAATCGCCACTGACTTCATCAGGAAATTTCAGGTCAAAACACACAATTCATATGATCTAGCAATTCATATCATTTTTTTCCCATGGAAATTGAATACCTGGTTGTTGTATTTTTACAAAGTGCATTTTCATATTGACATGCGACATTACAGAAAATCATCAAGATTGCGATTTCTATTATGATATTTCAGTTCTGTAGAGGGGACATTGCATCCCATTCACCAGTAAGACAAGTAACATTGTAATTAATTTGTCAATTTGATTTGCGCTTTATGACAACTTGTATGCTGCGGGCCAACTGCTGATGTACAGCTTTTACCTAAGCCTTTGGTGATGATCTGAACAAGTCCAGTCTTACCTGAGGGTACTGGTCATTGTCCACTCTGCTCAACATGGTCAGGACAAATGCCGCTGTTTTTCCCGTCCCGCTCTGCGACTGTGCAATCATGTTCTTTGGCCTGAGGACCAAGACAGGATGAAAACTTACTACACTCTGGAGAAAGAGCGCAACTTTGGGTGGCTTGCTAGATTTTGAACATATCTCATTGGCGCCAAAGTCTTACTACCCTGTACTTCTGAATGCATGATGCAATGTACATGCAAACAGCATTGTTTTCTGAATGTTCGACAAATGTTTTTAAGATTATAAGGTTCATACATGTTGTATCTTGCATCATTTGCTACAAGTATGATGTAGAACAGTACATACCAGGAACAGCATAACAGGTCTACAACTATTCCTTTTCTATTGTTTTTTTATGCTGTATATCTCTATAAGTAAAATCACAATGTTTGATGTGCATCTGAATAGACAAAATGAAAAAAAAAAGTATCCATAAAATATAAGACATGGGCTCCAAAGGTGCAACCCAATGCTTACCAGGCGGTGTATGTGAACTTAAAGGGACTGTACAGTACTGGTTGAGGTGGGGATTCATGTTTTGAACATTCCTAAGTGAGATAATGAGAAATCTCTTACAAAACATGAAGGAGCATGTAATTTTAAGAAGGATTCAACGTTTATTTGATGAAAATCGGTTTTAAAATGGCCGAGATATCCAAAAGAGTGATAATAATGAAAGACTACAGGCCACGCCTTTTATTATGATCTCTTTGTTTCACCTTGTTTTTTGGATATCTCAGCCATTCTCAAACCGAGTTTCATCAAATAAACTTTTGATACCCCTTAGAATTGCATGCTCTTTGACATTTCATAGAGTGGTTTCTGAATATCTCGCAAAACATTAATAGCTAAATCCTCACCTCGACCAGAACTGTACACACCATTTTAATAAGTTCATGAGAGTGACACAGTGAACTTTAAGGAAAGAAATACCCAAATGCCTTCATTTCTTGTGTCTGGTGTGTGTTCTGATTGGTAATCTGTGAGTCTCAAGTAAATAACACAAATGAACAAGTTTTACAACTCAAATGCACCTCATTAATCTGGCAAGAAGGAGCATGCTGGTCAACAGTTACTCAACTTTATTCAACAAGCATTGAATTATGTTTTTTCATCCTTTTTAAATAGTTTTAACTTTGCTCAAATTCGCCCAGCCAACAGAAGCTGGTGGATAATATCCTATGAGCCAAAAATCATTGAGAATAGAAAGGAGGGAATGGGTGTCATACGCCTCTTTAAAAAAAAAAAAAAAAAAAAAAAAAAAACCCACTCTGACATGATGTCAAAAGGGAACAAGGATAAGGATTTGAGGAGGCTTCAAAGTTTGATATAGTCTATTGCACATGCACGGAGACTTACGGCTCTGCCATGAGCAGTGGTAAGGCTGTTTCCTGGATCTTTGAAGGGGCGTTGAAACCCATATCATAAACTCCTTTCAGCAGGGCATCCTTCCTGTGTGATCAAAAGGAGGAAAGCAAGAATTCGTCACAAGTTCTTGACAATCAATACAGAACCCCTTCCCCCCCCCCCCCAACAAAAAACCACCACCAACAAAAAAACAAAAAAACAAACAAACAGCTAACACCCATGAGTGCAAACACAGCAGAATCTTGTAGCATGTTCCTCCATAAATCTTGGAGCTCTATCATAATCCATCCACACACAAAAGAAAGAAAGAAAGAAATAAAGAAAGAAAGAAAGCAATGACAGCTACTGCTACACATAGTTTGCATTTGAATTACAGTATGCCTGTGTATCATAAAAATGTATAATCTCCAATGTGCTACAGCATTTTTTCTTTTGTTGAAAATTCTTCATCATATCAACACACAATGTACCATGCAAGGTCTCAACTGTAACCTTTAATCAAGCAGGAGACATGAGGCACAGACACAATATAATCTAGGTTTTTTGTATTGACACGGAGGTATGATATCAAAGTATCTGTGGTCAAATATTGAGGAAAAGCAATTTGCATGATGACTGTCCATACCGCTGAAATTTCCATGCTTTATAGTCAAGAATGGTGAACAAAAGAGCATGCACCACTTTTAATACATGTATCGCAAATGAAGTGTATTACACCACAGAAAAATCTAACACAAATATTGAATGTCACAAGCTGTAAATTCACCTAATCCTAAATCATGTTTACATGAATACAATGTTCAGTATGCAATATCAGAGAAGTGACTTTAATAGAGTGAAGAATATTATTCTTCATGTGTTAGACACCAGATATGAATTCAAAGGTCCTAATAAAACCTAACTTCCTGATACCATACAGAGAGCAACACATTGCACTCTTTCAGGTAGCCAATGAGAGAACAGTATGACAATAATTTTGTAATGCATACTGGAAATAATTTCATAACATTCTACTATCCATCCACCCTGTTTTCAGCAAAGTACACCCAGTCTAGTGGCAACATGTTTCAGGCTAAATTTTACCCAGCAACTAGCCACTTCGGCCCAAAATCAGTGAAAAGGCATCATATTTTTTACATGATGATAATGCACATACATACAGTACATTAGAGAAGTATGCATACAATGCAAGTAGGCATACAAGGTAATAGCTGAGGTTCTTACAGGCGAAGCTGGTCAAAGGACTTGACGGAGTGGAGGGGGGAGTTTGGATCCTTCTGTTGTACCTCAAGCTGTGAGCTTGTTGTGTCATGGATGAGGCGAGAGTGGAGAGCCTTGTTGAGAAGAGATGCCTCTGCTGCTTCTTTTGCTGTGGGAATGATATCACAACGATAACAATCGTAAAATAATGATAAAATTAAACTAGAAAAGCACTGTGACAGCACAGAGCTCTGCCAAGCAGCTCATTTCCAATCATGTTGCAGTTTCCACCCCACATCGTATACTCTTACATTCACATCATCTGCATTTTTAGATTCCTTGACCATCAGGCCTACTACAGCACAATGGCTCTGATGACTGCAAAAGCAATTATGTCATCTAGCATTCATGATAGACTCTGACATGGACAAAGAATCCTTCAAATTATTCCCCCCCCCCAAAAAAAAAAAAAGAAAGAAGAAAAAAAAAAAGATGCACCTAAAAATAGATCTTGATAACTACCACAATTCAAAAACTCTGTTCCTTGTGTCATCATCAACTGCTCGTGACAAATTCATCCAAATCTTTTTATAACTTTTTGAGTTATTTTGCACACAGACAGATAAACAAACAAACTCCATAATACCAGCAAAAGCTTCTCTAAAGCCTACTTGGTGGAGGTAACAATAATGATCTAAGAAAAAGAATGATGGTATTATAGTTTTGATAAATACAGCTGGGATTTACAGGTAGGAGTTAGTTGCTGTTTACAGTGAGCTCATTTAGTTTCCAGCAAAGTTAATGTAACACCATGTCCTTTTAGTGTGAGGACACCACTTCCAGAAATATTGTTTGCTCAGTTTCTACCAAACCATGCCTGCAATGATTGTGTGATGAAAAAGTTGTGCTTCTATGGGCAAATAGTACACTGCAGATTATAAAACTGCAGAAAAACTCATGTTCAGAATGATCAACCATCACCTGTTCAGATTACATTTCAGTTGATTATTCCACTTGCAAATGCGATACATGTCTTGCAAATTTATAACTGTGTATAGATAACAGATTTTCCTTTTCTTTCAGGTTTGTTGTTGCTGTTGTTTTCATTTTTAAGGTGTGTGTCATTCAAATGTGAATATTTACCCCCGGTTTCATGTTTTGCTGTAAAATCAGTCCTTATTCAATGCTGTGTTTGGTTTCAATTTTTCTGTTCATAGCAGATTGCCAATCTCACCCTTATCCTCCTGAGCTTCGGCGGCAGAAGATGAGGAAGCGGACGCTGAAGAGGAAGCCCCACCGACAGCACCAGCAGCAGCAGCAGTCGCACCCTGGGCAGAAGGGGCAGCACCAGCACCACTCACAGAAGGTCCACTTATGCCAATCTCCTTGATCTAAACAGAAAAACAGATATCAGTATAGATTACATTGTACTACATTGTACATGTAAATACACAATTTTTTTCTTTGAAATAACCTTTACTAGTTTGTGAAATAATAAGACACTGAGCAGATATCATCCAGACATTAAAGATCATTAATGATCTAAATAATTTGCATAGCCTAGATTTCTTTTGTTTAACATACCCATTCCAGGATGAGCGAGAGTTCATATACTTGAGCTTAGAAAACTTCACACAAACCCTGAACTACAACAAAGGGATTTTACAGTAAACCTCGGCCGTGTCTGGCACAGTCTACTACTAGAAGCCACCAACAGTAACAGTGTAAACTCCTTCAAATAAAATCTACAGTGTAGAGGGCATGGAAACACTATGTACACACTATGTCACTAGATTTACAGTTGTACAGCAGGCTAGGCAGTAGAAGCAGAAGAAATAGAAGAAGAAGAAGAAGAAGAAGAAGAAGAAGAAGAAGAAGAAGAAGAAGAAGAAGAAGAAGAAGAAGAAGGAGAAGAAGAAGATACACACAGCAAGTAGTAAATCTCTCCAAAACTGTAGATCTAACGTTACCTTGGGCTTCACTTCAAGTAACACTTGTCAAGACAACTAGTAAAATTTTACCCTATTCAATTGCTTAATATGTATACTGAGTTACACCTTTGCCTTTAGCAAATTTATACATCAGAAACAGGCCAGCTTTAAAAAAATATATTCAGAACAGGGTCCAGCAGAAGGCTGGAGTATTTACTAGTATTTGAAGGGTTTGACCAACAAGTATGTCTAAGGCGAAAAACTTCTCATTTATGATAATGACATTTGCTGGGTCAGTTGTTCGCTTCTTAGACAGACACCACATTGATACATACGCCATTGCGACGGTTTCCACCGTTCTGGCGGAAACGCAACTTCGCATAAACCAATCTGGAAAAAAATATATACCGGTACAGGATTAATCAGTTAACATTTTGACTCACCTCTTCCATTGTTTCCTCCTGTTTTCTGGCTGTTTCCTCCACTTCTTTGCAGTGCTCCATCGCCGCCCTTCGTTTGAAAAATGACCGCACGAATGTCTATGGCAAGCCAAATGCATGCTCCATACAATCACTATATCGGTACACTTACGTGCAGTAAACTTAAGTGTACCGATACAGTATAGTGATTGTACGGAGCATGCATTTGGCTTGCCATAGACGTTCATGCCGTCATTTTTCAAACGAAGGCGGTGATGAATTGGGGAGCACTGCAAAGAAGTGGAGGAAACAACCAGAAAAAAAGGAGGAAACAGTGGAAGAGGCGAGTCAAAATGTTTACTGATTAATCCTGTATATATTTTTTTCCAGATTGGTTTGAAAACCAAGCTGGAAAAAAATAATAATTAACCATTTCTATGTTGGGGGGGGGGGGGGGGGAACTGGGTCGAAGTTGCGTTCAACCAAAATGGTTGAAACCGTCGCAATGGCGTGTGTATCTCACAATGGTGTCTGTCTACAAAGCGAACAACTGACCAGGCAAATGTCATTATTATAAATGAGAAGTTTTTCGCCTTAGACATAGATTTCTACTTGTCGGTCAATTAAAGGGTGAGCTCTGAGCTGGTGTCATGTCATAGTAACTCCTAACGTTACTCATTTGTACATTGTAATTTCAGCATTCGATGATTCTAATCCCCGCATCCTGGAATAACCGGAGTGCCGTAATGTCCATAAAAGTTGCCTAGATAACTCTAACAGTTAATGTTAAAAGTTTACACCCACTCAAGGTACGGGCAGGCGTAGACAGAAAGATCCATCTCACATCTGTCTGGAGGACTCTTTTATATTTTGCTGGATCCGTGAAGCCAGACGTAGTCTCCGCGGAACATTCCCCGACGGACAGATACAGACCGATCTTTCGGTCAAGGGCAGGCGTTACAACGTGAGCTGAGATGAGCACTGATGATGGGAGTCAAACGACAACGCAAACGTAGGCCCTACGCACTCGAGCTGATGATTCGTACTCGTAGAGCTGAGAGCTGGTGGAGGCGAGGTGCGGTGAACTGTGTGTTCTTCACTTTGCACACATCTTGAATCCTCAGTTCTGAGACGGATCTATTGAAAGTGCACAATGGACTTACCTGGGTTTTGGAAATTTCAATCAATCTCACAGTGAGGAAAACATTATACTTGCCTTCTTTTCCTGCTCATTGATCGCTTCATCCCAATTAACGTTCGACATTTTGCCACTATTTTGTTGACGAGATTGTTCTTGAATACAGTCTGAACGTATGAACCTGGCCACCGCTGCAGTCACACACACGTACTACACACACACACACACTTGTACTGTACTGTACCACACCGCCACCACTTGTGTACTATGAGTACATATACTCCTGCATGAGAGTCGACCACGGAGTCGACTAGCAAAATTCGGTGAAAGTGGGATAAGAAAAAGTATAAGAAGGATGAAAAATATGCATAAACGAAGACAAAAGTTAAAAATATTAAAGAAATATAAAAAATAAATTTTAATTTTATTAGATGTTAGCATAAGTTAACAACCTTACACCATTTGATGTGAATGCCTTTCAAATCTTTATCGCTGTATTTTTCAGGTCAACAATTGGCAACCCAGAACAACATGGCGACCTGCATGGGCTCCACAATGTTGCGAAATCGAGCACTTCAAATCTTGACAAACTACGCCAAATGTAGCCGAGCATGCAATATTTCGCGTGAGAGAAGGCTGTTGTATACATCACAAGAGGCCAAAGGTATTTTATGATGCGATGAATGTGATGGAGATAATACAGCTGTCATTTTTCTGGTAGCTACGTGTGCCGTGATTCGCACTAACGTTACAAATGTTGTAATGTACTGGAACTGGTTTTCATAAAGTTAGTCCCACATACCGTATACAGCGTTAGTTCGTCAGCTGTCATAGTTCGCAAACGCAATCACAATTATGAACGCACACTAGCAGTAGCAGTGTAGCACTTCCATACAATATAGTATGGTAACTCTACACATCGACCACCCTTTTTGAAACCTATCACTAACGTTAGATCGCCTAGTTTTTGGCGCACAGAACGCTAATAGTACGCACTGGAGCTGCATGCTGCACGGGCGCGCAGAGCTCAGAGAGCACATAAAAATGTAAAATTTTATTGGCTTTGACTGTTGATGAGGATGTGTGGTTAAAATTACTGTGGTGAAAACGAAAATTCACTGCTCATTAATGCCTATAATGGTTTAAATCTAGGACAAAATTTTGAATGAATATTTTAACCGAATCGTAATTTAAATTTAATGTCAGTGCATTAGCTTCTCACAACATGGTGCTCGATACAATTCGGTTTGTGTGCATTAAGCCATTGTACCAATTGACAATACAAAAATAGCGGTCGATCTTAAAAAGGAGCGGCGCAGGGAGCTGAAAAGAGGGCACTGAAGTTCGACGGCGATATTTTTGCATTGAAACTTCGAATTGAAAAGGGAACAAAAGCATTTGATAGTGCTGGATTTTCTCAATCACATAGTTTTAAAGTGAATTTCAGTGTTAAATATTCTTATCAGACATATAAAAATCAGGCGGTCAATGAGTAGCTAGTGCTACTGACTGGTTATGGTTGGGTGTCTGACACATCGACCACCTAATGCTTCTCTGTCAATAGAAATGTGAAAAATGGCATTATCGCGAAATACATTGTAGGTCCCCACTCCATTCATCTCCGGGCCGCGGTCATTCATTTCGTCATCGCCGGGGACTTCTTTCAACCTCCATAGACTTTACACATAGTGGAGACGCACACGCAGAACGAGAGGGGACCGATGGCGATATCGCGATTTGGCCGAAAAATCTCACAATTTGCATGAAATTTTTCTCACATGTTCAGAAAATACTCCGGATTCACAAGCGCGCGCTGAAAATACGATCTGATTTATGTTGAGACTGTATGTACACTTGTAGACACTCTCAGTAGAAAAGAAGTCAATTTCTACACTTTAGATTGTCCAGACCTAGAAGACTGTCACTAAAATCAGATATACATATGTACAATATTGTACATGTACGTATATCAATATTTGTCATGCGTGATGTTTGCTTTTTTAGGATATTGTTTGGAACCCGGAATAAAAAGAGAGAAAACTGACCTTGAATATGTCCAAAAATATGTAGATTATTTAAAGGGAGGGTGTTTTTGGCCACTTTAGCATTTTTATGATTTTGGTAAAAATTAAATAACAGAACCAAAGTGATGAATACACAAATAAAGTTTAAATAAAGTTTTAGTTTGTTCACATTGTGTATTTCTGTTTGGGACATGGCAGCTAAATTCAGTGATCCGGAGATCCATACTCTCCTCAAGAGAATCACCGGACTGAACATCGAGAAGGTCTTCAGACCAGCCAAGCAGAGTCTGGAGCCACCCACCTACAAACTGGTCAGCAGTAAGAAACTGCAAGAAGTGAGTTCAGTATACAAATGACGCACAGGTCTGAGTGCGTCAGTCGGAATTGTGTGCATAAGGTAACTATGGAATGCTTAACCCACGAGGCAAAGCCGAGTTGGTTTAGGCTAAATTCTATAGTTACCGCATGCACACTATATTCCGACAGACGCACGAAAAGACATGTGCGTCATCTGATTTATAGAATGGGTAATTTTCTCGTCAAAAACCCATTTTTCTATCGTGTTACCCGATGACAAAATTACTGGATGCATTTCCTTTTGGCTTGCCGTAAAGGGCATGCATACCCGTGCTTACCGTTTTTACTGGATGCATGGCCAGCCATGCATCAGTTTTTACTGGATGCATGGCCAAGCTGAGTGCGCGAACGCTTGCTTTAGTGCTCGAACCTTTGTTACAAGTACGCGTACTCTTGCTAAGTGCGCGATAACATGTTTACCACTGTGACTTAGCGTGCGGCCAGTAAAAATGAACACATAGCTCTCGACCTATCAGATCGCAGGATTCTCGCTACCCATTCTATAATTGAAAACCACAGACTTTACTCCTTTTTTTTGTCTTCATTTGCAGGAAAACATTCTTTTAGATGAAGTGCAAATGATCAAGTAACAAGAAGAGCTCGGTGACAATGGCCGTGTAGTCAGTCAAATCTTGTTTGTACAAGTGTATGATAGTTACGAAAAAAAAAATGAATGAAACTGAACATTGGTTGTGTGAATGAAAACAGAAAATGAGGGTACATTATGTTATGGGGATATTTAAGAGAGGTTCAATATCACTCTATCTTTACTGAAAATATACAGTACATGTATTTCCCAGTTTTTGGGGTTTTTTTTTTGTTTGTTTGTATGTTGTTTTTTTTTTTTAAAGGAATATTATGTAATTGCATGTCTTTGCAATCGTCCTGAATCAACACCTATTTTAGGTCCTTGTGTACAATCAGGTAGTGTGACTTTTTATTGGTTTTGTCATGCACGGTCACATGTGGACATATACCGTGTATGTATCATAAGCTCTAAAACCAGTGCCAATACATGTGAATAACACTTTATTCCTCAACCAGCTCCAAGAAGACGCAAGAAAGGAGGCGGAGAGGAGACTGAGCATGCCTCCGGTGTTGGAAGAGAGGGAACCCATCGATGAGGTGCTAGCGGAGGATGAGGGACTGGCGGGGCTGGACACCGCCAATGTGGTCTTCACCGACATCACCTATGGTCTCAGTGAGCGAGTAAGTCAGATCGGGTAGCATCCACACACTTGACCAACAAATACATGTTCAATCACCTTTGTTCTCTTAGGGTAACACAAGTTAAACTTTGCAGCATTCATCTAAAAAGTATCAGCAGTCTATGGCTATTTCTACTGACCAATCCTGAGTCTATGGATATTTCAGCTCACCAATCAGGAGGCAGTATTGGGCCGATTTCTGTGAGAAATAATCTGTCCAATTACAGCCGACTCTCGTTATAACAAAGTCCTCAGGACTGGCAGTTTGTTTGTTTGTTTTTTTGCTTTCTTTTAAAGCCCAATAAATAGAGTGTATAAAGATGTCTAGCTGGTAATTTTCGGCCCTGAATTTTGTGCTGTGTTTGTATCTGAAATTACATTATAACTGTGTTCATTATAATGGAAGTGCACTGTACATCTTTGGCAGACTTAGATTCCAGGATGCACTTTCTCTTCATGATTTCATGATTGATGACTTTTCAAAGAGACATTTTTTTTTGTTAGGAACATAATTTTTTGTTTGTGATAGCCGAAACTGTCCTATATAGCAAACTAACATCATCATCTGTCAAAAAGTGCTTGCTGAAAAACCAGGGAAAAATAGAATGTCCTTTCTTTCCAGTGGTACCTCTCTGCAACCAGTTTAACACCATTTAGCATACATGTAGCAGCTTAGGTGCAGTAAAGAAAACTGTTACAATTTCATTGGGTGGTATTGTGGTAATTTTCATCTTTTTTATTTTTATTCCCCTTTCCCTTCCCCTCTTGTGTACCGAGAAGAAGCGATTCGTAGTCATCAGAGAACCGAGTGGCAGGCTGCGTAAGGCTCGATGGGATGAACGAGACAGAATTATGCAGGTCTACTTCCCACGTGAGAGGAGAGAGGTTGAAGCGCCACCAATGTTTGCGGATGAACAGCTTCCAGTAAGTTACTTGTGACCCTGTGCCAAGCTCTTGTCCTTGATTCAAAACTAGAAACTAAACTAAGTATAAAGAAAATTATGAGAACCATGATGGTTAAAATTATGATTTTTTTTTGATTTTTTTTTTTTTTGGGGGGGGGGTAGTTTTTCCCAAGTATTGCATAACAATTCTTTTATTGTCACTGTAATTGGATATATGTCTATTGAGTGTGGGCATTTTGATTTTTTTTTTTCTCATTGTGAAACAAGTACAAGTATATCTGTTTGTAACAGGGTGAATGTTGTGTTTTATGTGTTGAAGTCTTTTGATAGAGTTAAATGCTCTTATTTTTAAGTGATGTTTTTTGTTCAATAATATTTAGGTTTCTCAGACAGCAGCTGTTGAAACCAGAACAAGCTGGTATTCTCTGAAGTGTGTCAGACAGCTGGTGTAGCGCTTCAGCACTGTCTAGGAGCACATATATATTGCGGTATATAATCTTATTAAAAGGCTGGGGTCTATCAAAAATGTTTGTTTTCTGCTATATTTTACTAATGCCTGTTGCTGTCCCTTCATCACCAGGCTATCTGTGCCAAAGAGCGTCATGAATTCTTACTGGATGCTGCGTGTGTGCAGTTTGAGCCTGATGCTGAAGATTTCATCAGAGTGAGTATAATTCAGTCAATTGATGGCTACAAGTATTCAAATGGTGACACAGATACACAGACACTCAGACACAGACACAGACACACACAGACACACACAGACACACACACGCACAAACACACACACACATATACACACACACACAAACACATTAAATTAAGTGTAGACACAGAAGGCTTTTGAATGCTTCTAGAAATGTGTGAGTGATCTCTGACCTCATGTACCTTATCTATGTACCACAACTCTTTTGAAATAAAGATAATTGTACCAAGAAAAGACCCTCTAAAACCAAGGTCAGTTGTTATGAATCCAACATAGAACTTTGTCACTGATCCCTCCTGTAAGAAGTGGATGAAATTGATATTTCAAAGCAAATGAACAGGGGGAGTAATACCGACTTTATCAAATGTTTGAAAACAACTCGTCAGGATTTCAGTAAGTTACAAATTTCGACTTTTGTGCATTTACTAACTGTATCTAGTAACTCTTTGACAATCTCAGCTCAGCCAGTTTTGCATATTTTGCTCAAACGCACAACCTCACACAATTTGATTGATAAGTCGCAACGTGGCACAGCTCATTTTAAACATCATAGCCATAGCTTTGCCATGACATTTCCATCATGGCAAAGCTTGCAAATTTATCTCTACAAATTTGCTATTCTGCATTTCGAGCATAAGTACCTCTATGAACAGTTACATAATTCTGAAAAAAAAAAATGAAAACCAAGGATGATTTCCCAGAGTGCTGAGTTACAAAATAATGTGGCACATAGGGTTTTTTTCACCATGGCAGATACAGAGTTAATCAGGAAAATATTTAGTGGACCAACATCCCTGTTCCCCATGCTCACCTTGTATAGGAACATATTCTTTTTTCCTCCATCGGATCCTACCTCCTTTGGCATATCAAGGTTCATCGCAAGGCCTATGAGAACCTGGATGAGATGGGCAATTATGACGTCCTCCGATCAACGAGGCACTTTGGCGGTATGGCCTACTTCTTCGCCAGACAGAAGAGGATAGACGGCCTACTCACAGACATGGTCCAGAGAGACTTGTAAGTAGATGATGCCTGAGAGCCTCAGTCTGCTTCTTTTTTTTTTTCATTTGTTAAAGAATATTTGTTTATTTTTGACATCCGTTGATAAAGGTTTCACTTTTGCACTCTACAAAATGTGTGCGATTATTTCAACCTCCCTTTAATACCATGCAAAAATTCCTCCTTCCTTCTTCGTCTTGTCTTTCAATTTCATGTTATCTCTCTAGTTGCTTTTTTCTCCCACATATGTTGTCTTCTACATCTTTTGTTTTCTTCCCTTATTTCTTTGTCTCTATATGACTTTTCTTTCATTTTTGTGTAACTTATGCTTTTACATGCTGATACTCAAAGTGACCACACTTTTATATCCATCATGCTCTGTTTCATGTTCTTTTTCCTATCTCATTTCTTTGTGTTTTCCTTCCTTTTGTTTGCTTCAGTGTTTTGAATTTCGTTTCTTTCTCTTTCACCTCATATTTCATGTTTCTACTCATTTTGCATAAGTTCTTGCACTATTGTCGTGCACTGCCTTTTTTCTCTTGTTTTCTTCTATTTCCTTCTCTTCTTCTATCCATGCTTTCTTCTGTGCCATATTTTTTCTCTTCCCTCCTGCCTCATCCTTCTTCACTCCTTCCTCATCATTATCTTCTGATAGTACCTCTCTTTAGAAATGGCATCTTGATAAAGTGTAGAGATACGCAATTATGTTGAAGACCCAAAACCTATATCAACAGAACTGATCAGATGGCCAGTGGGAAACATTTTATGTATTTATCTGTATTTGGTGTACCAATGGACCAACAATCAGTCTGTTGTGTAACTGTGCCCAGATAATTTGGTGTCCAACATTGAAGGACAACTCCACCTTCATGTACACAAGGATTGAGCGAATGCAGCAATATCAGTAGAACTCATCAGTGAAAGTTTGAGGAAAATTGGACTATCCATTCAAAAGTTACAAGGTTTTGAAGTTTCAGTGTGACCACTGTATAGACGAGAAGACTACTACAGCTTGTGATGTCATTTTCGTAGAACGATTTATGAAAGAAATTATAATGAAAATTCAACATAGTTTCACTTTTCTCACATGATAATAGAGCACTTGACGTGCCTCTTTGAGAAGGAAGGGCGAATAATATTATCCTTAACATATTATGTCAGTAGCAAGTGAGGGGAATGTGTACTTCTTTTTTTTTCAAAAAATGACATTTTGTGGAATTCTCTTTATATTTTCCTTTATCGTTCTACGCATGTGACATCATACACTGCAGTAGTCTTCTCATCCAGCAGTGACTGTGGAGAAACTTTAAAAATTCATAACTTTTCAACAGATTATCCAATTTTCCACAAACTTTCCATGATGTGTTCTACACTACATTGTACTATTATTGCTGCAGTCACTCAATCCTGAATATGTATATAAAGGTGGACTTGTCCTTTAAGATATGATCCTTCATTGCTAACAACAACACAAAAGCAAAAGAGAAATGTTACCAATCTGAAGTGTGTGTGATCACTTCTCTGTCACCCCAGAATCCAAGATGCAGCAGATTTAGTCAGAGTATATTGCCTCATTCACCCAGCTAGCCCGGTTGCCATGGAAGCAGAAAGTCTCAGCCTAGAAGGAGTGGCTCTGATCAAGGTATGTGATTGGCCGAAACAAGCAAGTACATATTCCTGGTATATTGTACACCTGTTGTCACTGTGGTAGCATCTTGCGTGTGTTCACTTTGCACCTCTGAATTTTACTGTACATCGTGTACGGGAGAAAGCCAGGGCTAGAGGAAACAGGTGTGATGATAATGATAACATAATGGGATATTAACAAGTGAATTTGATTTAATTTGCAAAGAATGAGAAATATACATAATAAAAAATACAAAAATTACCACTCTTCAGTTAGAAACATATAAGTTAGAAGTAATGACTTTGATCTTGTATGAATTGTGTATTGTCAATTTTAGGACCTGTAATGAAGTCTGTGATTGCTAAGCTTTTGATGGCTCTACATCTGTAATAAATAATGGTATATAACTAAGATAGGATGTAAACAAAATATAAGTTGTTATTCTGCCTAATGCAATACTCAGAATAGATTACAAACCTAAGATAGAAAGATATAAAGATACAATAACTGTATGGCTTCTTTGACTTCTTGTTTTTGAAAAAATTAAAAATGTGTTTTCTGTTTTTGCCCAAGATTATATACCAGTAAGTGTCCACCACACCTGTTCACATTCATTTACTTCAGACTGAATTTCAGTGGATTGATGATGATGATGATGATGATTATTAGTATTATCATTATTATTGTTATTATTATTATTATTATTATTATTATTATTATTATTATTATTATTATTATTATTATTATTATTATTATTATTATTATTTTATTATTATTATTATTATTATCATTTTTATTATTATTGTTGTTATTATTATTGTTATCACTATCATTATTGTTATTATTAAAGACTGAAAGATCTAATCTTTCCTTATCAAATTTCCGAATCAAAGACAATTTTCACCCTTTCTTTCTCATTTGTATTTGTTATAAAAGACAGAGTCTTCCCTTATCTTCTCTTTGTAATAAAGCTCAAGTATTACTGGTGCAAATATTGTAGAAAAGGGTATTTAAGATTTTGGATGAGATTCTCCTGTATCCATTCTTGCATTTGGCAGGCATACATCAGATTGGATTCGCATCATTCAGGCAAGCTGGAACTAGCCCTGCAGTCGTGGGAGAATGCAGGAGAGTCAGATGGTGCACAGACCAGGACAGCTGTGGAGTGAATTCAGAAGATACGAGACTTTGAACCTGTTCCCACTCAGCAATTGAGAAGCCCGCTGTCTGGACATAACGTAGTGGACTTGGACTTGTGTATTGATCTCTGGCATTGGTCAAGTGGTCAGCCAACAACAGGAAGAACAAGGGCATTGTCTCCGACCAACAGAAACATCTGTGCTAGATTGTGATTTAACAAAACAGCTGATATTTTCAAATCAAGGAAAAAGATGGTGGACACGTATCATATCTCCACTAGCTTGAAATACTATCATTATCAGCTATAAAGGACGGTGGAGATTATGTCCTGATGCTTGTTGACCATGCCAGCGAAGTATTTGTTCATCTTATACACTAATTACATTCAAGACATGTATAAACTTTCTATTTATGAATATATGTGTGCTTTGCAGGTTTCTTGAGAAAATGTCCTGTCCCATTCATCTTTCGGGCTTGTTTTTCCGATCAATGAAAAACAAAATGACAAAGATACCGCTTGATTGCCATTTATTTTTCCTTCATAGACTTTAAGGGTCCAGTTGTACATGATGTGACCGGTAAATGAAATGGAGAGACCACTTGACTTGTCATGTTATGTGGTTCCAATTCATTCGTCACCATGGCCAGCCTATATGGATTTGTCCCGTCGTGGTCTAGTGGACTGTGCTCTCAACTCAAAGGGCAGAGATCAAGGATTCAAGCCCCATCAAGGCATGCATGGGAATGAAATCATATTGCACTGTGTTTGTCTGAAGTTATGACGTTCTACTCATGACATGTACTGTACATCTGTTACGGGTACCAGGTTGCAGGTTGTTACAACTTGAGATAGAAAAATGAATGCCCGGTTGAAGTGTTGCCCAGCCAGCCACTGGAAAGGTCCCCTGACATCCAGTTTGATTCTTTCTTCATAACTTCTCCCGAAGCGAATGTGTCTTCTCATCTATTATAAAGTTAAAGGTATGATTTACCATTTGCAGATTAAACAAAAACCCAGCATTAGTTCTTTAAAATAGTTCTAACATGTGACTTAGGGATAGAAACAACCACTGTAAAAATTTGAATCTGTTTAATCGATGGTACATGTAAGTGTTGTAAAATACACAAAATGTGAACAAAAGTTATAATAGAAATGTTTCCAGACTAAACCGTATTCATCTACGGTTTATTGAGAAAAACCCTGATATCTCCTTATATTTTAGGTTTTATTGCGAAAATTTCATATGGTAGGATGTTTTATGATACAACAGACCTACACATACAAGTGTTGTATATGCATCAAATGTGATATCTTGAACATTTTTGAAATCACTGCTCCCAAAGGTAAACTGGACCTTTAAGGAATTACTTGCTGAAGTGTTCCCCAGCCAGCCACTGTAAAGGTCCCCTGACATCCAATCTGATCCTTTATCCATTACTTCTGCTGCATTATGAATGTGTCTTCTCATCACAATTTAGGAATTGTTTAATTTTTTTTTTCATTCTTTCTTTCTTCAAGCTCTACCAACTCTGCTTGAGAATACTGAACAATGTACACTTGTATGTGTATGTACATGCACCAACTACTTGCATTTTGTCCAAGACCTTTATCTTGTATAAATCATGTAAAATATTAAGAAAATTCACAGACTTTTGTGGATGAACTGATTCTTTGTAGTCCTTTCTGCCACCATGTTCTTTTTGTTTCAAGATTGTGTTAAAGTGCTTGTGTGTGTGTGTGTTTTATATACAATGTACATGTGAATTTACTCTCATTTATGGTGATCCGTGCAATACTGTACTCTCATATTATAAGCTCTTCAACAAAATGATAGTCATACAGCTTTCTTTTTTCTTTTCTTTTAACATTTGTCTTGTTCCACTTCAGAGTTCAACATGTTGAACATGCTTAAAGAGGAAATCTAGTCAAATATAAGTTGGTCTGATAAAAAACAGAGTAAAATCTTATGATTTCAATGGTAAAATTTTTACTGAAATCGCATAAAAAATAAGAAAGTTATGACATTTTGAAGTTTTGCTAATTTCTGCAAAACAGTTCTTGTACAGTGGATATGAATATGCAAATGAGTGAGCTAATCATGTCATACCATCACAATTTTCCATAGATCATATATAAAAATGACAAAATTTCAATGTTCCTGTCATTGAAGTCTGAAACATGATGTTATTCCTTGGGGGTGTTTCATAAAGCTGTTCGTAAAGTTACGAACAACTTACGAACGACTGGTGGTCAGTTCTTATGAGTTATACTTGTATAACACATCAATACTCATTTTAATAATTCAGCACAAGAACTGATCACCAGTCACTCGTAAGTCATTTGTAACTTTACGAACAGCTTTATGAAACAGGGCCCTGGTTGAATAACTTCAGAATAGTGATCAGTTAGATATACGTACAAGGATTTGAGCCTCGGGCATACTCTCAGTAATTGCGTGTGAATGAAAAACTGCTAACTTCAAAATTGCATGTACAGCTATATGGCAAATTGTGAGGGAATGACATACTCACTTTTCCATTTGCATATTCATATTTACTTTTCAAGAACTGTTTCCCCCCAAAATCGCAAATCTTCAAAATATCT
This sequence comes from Diadema antillarum, assembly GCF_040938485.1. Lineage (NCBI taxonomy): Eukaryota > Metazoa > Echinodermata > Echinoidea > Diadematoida > Diadematidae > Diadema > Diadema antillarum. The sequence goes on from NW_027271081.1 coordinate 4,087,367, forward strand.
TAAAGGAATGGTACAGTATTGGTGGAGATGAAAATTGGGCTTTTAACTTTTTGCGAGACACATGTACCAAGGAAACACTTTTACGAGGAATTCAAAGTTTATTTGATGAAAATCAGGTTTGGAATGGCTGAAACATCCAAAAACAAAGTAAAACAAAGCAATCGTAATAGAGTGTGGATCCCACACTTATTAGAATCACTCTGTTTTGGATATCTCAGCCATTTCCAAACCAATTTATATCAAATAAACGTTGAATTCCTCATGAAATTACATGCTCTTTCATATTTCATAAGAGGTTTCTCATTATCTCAACAACAAAAAAAAAGAGTTAGAAACCTGAAATTAGGTCTCAAACTAAACTATAGGATCCCTTTATCTTCATATTTTTCATCCGATTTTGATCAAAATCATACTGTTGAACTTGTAATATTTTATTCTTTTTTTTATCAGACTACGTGTAACTTATATTTGGACTGGATTTCCATCATCCAACAGAGTTCAATTAATGAATTCAGTCTTGAAACGATATTGAACAGTTGCTGTTTCAAATATTTCACACTCTTTTTCATTTGTGGAATGAAGGGCATTTGAATAAAGGCATTAGCGTGATCAAAAACTTTTTGTATGTATCTAAAGGTCAAACTTAGAATGGTTTACACATACATCTGTTTTCTCATAATCACCGACACTTAGAAGCAGCTTTTGAGGACATGAATGTATTGCATGAAAATGGAAACTTTATTGGAAACATCACATGATCAAATGCATGACAGAATACATGTAATCAGTGCAGTATGCCTGAATTGCCAGTGTACTGTACTCTTCCAAACACATGTATAACATTGTAAACAACATGACGGCAATAAAAAAAATGTACACTGTAGCTACAAAATGGGGGTACAAAAGCCGTATATACAGACAAACATTCTGGATGACTCAATATTGTGCAGCAGAGTGCGGAAGAGAAAACGTTACACCATGAGCAATGTGTACAACAATTTTGATACTAAAATATACAAAACTGATATCAAAAGGTGCATTTGTTGTTTCTATGTACAAAGTGAAAATACAGGATTCAATCTATTTTACAATACATGTACATTCTCACAACAGATCAAAACAGATATTTTCGATGGAGATGATTTTGTATGTTTCCCTGAAGTAAAGTTTGTGAGATGTTGTCTATGATGTTTTCCATACTGCATGAATATGTGACCCGCTACAACAAAAAGGTCCTAAAGTCGCGCACGGTCGAAGCCGTGAAAATCGAGTTTGAAGTCAGAGCATTAAAATTGGTCAAAACTTACGATTCTCTGATTTTGATACATTATTGGAGTCTAACATGTCTTCTATCATCTGTAGAAATTTTGAAGCAAAATGATCAAAGGAAAGATTAAAAATAGCATTTTTCTGAGCCATGTTTTTTGGCATTTCAACGAAACAGAAACTGGTTCGAAAATTTGGATTGAGCGCCACAGATAGGTTCCGCCCCTAACAACGACCAGAGTGATCTCATTGGTCAGTTTGCTGCTTGCTGCTAACCGAAGCGTGAAGCTCGCACACTGCCCAGTCGACTGGTGCGTATGCTCAGCCGCTTAACACATCCTAGTCACTGATTGGTTGGTGAGGAGACCGCCGACGCTGATGTGCTTGAATGAACTCTTCGGGGGTTGCTAGGGCTTACCTTCTACTGTCCAGAGGTGAAAACTGACTTGCGTGTCCCTTGATCGCGATTGCGTCGAAAGGAAGACTTTTAGGGCGCTTTTCTCGAAACAGTGATTTTCCGGACGTCTCGACATGCTCTCTTTTAATCATCGATATCTCCGCAGCTGATTATTTTTATAAAATGTTTTATGTATCAATTTAAAGCAGAAAGATTAGGGGATTATATCATGCAATTTTCAAATAATCGACCTCGCCCGACTTTAGGATCATTTTGTTGTAGCGGGTCACATATGAAGTATAATAATGTGCTCTTTACATTGTATGTCTGGTCCACCTGCAACACACTGACGTGACTGACACTGATATTTTGGCTGTAACACTAAACATAGGCTACAAATTGCATATTTTGCTTTTTTGTCTGATGAATGTGTCAAACCACTCTCAGCTCAAAAGAGAGATTGGAAAAGTTTTGCTTCACCAAATTTGACCAAATTTTGAAGAATGCAGATTTAACACTTGAATTTTGAGACTTCAGCCATTCAAACTGGCTTCAAGACATTATATTGTATATACTTATACTCACAAAAAATAAAACAAACAAAGTTTGCACTGAATGAGGTCAAGAAATGGCAATGTTACGCTTTCATCGTACCGGCATATTACAGGCAATAATTTTTATACATGTATTAAGCAGTCCAAGTGTAAATATAACACTTCAGCAGTACATATAACATACAGAAACTGATCAAAAATATTTACATGAATGCGTAACTGGTATAGACTTCATCACAATTTCCATGATAATGTGTGTTCATGAGGAGACACTTTAGCAATGTCTACAAACCAAGTAATTTACAGAAAAAAAAAATAGACAGCAAATATCCCTCACAAAAAGAGAAACCACAACATTGATCTGTTTGCCAACAAGTAAGTTCTTCACCTCAGCTATGATCACAATAAAAATGACCAAAGACCAACACGGAACTTAAGAACAGACTGGAAGCATTTAAACATCCTGTCAATTGCGTAGACATAGATACATGTATAATACATTGTAGTAACACCCTAAAGTTCACTGGTAGCTGGAAAACATGATTGAATATGAGGCTGAACTACGTTTGAAATACTATGAAAAATGTCATATAGTCCTCTCATTTAGTTCTTGCAACATATGAATACAATCAGTTTTTGACCTTCAAAACATCAAGTACAAACATAACTTCAGACAAACATTGTGTAATGTGATTTCACTCCAAATGAAATAATTTTTCATTTATCTGTTATTTCTTCGTTCTGTTTTTTTTTTTGGGGGGGGGGGGGGTGGGGGGTGGAAGTCATTCAAATGAATAACATATTTCTCATTAAATATGTCACAATTTCTTCTTGCTTGATCACATTTATGCATTGGTATAGTCACAAAGTCTACTTCGTAGAAGCAGCTTTTGAGAAAATTCTATATGCACAGGACCACTACTGAACTCCCGTGAAATTGAGGAGGTACTCAAAACCTTAGTATAGAAACATCATCTTCCATGCAAGCGATACACCTGTCCTTCCTCAGTCATTACACAATTGTTCTTGCTACAAAACAATGTAACATGACCGGTGTACACTTTGGATCATGTTCCAACAATAATTGTCACACCATGGGCACACTTGATACTACCACATTACAGATTGGTGCAGGACACTAAATCACTTGCCAAAGCAAACTTACAACAAAACATATAGAACAGAAACAAAACAAACTTTATTGCATAAGGCCTAAACCCATTCTATCTCACTTTCCCATAGCCATAAAGCAGGGCTCGACACTAACTTCATTTTTCGGTGGCCCGATGGGGCCACCAAAATCATCAATTTCAAATTTTTGGTGGCCCGAGAGAAAAATTTGGTGGCCCGAAAAAAAAAACATTGATAAAAGTCCATGTTTTTTTTGATAAGTCGCACACTCATTGCATGCATTTATGCATTTCCGGCGCAAAAACTTACAAATTTATTGACACACTTTTCAAAAAATTTTGGTGGCCCGAGGTGGGCCACCAAATTTGCCCTTTTCTGAAATTTGGTGGCCCGACTTTCATTTTTGGTGGCCCCGGGCCACCGGGCCACCGTTAGTGTCGAGCCCTGCATAAAGCCAGGTAGGAAAAAGCCAAATCTTAATGAACCTGCTGGATGTTGGGAATACTGTACCTGCTTAATTTGGACAACGTACGTACATGTATATTGTAGTACGTAGCTGGTCAGACAGCTTTACAACTTGTATTTTAATGGTAATTTTACACACATGCTGAAGAACAGGTGTATGTTACTAGTGCTGAAACAAGATTGCTAAAATCTGCTGTGCCAATGGCAGTGTGTAACTGTACACCCTAGAATTCCTCAATGGCACTCCACATTGCCATAACTTCAGCTAAGACAGTACCCTTGGTTAAGGTACGTCAAATAATATGTCCAATAGACGAGGAGAAAATTCAAAAAAAAAAAAAAAATCACGATCAATGCCAAATGTGGCAGAAAATGACTGACATACATGTTGATTTCAAGGTGCAGCATAAATTTGTAATAACAACGTATTAATAGAAAAACTCCCTCCACTTTAGTTGTCCTTCATTTTCATCATTCCATGAGAAAAATATTGCACTTTTGGATAGCATAACTTTCCATAGGCCAAGTGGTAAGATCTATGGCATGATATACACTTTTTGCTGTGACTCTCCTACAGTCATGTTTGCATTACAAGTTACAACAGCATGGTGGACCTGAAAGGGTTGTATAAAGAATTTGATTTCTACTAAATGTACATCTTAAGCTATGAATGGGGAAAAGAGCAAGGGGGGGGGGGGGGCGGGGGGAGATACTGTACATGCATTGTGGATTTACTCTTTTGCAAGCACAGACGAAAGATCAAACGCATCAATCAATTGACGAATGCACACACTTGGCAGAATAAAGCAATGCCTGCACATGTAATGTTGCAAGATGATAAAATCAAACAGGCTTTAATAGGAAGATATGTCAAATGGCCTTTCAATAGAAAGATACGCCAAAGTGGCTTCAAATACAAAGATACAAAAAAACTGTGAGGATGCTGAGAGAGCTGTCGGTTCGTTTGTTTTCATTATTAAAGCTGGCTAAAACTTTGATGGAAAGACGGGGGTTTCCTGGGGGTGTTTCATCAATTTAGTCAGTGCTGACAAGTTGTGAGTCTCTGACAATTTCAGCAAAATCTGTGGATTTGATTGGCTGAGAAGCTCTGGTCACTGACTGTTACCATGGTGATTGTCAGAGACTGACAACTTTCATGAAACGGTCCCCTGGATAATAAGAAGAGCTGGTCGATCATCAAGAACTAGATGTCGAGATCATCGTCAGGATCCTCATCGTCATAGTCGTCCGCTTGGTCGGGCTCATAGAAGATCTGGCCTGAGCCCCGACTGGCACTGGAAACACGCAAACAAAATGAAAACCATGCATTAGACTGCCAATGGAGCAATCGATAGAAATTCAATGTTACATCAACATTGACTTTGGTATTGAATAAGAAAAAAAAAACTTCATATACAAGAGTCTATAGTTAAAAGTCTTGCTCAAACTGGGCAAAAACTAAAAAACACACAAAAAAGGGTCTACCGATGGGTCCTGGTTGTGTGTCGTGATTTCAGTCACGAGAGATGTCAGACATAGACTTGCAAATTAGATGGTGTGATTTCACCATGTGTGTAACAAGGGTCTAGGGCAATTACCCCCTGGGCAATTACCCCGCACCCTTCCCCTGGCCCTAATCCTAGTCCTAATCCTGAACCTAACCCTAACCCTAACCCAAACTCCTAACCCTAAACCTAACCCTAACCCTAACCCTAATCTTTACTCTAACCTTACCACCAACCAGTATTTGGCTGGGGGGTAATTACCCTCTGGGGGTAATTGCCCGGATACGCCTATTCTCATAAATATGTAATGCTTCAGAAATCAAGTGAAGCAGACATTGTATTCGTCACGCCAAGTCATTCAAGAGCTGTAATGAATAACCATTCTTAAAACTGTTACACTTGTGTTTCATGCACAAACAAATGAACCAGTTTGGTGAAGCATATGAAACTTCTCTTTGTTTACTCCAATCAATGCCAACCTGCCTGGTGTGCCCAACAATCTTTATTAACATGAATTTTCAAAAATAGAATTTCTCTTTCCTACCCCTTATCCCTACAACCATCAGAGCAGCAATTTGTCTCAAACAATAAAATGCCAAAACGGGATGTTTCTTTTACCTTTACAATTGAAGATCTCAATATAAGAACGACCCAAGTCCAATTTCTGGCCAAATTCAGTTTGACATGGGAAACTGTAGCTTATGCATGGACTCATCTTGTGTATAAATGATAAATCCTAATTACCCCCGGAAGTGCCTGAAATGAATGAGTTAAATCTTATATGAATGCAAGAATGAAGGACTTGGGTCATTCTTACATTAATAATATAGCGCCCTCTCACGTCCTTCTCTCATCTCTATAGCAGAATATCATGTATATGATTCAAAGAACAACCCAAGTCCATCACACAAAATGGCCTCTCCACAATTAATGTAAATGTTAATTGCCATAATAATATATGTTCTAATTTGTATATACAATGTTGCCTTCCCATCACAGTTAAATAGAATATTATTGGACAAATAAAAAAGATATGAAGTTTTTTTAAGTTTACTTGAAATGGTCTTCCATGGACTTGGGTCGTTCTTATATGTGACCCTGCACCTCAAAACAAACAAAAAGTCGCCAGACATGAATATTTAGTTGAGACCATATTCTGAAAGAGCAGACTTTAAGCTTTAAAATGATGTATAACTCAAATCAAATGGACTCTCCTAACCTATCTAAATATTGGAAAGAAAGCACAAATTCAGGAAAAGTGTGAACTGAGAAAAGAGGCTTTGAAGTACAGTGTCTATTCAAGCGCTGAATCTTTCACCAAACCGTGCTGGCTGTGTGATGAATGGGACAAAAAACAGGAAGTAAACCACCAGAGTAACAACAATGAAGAGATTATCAGATTAAATTGAAATTAAGCATGCCTCATTAACACATTCTGTCTGTAATTAATGTCAACTTTCAAAGCAGTAGCACTATGCTTTCAAAAGTTATTAGAGTTGAAAGTGAAGAGTGTGGACAAGGTTTTTCAGAAATGAAAAAGGGATTCTAAAGACACACCTTATCACACTATTCTACCAAAAATGTTCGAGATAGACTGCTAAAAAACACAATTTCCTGCCCGTTTTAGGATACCAAATTTTAGCATAATGTAAAAGAAGACCCGCTCTTTCAGAATATGAAAAAATCAAGTTCGGCTAGGTTGACTCATTTCACTTATTTTCAGTCCTCGCGCAAAATCAGTGTGTGCGACTTTATGTTCGTTTTGAGGTGCACGGTCACATATTCAGATACTCAATTTACACACACACACACACACACACACAAAGCAAAACATGTCAGGAGATGGCATTTGACTTTAGTATTCGAGTAGCAAACAATCAACATTCAGAAGTTCCTAAACAGGTGTAGCTAATGCATAAAATTTGTGGACAATATTTCAATGTTCAAACAAATGCCTGCCAAAAATTTCTGCCCCATTTTAACAGGTACCATGCCTTTCAGAAAAAAACGGTGTCTCTATTTTTCTTTCAAAGTGATTATCACAGTCTGCAATTATCCTTGCCCACAAATTAACTTACTTTTCTGCCACTTTGGTGAAGGGAAGGATGACATTCTCCTTGGCTTTCCTTTCAGAGTCTTTCAAGGTCAGGTTGAAGGTCAAGTTGGCTGTTGGGTCAAGCTGGCAACACAAACAGGTGAAAGATGCATATTGACAACACAATGAAGCAAGTTCTTGGAGAGCCACAGACACCATCAAATCATACACTAGCTGGTGAATCGAAGATTCAGTTCTACAAAAACTTCATTGTGGAACAACTTGAAGGGAACAGCTGAATACTTTCATACATGTATTTTAATATCTATGATTTAACCTCCATATACACACAATTTATTGGACTTTTTCTCAATTACTATAAAGTGACTATAATGTATTGTAGGCATAAGGTTACATGGGGCCTTTTACAAAGAGACCCCTTGTGCATCATTTGGTCCCTTACATTTATTCACTGTACAATTGCCATTTTTCTTGTACATTGTATATATGACAATGAATTAATTGAATTGAAAAGATTCACTCATTCATTTTGCAATCTGAATTTGAAATGTTGAGATACCTACTATAAACAAAATGTTAACCCACATCTTTTTTATTAAACAAATACATGTAACATATTACTTACTAAGAAGAGTTGTGAACATAATCAAAACAGAACAAAACAAAACAATAAGGAGTGATCACGGCAGCAAAAAAAAAATATCATCATTCTAAGCGCTGACCAACAGGTAGCAGGTATCCCAGCAGCTCCAATTAATTATTCAGATTTCCCCATGGTAAATCCCACAACCTTGACCAACAGGTAGCAGGTATCCCAGCAGCTCCAATTAATTATTCAGATTTCCCCATGGTAAATCCCACAACCTAACTTCCCCAAAAGAAGAAAATGAAACTTTATGTATTTCGTAGGAGATGTGTTGGCTATATGTGGATAAGACAATGACGGTCAATCCTGAGATTTGTGGTTTGAGTTTCCTGTCCACAGCAGTTGTACCCCAAGGCAAGGAAATTATCCTCATTGCCCAGTCCCTCGAAGGGGACTCACTGCTATATGGTCCGTGGTCACTTGCTTGAATACAAATATCCAGTGCTTCATGAGCAGCCACATAAACAAATCATTACAATACAATGCAATGCAAATAGCTGTAGCTCAATTTGTTTTACTTTGAATACTGTAGTCTGCCTGCCTGTTCCTTAGTGTTGGGATTTGTTTGTTGCTGTTGTGTTGTTGTTGTTGTTGTTGGGTTTTGTTTTTGTTTTTGTTTGTTTTTGTTTTGTTGTTGTTGTTGTTTTTTTTTTTTTGGGGGGGGGGGCATTCAGAAAATGTCAAATAAATGATTTGGCAAGTTGAAGTTTTGTAAATGTGCATGAGCATAAACATGTGATCCTGCAATTTATCTGCATTTACCTGGTGCTCTTCTTCCATTCTTTCTGCCGTCTTTTGAACATCTGTGAAAGTCAGGAGTCTGTAGTCATCACAGATGCTGTAGCCTTCTCTCTATGTATTGAGGATAAAAATAAATCTCATCAAAATGAATAATAGACATGTGTTTCACTCTGTGCATCAAGTAAACAACATGACTTCAAAGTGAAGAGTGCAGACCATTTCAACACCATCTACACGTATACAACCAATACTGTGCTGAAGAGCACGCAAAGTGTTCAACTGCTGAACTCAAGGCAGGTCATTGCCAAATTGAGGGAAATTTCAACCCAAAATTAGACATACTCAGTAGTCTTATTCAAATGCCATTTTTATTTGCAGATGAAGCTCATAGCAATAATGTTCAATTAATGATATTCTTGTATTGATTTCTTTTATTTTTTTTTTATTACAACTGATTGGCAAAGCACCTAATTGACAATATCCACAGTGTACTTCGATGTAGGGTAATTTGTCAATCAATCGCAATACAAAAATGCTTGTAAAACAATGTCTACTTTATTTGATATCCTCAATCATTATCATCATCAAATATGTAACTTTCTGCATTATCATTACTAAAATCATCATCACCATTATAAAATTAATGAATGAAGAATGAAGACACAGACTAATGATACTGATGATACATAAAAGGCTTAATGCATATCTCTCAGACAACGCAGATACATGGATGAAGAGAAGTAGCAAAAAATGAGAAATACATGTACAGACATCAATAAGAACACTACATACTAAATAACAATAAGAACACTACATACTAAATTAAAAAGGAGACAATTTAATCTGACAAAAGCATGAAAGGCCTTGACCCTTGGTAGTAGACTACATAACAATGTTGACTACAAAAATATATATGCAATTTGCCTGCCGTACATGCTATAAACTGTAAATTGCAGCAACACACTCGCACTAATTCAAGGTACTGTAATGCAACTTCTCTTTTCTTTTCTTGAAATTTGTGTGAAGTACCAACCTTTCGTAAGACTTTTCCTGAGGGCCTCTTGTGCAGAATGTCGCAGAATCCCATAGGAGCAGCGTCCAGTGGAGCTATGGACATGTTAGGGGAGACGGCGATGACGGTCATCGACAGATGACCAATGGCTCTCAAGGCGGCTTCGTCGTGGACATCTCTGTGGAGTAGACTCAATACCTGCTGGATCTGGAAGTCTGGAAGAATCCATGTAGAATTGAAAACAAAAGAAAGATCACCTTACCTGTAAATTCTTCTCATGAATGCCAAAAGTATCTAAATAAAAACAGGCACAAACACTTTGCATTTTCAACCCATTCAGGATGAGCTCATCTTGCTACCAAATGTGTTTCCTGTAGACACCTACCCAAGTATACTTGGGACTTACTAGTCTTCAACAGGCTTAAAAAAACCCCAAACCAAAACAGAATCACATTCTCATGCGCTACATTGTATGGCACGGTGCAATATCAGTCAGCATGTACCAGGTATATCTGGTATATGATGTGAATTCAAAACAAAACATCCACTTGAAAATGCTAAAAGGTACAAAGTTCATCGAATTTAGACCAGTTGTGCAACAGACTAAGAAAAAATGTGACCTTGCGAATGAAACTCACCTGATTTATCAGGCAAATGTGTGAGTGAGTGCAGTGCTTGGCATGTGACGGGAACGGTTCTGTGGACGATGTGAGGCGTGAGGGAGTCGACAACCACGGCAAGAACTTTGCTCTCCGTCCTCCTTGTGTCACGGACATGATCGACCAAGTCCTTGTCGGATGTGAAGCGGACCAGGTTATGCTTGCACGATGTCACACTAAAATAAGAGAGGACAGGCATTACCAAAATATCATATTTATAGAACCTTGTATAGGCTTTGGCAGCATATGTACACCATAAAACAAATTTATACCACATCCACATCTGTATCTCTGAGGTATCTTCAGTTAAATTCTGGTGTGGAATGGGTGGAACAGGATTATCAGAAATATGTCAATTATATATATGCACTCAAAAAGTAAGGACAAGCATAACAGTGCACACTTTGTCTTTGAAGGCATGACATGGAAAACAAACATGAAAAACATTGGATTGGGTATGCAAAGACTTAGAATAAGGATAGAGGACAGAAGATACTGATGAGAAAAAAAAAACTTTTAACGGCAATTCCGCGGTTAGTAACGTTACATTTGAACAAATTTAGATATTTGTTTTTACTACAAAATTACCATTTATTCATTTCAAGTCAAAATTATGTCAAAAACATATTCATCCTTCCCATGTTTATGATACAGAAAAGAATGAATACAATCCAAGAAATATTAGAATTGCTATGGCAACTTAAAGGGCTGGTTAGTAACGTTACGAAAAAAGGACATGACAAAAAAAATCAATGTCTGGTGACAAAAAGTGTGCAATAATTCAAGTTACTTCAAACAAAGTGTTGCATTAATTTCAATTATTGCATCATGACAAATGTTCATGCAAACTTTTTTAGCAGTTCGACCGATAATTTTTTAGCTAGACCCCCAAAAGCATGGTTAGTAACGTTACGGTTAGTAACGTTACATTTGTCCGGAGTAATTCCGCAGGTCATTTCACCCTTTTGTAATTGACAAAATGTCACATGACTTCTGGAGTATTTAAATGTATTCATCTTTTACCCTTTAGCAAAGCTTTGGGGAAAAAATTTCAAAGGAACCCACTGTAATTTGCATTTAAGTGAATTTCAGCATCCCAAGTCCCACATATTTTAGATGATGGTTTTAGATCTTGCAAAATCAATGAATACGAAAAATAAAATCTAGTGAATTTGAAAGACCTTAATGATTGATGAACATCCATGGCATTAGTTGATACCTAAATCAAGGAGTAAGATAAAGAGGCACATTTCTTTTATCCATGTCATGTCCACCTAACTGCGGAATTACCCTTGAGGAGTTCAATGGTAAAAGACATTTTATTTCATGGGACACCATTTATTACAATCTACAGGTGTACAGTACACTCCCGCTATAACAGAGTCTTTGGGACCGGCGGTTTTCTTTTGCTATAATCAACATTTCGTTATAGCCGGATGGTTAAAGCACATACGGATGTATAGATGATAATTCTAGGATCTGAATTCTTAATTCACTGTAACAAACATTTTGTTACAACTATGTTCATTATATTATGGGAGTGCACTGTATGTGTATAATATGAGTCAACCACCTGCCAAAAAAATTTAAACACTTAGACAGTACTTTACTTAAAATAGTCAACAAAGAAATAGATTAAAGACAACAAATCTATATTGTCTTTTCAATAGATAATATTCTCACCTGGCTTGGTTCCACCCCTGAGGATCTGTCCACCCATCATGACACATGACCTTTAGTCTGGTCTCAGGATCAGAGCCTGCCAGGAGGGCATCTGGGGTGCGGTCAAACGCAAACAGGTGCACCTCATCCACTCTGGAAGAGAATTGTTGTAACATAACATTTTAAAGTATTGACCTCTCTAGAAATGACACAAGTTTCTGAAGCCTTTTTTTTTGGGGGGGAGGGGATAAAATGTATTACATAAATTGTAAATTATGGCTTATTGTGAAGACAGGCACAGTAAACATGTCAGATCCCCCACCTACAATGTAATTTTATCTTATTTTTATCTATATTTATTCATCTATCTATAGTATTTATTTTTGTTTTGAGCAACTATGGACAAAATAGAACCTGCAGGTAGGATCAAAAGACAAGGCATTATTAGGCTGGAGGGGTGATCCTTTATTGCATCATGCATTCAATTTGACATGGTATAACATACAGGGAGGATGTTTTAAAGTTGGACAAGACTCTTTCCATAAAGGTTGCTGTTTAGAGAGCAATGGTAAAATATGCTACGTACAAATACATTCAGTAGGGTATGGCTAATCATGAGTACTGTACATACATACGTATTCCACATTCAAATCACAGAATCCTTTCTTCTATCTGTTTGGTTTCTTTTTCTGCATTTTCTTCTGTAATCGTCTTCCTTTTCTATAACGTAACGTCACCACAGAATATATCTATTCAGGCAGTCTCTGAACTATAAAATTATGTGATTTAACAGAGCTCTACACGTGTGTAAATGGACAATGAACGAGTACACTGTACTTTATAGATGATGCAGGGTAGGGAGAGTTATCTGTATCCTGCATTTGATGCATCACACGTTACCTAGGGGTACCGTAGTACCCCGGGATACCACGCTGTGTAGCACCATCTCATGTCCACTCGAGGACAGCCGCAGAGAAATGCATGTACTGTGTGTACGTCTACATGTACAGTGTACAGTCATTCTCATGCCACTGCAAGTGATACTAAGCATACATGGTATGCTGTACATTAGCAATATAGCGTGTGCTCAGGGCAGTGCAGGGCCGTGCAGTGGCTAGCTCCACCATCAAAATTTCCCGCTTTTTGGCACCCAGGGTACAACCTTTCCCCTCCCCCCCCCCCCAAAAAAAAAAAATAATAATAATTACAATAATAATAATTCAACAAAATGGCTGATTTTTATTTGGTACCCTGGGATACCGTTTATGTCATCATTTACTCATTCTGCTCCCGGCATTCTGCCTCCCTCAAATGGCATTCTGCTCCCTCAAATAGCATTCTATAAATTTGGATTCAATTATGCCTCATACAGGGAATACGAATGACATACCTGATCTACCAATTCAGTCTCAAAGAAAAGACAAGGCATTATACAGCACTCCCATTACATACCGGTAATATTATACAATGAATATGGTTACAACTAAATTTTGTCACGACATGGTTAAAAGTCATATCTCAACTTCTTTATACAACATAACGTTATAAGTTTTGATATGACAAAATTTTGATACAACAGAGAGAACTGCCAGTATCATAGACTTCATTATAACAGGAAGTCCTTATAGAAAAGGTATAGAATACAAGTAAACTTGGAGCAATCTTTATGTTTATATTAAAGAATGAACAACCTAGTGATACATCAGTAAACAAACACTGGGAGTCACAACCCTTTAATAGATTTGTTGATTTTTCTCCAGCTGGTTGTTTTGTTGCCAAACTGTTATGGCCTTGAGGAACTGTGAGACGTTGCCTTTCTCTGCCCTGCACCCCTTCAGTTTATCCTGCCAGTTATTTTCTTACGATTTCATCTTTTGTGTACATTTTAATGTTCCTGTAAATCTGATTTTGACACAATAAACATATCTGTCCATAATTCTATCTTACTCTTGTTTAAATGTCATCATTGTATTGTTGTTCTATAAAATGAATACAGAGCACTAATTTTAGTAGGAATTTATACTTTAAGAAAATATCAGACTTACCGTTTTGCTATTTCTTTGATGAAACACCTCAATATGTGCCGCCCACTATGCTCCACTGTATCTATAGGCATTAAATGGAAAATTGAGTGTTGCTTTCAATTCACAATATTCTACACATGTAAAAACATGAATGCCTAAGAATTTGTTTCCAAAAAAAAAAACAGAACAAAACAACAGAGATTCTTGATTTATTATGCTAAAGGTGTGCATGATGGTATGTGCAGGTTTCATTGTGAGGATAACATTTTATGTTTTTCCCTTTGCTACTAATTCAATGACAGTTTTTAACATGATGAATAGTGATTTTGATGTGAAGTTTGACATAGTTACAGTGTACAGTATATGAAATATTCATTCATGTGAAGAACTAAAACAAGAAGTATGCACTTGCATATTTTATACAGGAGGTCATTTTGGGCACTCTGTATGACAGGAAAAGATTGTTTTAAACAATTGCTCAAACAGACCTTTTCACTTAGCATGCATTCAAATGTGGGAAATTTCAATAGCACTTGGCTGCATTTCGACAGTCACAATTGATAGGCCTACAAAGCCTTGCTATAGTACATGTCTAGAAATCTAATTGCTTTGTATAGAGCCAAAAGGTTGATTTAGTTATGGTGGATTTAGCCGTTTATCATAGGTATTTAATTTTTTTTTCTACATGTATAAGGAGGCATATCTGAATTACTTTTATCATCAAAGCTCAAATGTCAAAAGCCGAAAAGGGAATAGTTATTGTGGGATTGCCCATGTTGCTTTTGTTGGATAATTCCTGATGTTTGTCATACAATGTATCTCTTTAAAATATGTTACATGAAGTGTGGGGGTGGACATCAATTTGAAAGTTGCTGGAGTGTTCAAATTCATGAAATTCTTCCGTCGAGATGTTTTCATTGCAACTGATTGACAAATTGCCCTACATCGACGTAAATAAAATTATTTAGGTCGATGTAGGGCAATTTGTCAATCAGTTGCAATTGCTGGAGTGTCTCCAGGATTTAAATTCTAATTTCCACTCAACATGTTTGGGATATGCACCTCCTTGAGTTGACAGTATGTGCAAACCAAAGAAGTTTCAATGCCATATGTATCTCATAGATCTGCAAGGCTTTCATCAAACCTCATGATTTTTTTTTTTAACTTTGGTGTAAGGCAAATGGCACATTGTGTCTCGCTCACAAATCACAACACATTTGTAAAATTCTAACTTTGACTGTCATAAAGTGGAATCAAGGTTAAAACTTAACATCGGCCTCTAAAAGTTTGTTGACCCCTGTTTGTGACCTTTGACATTGTGGTGACCTTCAACTCCCAAGGAACACCTACAATTTAAGTTTGGTCACAAACTGATACGTACCAATCAAACTTAGTGGAGTCCTAAAGTTTACCACTTTTACTGTTTGAATATAATCATATAGTCATATTTATCCTATAATCATAGCTAGAAGATAATCGGCAACATATTGTATGTTTGACATACTATGTCTAACTATAAGTAATGTAACCTGTTGAGGACGAGCTGATTTGCTATAATATACATTTCCCATCACACCTGCCCATGTATTAATGACTAGTCTTTAACTTTCCTGGCTCTTAAAAATTTTGAAAGATTAAAAAAATATATACCATGCAGTATTTGGAACTGACCTGAAAGGTTAAAAAAATTGTACCATGCAGTATTTGGAACTGTGGGAATACCACATTTTTAATCTTCAGCTTGTGCTAAACTCTCTCAAGTATTGTAAAAAATATACATCTTCCGGTTTGGAATTTGTTTGTTTAATCATGACTTTATTCAAGTTCAAGTAGGTGTGAGAATAACAAATATACAAAAGAACCAGGTCCACCGTTTCATTCAAAACGAATGGCAGGTTTAGACACGTACATGGGAGTACAAAACAACAATATTAGAGTTTACATTATTGCAACCCATATCGCACATAGAATATCAAATATTACCGGTGATCAATCAACAAAAAAAAAGTCAATACATAATACTATTTCTGTGTTACAATAACAGCAGTGATGTAGTTATCATCCACAGTATTAATACAATAATCCGCATTAAAATGTAATATAATAAATTATACAAATACACATATAGGCCTATATATATGCATATACATACATATACACACATACATATATACAAAAAAACCTACATAAACCTTATTATCATCATCATCTCATCAAATCCTCACCCACGTTAATCTTTATTTGGCTCTGTGCCCCATACCCCCCACCACATATTATAATTATCAGAACCCATCTTATTTACAACTATAAATCTTTTTCAACCTGAAACCAAAAACTATAAACAAACATTTCTACATTTTTTTTCAATTACCCATTCACCCATGATATTACAGTGCATCAATACTAATCTCATCTCAACTCTCCAAACATATCATTTAACCTCAAATTCCTTTCCTTTCCCAACAAAAAACAAAACATAAAAAATGCGAAATCCATGTATACAGTGGATATTTTCGCGAGACTAATTTTTCATGCTAGGCCGGGTGAGAAGAGTTTCGCGTGCTGTTAATTCCACAGAATCAAGACATCACGCACAGCACAGGAACATACATATGGCAAGCAAAAATATTTGTGTGCTTTTATTGTCGCGCTAGTATTAGTTTCTGGTTGCGCGAAATGCGCGAAAATTTCCACTTTTAGTGTTTTACAGTACTTTAAAAGTTGTACAAAAAAAAAAATACGAGAGAGAGAGAGGATACTACTCACAAAAATAAGAATATAGATCCCATTGACAGCAATTTCTAAAATACTCTTCCTGGTGGTATCATCACTTCCCATTGTACTCTGTTTCTCACAACACAAGACAAACAAACTGAAAACCACACATGATGGCCAATTGTATATAGAGCACTGAAGACAAAACATATACAGCAACATCTATCTTTTAATACAAGTTTGTTCACACATAATACACAGCCCTGTTGCTGTAATCACGTCCACATACAGATCTATACTCCATGCTTTAAAACCTTTTTCAACCACAGGCCCTTTTCAGTTTATCATAGTTTATCATAGTTAGATTCTTTAGATTCTTAAGATGAATCATGAAACTTTTTAATTCATTTTATGGCCGGGTGTTGAAAAGCAGATTAGCAAGCAGATACTGTTTAGCTGGGAGGGAATGTACTGCAAGTACTGAAGTAGTATGTCTATTGACGTTATATGAATTAATAATGATATGGATCACAATGATTTGTGTCATGATGCTGTCACTGCTCTGCCATCACCTTGACCATGTTGACATGGTCATTGTTTTCAAATACTAACGTGGTCGTTAGTTTATTTTAAAATCTTCACCAATGACGGCACGAACCTCTATTGACTATGGCATGCCAAATGCTCATTCACAATATTACGAAGCTAAATTTAGCGCTCAAACTTACACTTGTAGTCACCGTTAGTACTTTTATAGTCAATAAACGTAAGTGTACCGATATAGTGATTGTATGGAGCATTTGGCTTGCCATAGACGTTCGTGCGGTCATTTTTCAAACGAAGGCGGCGATGAATTGGGGAGCGCTGCAAAGTGGATGAAACAGCCAGAAAACAGGAGGAAACAGTGGAAGAGGTGAGTCAAAATGTTTACTGATTAATCCTGTATATATTTCTTTCCAGATAGATTTGAAAACCAAGCTGGAAAAAATAATAATAACCATTTTTATGCGGGGGGAACTGGGTCGAAGTTGCGCTCAAACAGAACGATTGAAACCGTCGCAATAGCGTGTACATGTATCGGCTATCCTGGGTTTTAGGGGTCTAAATTATATTGAGCTTCTAACTTCAGCACAGGCATAGATATACGGACTATGGAAAGCCAAATAGGGTTAGGGTTAGGGTTAGGGTTAGGGTTATAGGGTTAGGGTTAGGGTTATAGGGTTAGGGTTAGGGTTAGGGTTAGGGTTAGGGTTAGGGTTAGGGGTAGCCTGACCAGACACTGTGCTGCGCACAGGGTCTGACATGTGTTAGTGTTTCAACGTTGTAAACGACCGTCACTATTGACGGCAAAATCACATAAAATACCTTTTATTTTGTATGATTTTAAGAGTAATATAATTTGCAACACTTACCTACAGCGTATTTTCCTGATGGTTGAGTTGAATTCGGCGTTTTGTTGGTATCCAGACCTTATTGTTGAATTTTTCGGAGTAGATCGTGCGGTGGCATCTTTTCCTTCGAGAGCTTCACAAAAGCAACAAACTACTACGCATGCGCATTCAGAAGTGGTTGCTTTTTACGTACGCATGTGCGCCCGTGCGTTTCATGTGTTACGTAAAGCTTGTAGTAGATCCGCGCGTGCTGCACCGGCAATGATTTGAACTTTTTTAGTCGGGGTCATCCGACTATCTCATCACTTCCGCCCCGACTACCTACGTTGTAGTATACGAGAGTGAATGCCATTCATATAACACGCAGATGAGGAGTGAAGCAGTAAGGACGTTTACAGACCTGATTTCAGCCATAGATTTCGGTAAGTTTTAGACGTAATTAAACAAAAAATCGCATACCGGTTATTGAATGATGGTCATAGATTACGATAATTCCTTATATTTTAGTTTTCCACGATTAATAAAGATATTCATGAAGGAAACAGTGAACGATAACAACATCCGCGAAGGAAAAGAGGTGCAGCGCTGTCGCCAGCGCTGCGTGTAGTTAGGGTTAGGGGGTTAGGGTTGTACAGGGTTAGGGTTAGGGCAAGGGTGAAACCATTTTGGCTTTCCATAGTCCGTATCTATGCCTGTGCTGCTGAAGTTAGAAGCCCAAAATAATTTAGACCCCTAAAAGTAAACCCAGGATCCATGTATCAATGGTGTCTGTCTAAAAGAAGCGAAAAACTGACCCAGCAAATGTCATTATTATAAATGAGAAGTTTTTCACGGAATTAGACATACAAACGTGTACTTGTCGGTCAAAGGCAGGCACGTGCTTGCCATTAATTTCTAGAACTAGGTCCAGACCTAGTAAAATTTTGGTTAATACACAGTTACGTGCCTTAGAAGATTCAAGGCTGACACCAGTACACCATTTCGAGTATATGGGACTGACACTTCGTTCTTTGTATTCAATTACACGAGTTCATGCAAGGGATTTTTCTCCGATGATTTTGCACTTACCTTGAATCAAAATCGAACTACTACATTCAGATCCTGATACTATCTGCTTTATTAGGCTGGTCATGTTAAGAGCCCAGTGAGATGGAGGTTTCAAATGATTTCAACGTTTGCTCCTTTGTCGTCGCGCGTCACACTCAAACCACGCACACGCAGTTTTGTTTGACCGTATTATCTTGACTGGAACTTGAGCGCGTGTGTTGCAACGCACATGTACTACCAGTAGTTACCGCCACAGAACTCAAAAGTTCTGTGGTTACCGCAGGCTGGGGTCAGAGATCCCCGATTTTTACGCAGCCGGCCGCTGGTGAAACGGAAGTTAAGAGCCTTCTACTAGTATCGTAAGATCAAAGAGATTTTTCTCCTTTTGGGAAAATCTCTTTTTGTAAACTAGAAGGCTCTGACGGAAGTCAGGGCCCACTTCCGGGTTTCATGAGCTAACAAGCAAACAAAACAAGACAGAACAAAACAAAACAAAACAAAAAAAAAAAGGTCCTCAGCTCATCTCTCCCCGTCCACTTCCGGGTGTTAATGTTATAAAAAAAGGTCTTCAGAGAAAACACATAACCTTACCGCCGCCATACTTCAAGATCTCTATCTATTTCTATTTTAGTGCCACTTACGTACTTCCGGGTTGAAAAAAGTGTGGGGGCCCAAAGTGATGACACCTTATTCCTTTGTATGGTGCACAAAAAGTGTGGGCCCCCACGGCTGCGCCGCCGGCCCTTGAAGTGAATGGCTGCCGCCCGCTGGAGGTTTAGAGGGTAATAGGCTCTGGTGGTGCAATTTACACTGAAGGAAATTGATTAAACAATCAATTGGTACATTTAATGCACTTTGAAAATAATCAAACTCTTTTGTGAAACTTCTGCATGATGGATAGTCTACATACAATATGGAAGCAGTTACAACTAACAAAAATATTACTTTTATTACCCTTTAAAGTTAATACAGGTCTAGGAAAAACCTATGGTTTAGACTTGACTAGTCCTAGGCCAGCCTCAGCCTCGTCCTACTTTTCCTAATTACCTGCACAGTGATTAGATAAATATTGCATGGGCAGAAAGCATTAGATCATGCAGGGCTAAATGATGTCTGAGAAACTAACTTGTTACAATCGTAATATAGTCGAGAAATAAGAACAGATCATAATTCACAACATGCCAGGCCTAACGTAAACTTCGTATAGGCCGGTATCAAGATGTTGAAACTCTGTGAATTCCGAAGGGTCCGAGCTATTAGTGTCTCCAATAATCTTTGCAACTTATTGAAGGAGCCAGACTTAGGCCTAACCAGAAGAAGAAGGAGGAAGAGGAGGAGAATTTCGAATGCGAAACTTTGTTATTCAAAATCCACAATTTACATGAAAATTTTCTAACTATCTTTTCACATATTTAAGTCTTATTATGAAAGACAAACTTAAGTGGAACTCGATGCATAGGCCCTAACTTGAGTAGAATCAGACGACGGACACGGTAAAGTCCTAATGATGTGCACACAGATACGAGAGATGAAATTGTCATCTTGGAAAGGACAGTGAAGTAAATTGCGCATATTTCACTTCCCATCGTTCCCCGCGATCGCCCAGACATATATCCATTAGTTGTTGGTTCACCAGGGAGGTGGAATCTCGGCCTTGATCTCTACACGTCCATGATCGCACTCTGCAAAGCCATTAAGGAGCTTCAAACACCTCATTAAAAACACATTGCGCTGTGTGAGGCCTACTTCTCTCACCCAAGCTCATTTTGTTGTGGAGCCGAACTCAATGACGATTGCTTGATTTCCAATTAGAAAGAACTACACATTTTGCAGAGATCTGAAAGGTACGGTGAAAATTATATTTATACACTAATAATAACGTACGTATTTGTCGGTGGTATACCTATTCTCTACATGGAACATATCGATGTTTTGATGAACGGCTGGAGGGTAAAGTGATCTTTCGAATGTTGCTTTTGAACTATCATCGGACTCATGCATTACATTCTGTATCCTGTAATACATGCCGAAATTGTGGTGGTATGAAGGGGACAAGATTGTGGTGATCTTGAATGGATCACGAGATATCACGTGATGATTTGTGTGTGTGCGTGTGTGTGTGTGTGTGTGTGTGGTCTGTCTGTTTCCTTTTTAAAATACTTATCTATTATATACTATGCGCTGAAATAAGTCGTTTTCCAAGTATTCATCTCATTGTCGGAACGGTTGAGAAATTCAAAAGAATGATTGTGTAAAGGGCATATAAATAGTTCTTTACTCTGCTATGCGAATCTAAAAATCAATTGGATGAAATATTACATCACGAACTTCATGCCCATTCTTTTGCTTGACACATAATGGAGGCCCTTTCTTTCCCTCATTTTACATATCCCTTTTGTTGCTATTTACACGTCACATTATTGAACTCTTGACATTCAAATAATGTAGACACCAAGCTTTTATAGATAAGCTCGGTTAAATCTTATTAATTTATTTACTCATTCTCCATTCATGAAAGGATTGCCCTCTTCAGCTATTAAGTTAAATCTGATTTTAAAAGGGGTCCTTGCCGTACATTAAAAAAACAAACAAGCATGTACATTGAGCATAGTTTCATTGAAAACAAAATAACTTACCTTTACACACACTCGAAAAGTAAATACAATGACAATACATATCAATACTCAAATCAAAATAAAACCCATACCATAATGCGAGTAAGGGGGCCTTGTACTATACAAAACGAAACAACAAAAAAAAATCTCAAACATATACTTAACAAACAAAGAAAGAGAAACATGAAAAGAAGGGGAGCTAAAGAAAGATTGTTTATGGTGAGACAAGATGTAAATCGTAACCAATAGAGGATCTCATCTGGTGTATGTTTTGTGTAGAATGTAGATTTGTTAATCGATTCACACGAGCAGAATCGTCATTCAAATGGCGTTTAATATTGATGCGATTGATACAGGTGCGGACTCTGGGTATAATCGAGTTTATGCCATATAGTTTCGCTCCTCGGTACATGAGGGCTTGTTTAACGTAATTTGTCTTTGGTCGTGCGAGATATAATTTCCCTGGACCAGATCGCGTACAATACACATGTTCTCGAAAACGGAAAAAGATAAGACGGACAAAGCTTACGAATTGCTCGATACATACTCTCTAAAAAAGAAAGAGTGAATTTTCACTCGATTTTCACTCCCCTTGGTAGTGACGTCAAGGATCACTAGAAGTGGAGTGAATTTCGAGTGAACAGAAATTTCACTCCAAAAGAGAGTGAAAAAAGACGGAAATGTTTTTGCTGGGATGTTCACTCCTTTCTCACTCTAAATTCACTCCTGAGGTATTTCACTCTTTTGTCAGTCGTTTTTCACTCCTTTCTCACTCTCAATTCACTCCTATTGTATTCACTCTTCTTTAACTCCGGAGGTTTTTCACTCCTTTTTCACTCTTTTTTTCAATCCTTTTTCAATCTTTTTTCAATCCCAAACGGAATTACACTCTACATGAGCACACATCTCTATCACCATTGATCACAGCATTCAGTGCACTACTTATTCAACCCTGGAAGAAAAGTGACAATATAGTGATGAATTTGGGAATAATCTAGGTGGTCTGGAGCCATTTTTTTGGAATAATGAATACCAATCAAACTAATACAAACAAAAACAGCAAGCAACGTTCATAATACAGATATTTGTTAATATTAATGCATGTATTTAGAAGCCAACGATCCACCACTGGTAGCCCAGTGCATTGCCAACTTTGTGTTCCAGTTTTGAAAGTAATTCTTACCCGAGCTGGATCAATACATGAAACTGAATAAATATAAGCTAGTAATCCAAATGGCTGTTGTTTCATTCTTTCTTATCAATTTATTCTTTCTTTAAGTAGCATTGAGGGGGATATAAGAAGATAATGTACTAATGCTACGCATGTTATGTTTGTTTGTTTTTTTTTTTTTTAATGAGCTGAATCTCTATAATAAATGTGTGATGTCCACTGGATCACCTGAAATTTAAGAAAAAAAGGAATATTCCTCTTGAAATATTTAAACTTCAACTGCAGAGCAGTACACCATTACAAACAGTCTTCATGTGCTGAGTATCTGGTTTTCCATGAATTATGTGGCCAATAATAATTATACATATTTTTATCATTTAAGAACAACTGTCACCATAATCATCACAAGGTCCCTGTAAATATGCTATTCTAGCTGTCATTCCCAAAGCTCTACAAATGGAGAGTTTGTTTGCAAAAACTGCTAAGTCCATATGTGCCAAATGGAGATATTTGCGATTAAAGGTCAAGAAAAATAGAGAGAATAATAAGAAAATGTTTGCTTCTTTTGATCATAACTTCAAAAATGTACCTTTATATGTAGTGACCAATATATAATTTAAAAGGTATTATTTTGTACTTTATGACAGAGACCGTACTTCAAAATCTTAAAAAATGGACATATCGGTTTTTGCGAACAAACTCTTCAAATATTAACATCACACATTTCCCTGAAAATATGCCAAATTCATGAAGTTTGTGCAAAAGTGAAAAAATTTACAAGTACCCTTCCTGAACATGTTTAATTTTCGACTACAAGTGAATATAATTATTGCATGTTCAATGATAAGCTACAAAAGACTTGCAAAGTATAGTCACCATTATCTATATTATAATACAAAAACAATTACACATGTAGTAGGGATTGTGATTGCTTCGAAAAATTGACAAAAATACAAAAATTTTCAATACTGCATGGCTAATCAAGTTTGGATCCTCTGTCATGTAACACAGTGATGCTCTACAAGTACATTGTATAAATACCTAAACATACTCGATCAGAGAAGCATGGTCTTGACTTTAAGTAGGCTTTAGGTGGGGTATTTATGTAGATGATAGAGCCAGAGGGGGGCCTCCCTGGAACCCCCCAGACCTCGGCCATCAACCGTGCGATCATTACAAAATCCACACACAAATTGCCTGTGACATAATCTATAAAACGGTAATGTTGATTTTCAACAACAACAAAAAAAAAAAGTACCTTGGCTAAATTATGCTAATTTGAGCATGAAATCAGACCATTTGCCATAAATAAAGTTCCAAAAAGGCACATTTTTTGTTTTTTGTGTAACTATTCTTTCTAGTGTCCATAGCAAATGAAAGAGAAAAAACTGTGCCATCAAAAAATTCTGAAGTATTTATTTTTTTCTATTTACTCATGTATTTCTTTGTTTCTTACTTTTTGTTTTTCATTGCCTTTTCAATGAAATTTGTCAGCAACACGTCCAGCATGAAAATATTCATGTTATTGATTACAATCAATAACCCCCAAAATAATCATGCCTTCATGAAATTTGGCATGGAATGTCAAAGGGAAGGAGGGCTCGTAGCGGCCCCCCCCCCCCCCCTCAACCGGGCCTACTATTTATGGAAACAGAATTGCAATCAATACAGTTGACACAACATGTATCATATCATTGATCTTCTTCACCTAAATAAGGCATCATTGTACAATATTGAACACTTGTAATCCTTCCGAGTTTTGCCAGATGTAGCAACAACTAATGCATGCAAACTGAATTTCTTATAGAGTGATTTCATGTGACGTCATGTTGGCCACCATAATGGTGGCTTCCATAGCAAAGGCGATCAATATTCATTCATGCATGCCTCTCTAACAAAGGTGTTCTTTTGCCTTAGGTTTCCCTGAAGTAAATATTGCTGCAGCTTTTGTATGCAGTCTTGATTTCTAGTCGGTTTAGGCAATTGACTTCACTAGGCTGCGTTCACATAGAAGTATACAGTATTCGCTATTCGCTATTCGGGCACCCAGTACACCATCACCCGCACCGTCAACTCGCCATCCCATGCAGTGAGGATTTCTTCCTCCTACATCCCAGCAAATCTTATTAACAATTTCTAAACTGCATCAGAATGTCAGTCTACATGCTTATTTTTGCTAAAGGGCAAATCCAGACCAAAATTGTCCTTATTTCATAAACGAGAGACGGTATACGCTGCAAGAAAATCGAACAAGCTCATTTCCCACTTTGCTATACTATTCTATGCTATTCGGTACATTCAAATAGTGCCCTCTTATGTGAACCGGTGTTAGGAAATCCTATTGTTCGATTCAAGCTATTCGCGTGCCTTGAAAACGAGCCCCAAATACCCATATAGTATACTTCTATGTGAACGCAGCCTTATGGTGGGCAATTGTGACATCACTGCTAACACACTATAAAATATGATTGTCAATTGCAGGTTATCTTAATAATTTGTTACGAGATCAAGGGAAGAATTATCCATAAGTTTGACTTGGCACATTAGTGAACTAATCTATTTAACTCCATCTACTCTAATGCCGTGGATTTATCAATGATGGGCTGCAGATGTTTCGTGGAAAAAGAAGTTGAACCAATTGAGCTTCTACCCACAAGTTTTTCAAAGTACAGTACATCAATTACATAAAGGTGAAAATGTACAAAATAACTCTGGGTCCCGTAACCCTAGGGATCAATGATTCCCATCAATTTTGTTTCATTTTTTAAAAGATTTTTCCCCCTACTCCAAAGAAGATGGATGCAATAAATTTGAGCACATGCATATTGTACTGCATCAATGCTAATCAAAGGGGTGACAAACGTATGTGGTAACTTAATCACAACATGGAGACATGATCTTCATCCCAAGAGCATGGATGACCATTGGAAGATTCTACTATTTAGCTGCTATTTGTAGCATTCCCCCCCCCCCCAAAAAAAAAAAAAAGACAAAAAAATGAGGGAAAGAAAAAAAAATTACATGCGAGTGTCTGTCAACAGTTTTCTCTCTTGAATATCAGACCATAAAAAGGTTTTATTAAAGCAAGTCAGAATTGCCTGGAGAGAAGGGGGTGCTTAATCATGAGCGCAGCAAGATTCGTATCATGCGGAATGCCAAGCTGTGTGTGGCCAAACATTCTTTGATATGCTTGGAACACCTCACAGATGAATGTATTGATTAACATGTGGCCATGAAGAGGATATTTTTTTACTATATAAGTCAAAACTATTTTCAGTTACTAGTATATACAACAATACACAATTTAAAACATTAACAATCACACATTCTATGCAACAAACTCTTTTCGTCGGCAAGCCCAGTTCTACTTTTAATGTTGAAGTGCTGCAGTACATCCTGGTAACAGCTTCATGCTAAACTGCCGCTGAGCCTGATGAGGCTGACTCTTCAACAAGAATGTAAGTTCCAACGTCAGAGGAGCATATGCTGTATCTCAAAAGAGGAAAAGGCAAGGGTATTTAGACCTACACACCGATGGTAGCTGTCTCTTCTCACTGGGCTTCTAATCTAACGTTGGAATGGTGCTCGGTCAATGGGCTTGGTGAGAGCTGCAACTACTCTCTCTCTCTCTCTCTCTCTCTGCCTGAGGTGATGTGTGGTGTCATAGCTCCTCAAGGTCTTCAAATGATACTCAATGAATCCATGATCCTTGCCATACAGGTATACTCCTGAAATATAAAAATGCATTGTAAGTCAAAGCTTTTTCTTGAGTCTCAACAAATTTGACTTTGGCACAGAGTTGACTATAACTGATGAAGATCTGATAGCAGTAGAAATACATGTAGTGGCATTCTTATGGAAGAAAACGAGAATAGGTTTATTATAAATGAACGGCGCAACTGGCATGTGGAACTTAAGTTACATTACGTTACGTTGAAGTTAACGTTCATCGAACCCAAGTCATGGAATCAGGCCAATCTGCACACAACTTTATTAGACATCTATGAGAAGGTACATCACAATCCCCACATTGCCTGTATATTTGCACAATGAGTTTATTAAGAAATAGATGCAATTTCCCTGTAAAGGCCATTTTTTTTTTTTTTTTTTTTTTTTTGGGGGGGGGGGGGAGGAGGTCATGCCCATAATCTGAAAAACTTTGGGTCCTTGCCCCCTAACTAAACAAGGATGATCAACTCCTCGTTTGGTTGCTTAATTCTGTCCACTAGCTCTTGAGAAAAGTTGAAAATGTTGAAGTTTTTGCAAGCTAGATGAATAAGATACCATGTATCTCACTTAATCTTTCTGCTAAAGAGGGCTAAAAAAAGTTGTAGATCACATAAACTTACGAGTATAAACTTACATGTCCTTTTGCATCTTGTGTGGTGTCTCACAAAGTGGGGTACTGCATCGCAACTGCCTTGGCCACAACATCCTTTGCTCACTACTTGGTATCTGAATTTCAAAAGAAAGCAAGAAAAATGTTAATTTGTACATTTATTTATTGCTACTTGAGCCAGATATCAGTTAATACATATGAACATATTTTATGCAGATAGGTTAAGTGTGAATGTGCACAGTTAGTAGAAAAATTTATACAAGATGTGATTATCCATTGAACTTCATGGCACATCAACTCCCACTTTTTTTATTAATCATTGTGATGATTAAATCATAAGTATTGGGACTATTATCAAATCAATATACATGTGGCCCGATGGGGCTACCACGAAAATAAGTCAGCGTGGAGTCTTGTACGTACACTCTGTTTACATGTTTTATACAAGTATACCAGTCTTTATTTTTAAATCTATAACCATCACTTCATTAACAATGTTACACTTACCGGTCCATTCTACTTTCTTTCCTTTTTTTTTGGGGGGGGGGGGGGGCAATTTTAGTCTGCTTTTCTCTATACTTGAGAAGACCAAAAAAAAAAACAAACAAACAAAACCAAACGAACAGGCAAATTACATGGTTATATATTGGATGGAAATGTACATTGTAGTACAAGACATGACAATGGGAAACTGGTATTCCAGACCAATATTCAAATTATAATAATAATATATGAATAATAATAATATTCTACATAATTGAACTTACGCTGTACAGTTTTCTGCTTCCATTTTCAACAACAAATATGCTGCAATGATCTTGATGTGCAGATGTCTCCTCAGAACAGTCAGAACTCCTTCCCTCAGCTTTTGAAGTATCTCTTCCCCCTTGAAGTGATGTGTGTGTTGAATTCCTGGGCAAATAAGTAAAATTTAATGGTTTTATGAATACCAGGTAATACAAATGGCATGAGGATAGTAGGTTCCTCCAGTTTACATTATAAACTTGAAGAGCAAAATCATTTAACATACATATTTGACATAAGCAACAGCTCTACTTTCAAATACACAACTCAAGACTGACCATAACATGGTTTTCACTTCTGTCGATACGGCAAGTACACGGTACACATTTTTCTTAAATACAAGTACTAACCTGCAAGACATTCATTGTCAGAGGGAAGGACAGCTCCAAAACTGCTCCATGAAGTATCTTGAAAATCATTTCTTCAAACAAAATAAAACCAACCAAGCATTCAGTCTCTTAATGTAGCCTCTTACGTAATTACTAAGACTCTAGAATGTAAAATAAATATAAATCAATTTCAAACTAGTCTCCCTTCATTAATCATTGTGGAAAACAACAGAATAGCTTACAGCAGGGTTAATGCAATGGAAGTCCATATCTCAGAGGCTCCTTCGCTGATATTGGCCCGGTGTTTCCAGCATTCGTCAACCCTGAATTCAATGGCTAGTCGTTGTATGACCACATCTGGTACTTTGCAATCTGGTGATCTGCACCCTCTTCGTGTGACAGAGACTGTACAGCTATCAATATCTGTCTTTGTTCTCCAAATGATGACCCCTACACCGAGTTCCTTTAAATCACCATCACTCCCGAAGAGCTGTCATGTCTACGTCCTTATCTGGAGGAAAGTATGAAAACACAAGGTTCAGAAATGGATGTAGAACTCATTTCCACAAGACCATGCAGTTGTTTTGTCCACACAAATACTAAGTGAGCACCAATACAAAAGCTAGTAGGCCTATTACTTTTTTTTAGCTACATCAGCATACCGAGTTAGAATTAAAGACCCAAAGATGATCTCTGCCAAATTTCAATACCTAAGGTCACCTGTTACTTTCATAAAAAACAATGTTGAAAATAGTACCAGTCATCGTCTGCTACAAGGGGATCGATCTCCATGATGTGTGAGCACGCTGATCTTCAGATAGAAGTGCGATGTCACAGTGGACCAACACTTAACACGAACAGTACACGCATCATACTTCTTACCTAGTACAGTATCACGACACATGACGTGGGAGCTGGTGTACGTGGTATTCTTCCAGCTGTTTGGATGCTCAAATGTAGCGGCAAATAAAAGTCCTTTTTACTACATACAGCGTATATAATGAACAATAATCATAAAAATCACCAAATTTCACCATTCTTTATTACCGTACTGATCGAGATCACCATCTCGTCTGGCAACACAGACCAGTGTCAGTGATTCGGCTGTCAACTCAACAATAGCAATGTAGAGTACGTGTCTGGCGCTAGGCGCTTCTAATGTATTGCTTTAATTAGCACAGCTCAGTAACAGTTAGGACCCTATAATATAGTATAAGTTCGATCTCTACACTCGACCACAGTAATCTCTGTGTGATGATATGTTTACGAATGTCAATTCAATGACCAACGACCAACGTTTCATTCATCACTCTTTTTTCTTTTTTTTTTTGTGAATAGTTCAAGCCCTAGATCCCAACGTGTACAATTAAAGTGTTGTCTAAAGACTCAACGTATTATTAGATCCCAACACCTAGCGTGTACCATCAGCTGAGTTTCGGCCTCGGATTCTAGCTGTTCGTAAGGTGTTCTAAATATGACCAGCCCCATATAGCTAACTGTGTACAAACCATTGTACCGTACATTAATTGTTCGTAGGAGCGCCAGTACGGGCCCGGGGTTATTCGTATAGAACCCTAAAGGTAACTTACATAAATGGTCGTTTACGGAGAGGTATAATTAGATCGATCTATGGTTAGCTTACCTTCAAAAATGTGAATAATATCTCCGCCCCACTCAATTTGAAGACAGAAATTTTCTCCCGTCCATCACGACATCCAGGCTTAGATTCTCACGATTGCACTTACAGTGTACACGCACGTAAAGCTGTGATCCTATGCATAATACACGCACAGCTAGCGTACAGCACGCAATTGCACACAGGGTCACAGTCCACGCACAGGCGACGCGTCGCTCTTCAGGCAAACCTGCCCGCGCCCAAGCCAGGGGAAATTGCGGCTGGTGATTGGCTTAGAGTAAACACATGACAGGGGAATTCTCAATTTCTATTGGCCTAGCCAAATGCGTTTAATTATGTATTCACTCAGAATTCACTCGGCTTAATTTTCACTCGGAATTCACTCGGCGAATGGGTTTCACACAAATTTCACTCGTTACAAGAGTGAAATTCACTCGACAACGAGTGAAAGTCACTCTTAATTGAGTGAAATTTTATTCACTCCTTCCGAGGAGTGAATTATTCACTCGAAATTTTTTAGAGAGTACGTGCAACAAGTTTAGACCAACAAACCTGAAGCCTCTCTGCGTGCTCTTATAGTAGGTCCTACAACTATATTCAATGGAAATTTGTAATTTACATTCATCACAACACGAAGCGACTTATTTTGCAATATTTGTAATCGATTAAGATATACAGGATTTAGAGCCATTTGACCAAACAGAACTGCAATAATCAAAATTGCATTATCCTATAACTGATAAAAAGAATAATAAGGGCCTATTCGAGAAATACTTTTATCTGTAATTTAGTATTTTATGCATATGCATACATTTTTTTCTTTGATTTTGTATTTAGTTTGTAAGTCATGTGTGGTGTTCTTTTTTTATTTTTGGACTTAACTGTACTTTTGTATTCAACTTTGTATGTACTGTATTTTGTATTGTTTTTATGCAGGGTCCCTTTGTAAATCAGTTTTTTAAATGAAAGGACTACCCTGTGAAAATAAAACGGAATAAATAGAAAATAATAAAAAAAGGCAGTACGCTGGTTGATGGATTGATGCAACCCTTTCAACAGATGTATACTTTTTATAACTTTCTTCTTAACATGTTCTATATGATTATTTCAGGAAAGATTTTGGTCGATATCTACTTATATTTGCTGGAGAAACTTTTTTTTTTAAATCTCATTACCAATAAGAGAAATGCGACATTGTGCAATGGGTTCCATAGCAGGAAACATTCCTGCACATTTATTTGAATTCACCGTAAGCCTATTTTCATTTAACCAATTTGATAATTCGTCTATTTGGAAATATACGCACGTATGCATAGACTTTTTTGTCTTCTTTATTTTTATTCGGGGAACTTGCTAATTGTACAATCTATGCTTCTTATGCAAGTTCCCTCCACATTTGTTACTAAACTATCGTGCTATTTCAACTCAAAGTGATTTCAAATTATCAGTACATCAAATCATTAGTATCATACGTGGGTTCATATTATGTGCTTGAAGTTGAAGGTGTGTTTGTACTCCAATACTTTTGTTATACTATTGTCTGTATTTACTTTATGACACTCCCGCATTCTTGTACAAAATGTTAATCTTACGTAGCAATAATTTTGTAATACATGTGTATTGGGATATGGAAATAAATAAATGATTTCAGAAAATCTTAATAGAACTGTATTTCAATTTCTCTTCGCTCTTTGGATTACACGAACTTATAAGTATCATCTCCACATAATGCTAATCCATGTCTCCCACATTTGGCAAGTAAACTACATCAGCGGGCCTTTATCCTTGCGGCACTCCGCATGTTATACTCTTTTCATTGGATATAATTATAACCATTTATCTGTTTATGGAAGTAAAACCGTCTATCCTGCTGGACATGACTCCAAAACCATTATTGTATTTTCATTAAAACCGCTCATTTCTTATTTTTCTAATTAAATATCATGGTCAACTGTGTCTTTGAAGATTGATCGTAACAAGACCGACTAGCTTTTCATTCATCTGCCATTATTTCTTTAGCCATTTTTCACTAACATTGTGAAGGGTGGTTTCTGTGGAATGCATAGCCCTGAAACCTGATTGACAATCCGTTAAAATGTTATTCTCTGTCAAATACTTCACAACTTGGTCATTAACTACTTTTTCCATTATCTTTGCAAGGGTAGGTATAGAACAGAAATCGGGCGATGATTTTTTCCATGCACGTTTTATCACCCCTTTATGGATGGGGGTAACTCGTGCGCATTTCCAGGCTTTTGGTACAATGCAAGTTCGGAAAGATTGTTTGAGAATATGCGTGATCGGGGAGGCAATTATAGAAGCTACCGGTTAGAGAAGATAAGTAATAATACATCCATTTTATTGTTTATCTATTATTTTAAATTTTTTATGGTGACCTAGCAGATCCCAAAGCGCTTTGAGACGCACAGTGATTTTTTTGTCTAGATGTATGTGTGTCTTCTCTCAAAGAATGTAAACATATAGCTCACAGTGAATCGTGACTTTAATTCAAACCAAGACCAAGACAGCAATCGTTTACAGTACATGTTTGAACCCAACTAAACCGAATTTGAGTATGCTTGTTGAGTGTCGTAATCTACTTGATGGATTATCGACTGAAAGGTACATTTATTGATTGGGGAGGAAAGTTAGCGCCAATGGTTGATATTCATTATGTTAACTCTGATTGTCGAAACATTTGATGTTATGGTGATAGACCGGAAGATGCACTTTTTGAAATTATAAAATGGGTTCAAGAATGTAGCCAATAGGAAGCGCTGAAATGAGTCACGTGTGCTTTGGCTATTCTAGTCCCATTGCACTGCGTGTTAAATCCTATATTGCCGATCGTCTGTGCGCGCGGCGGCTCCTTTGAATTGCATGCATACAGTACATATGCATAATAGTAATGGTACGCGCTGTCAATCCTGTAAACAACTTCTAGTTCGGGCTGCCGGCCGGCCGGCCTTTATACAAATGATGCACAGGATAGAGTGCGTTAGTGAAGGCGTATAGTGCACTCGAGGGTATTTACAATTGTGAAACATGCACTCGGCTTCGCCTCGTGCATGTTTCACAATTGTAAATACCCTCGAGTGCACTATACGCCTCCACTAACGCCACGAAATAATCCTGTGCATCATTTGTTTTATAAAATGGGTCAAAATTGGTAAACTAACAGCATTTTCCAGCGTTTTTCACGTACCTTTGTGGGTCAAGACGTCCGAAGATGTTCGTCCCAAACATTTACGCACGTCGCACTCGGAAATCCCGCACACACAGTATAAGTATGATGGGGGTTTTGCCATCATACTTATACTGTATGTGCGGGATTTCCGAGTGCGACGTGCGTAAATGTTTGGGACGAACATCTTCGGACGTCTTGACCCACAAAGGTACGTGAAAAACGCTGAAAAATGCTGTTAGTTTTCGAATTTTCGACCCATTTTATAAAACAAATGATGCACAGGATTATTTCATGGCGTTAGTGGAGGCGTTGTACGCCTTCACTAACGCACTCCATCCTGTGCATCATTTGTATATTATAGACTCTACCGCATACTAACGTTATTAATAGAATGACAAAAGGAGGATATCAGTATTTGTCACATTAGGCATATCACATGGTATGATAGCAGTCTTCATAAACGTAACACTGCAAAATCTTTCATGGCTTCCTGCGTCTGTGGGGCGCATTATACAGGATAGTCGATCAGCCATGTAAAATGCAGAGTATGATGAAGATAACGTCATTTCGTTTATCGCTTTTATTTCGGAAAGATGGGAAGATGCACCAAAAGCTCATGAAACATGTACTGCACATACGATAATA
Source organism: Diadema antillarum (assembly GCF_040938485.1). Classification (NCBI taxonomy): domain Eukaryota; kingdom Metazoa; phylum Echinodermata; class Echinoidea; order Diadematoida; family Diadematidae; genus Diadema; species Diadema antillarum. Next base: position 4,121,364 of record NW_027271081.1, read on the forward strand.
ATAAACACCACCACCACCACCTCCACCACAAATTACCGCCACTGATCATCGCTGATATGTGGGATACACGTTTGTTTGCTCAGTGTTCCTCATCATGCATAATGCACTGCTGTATAACGTGCACACAAAACGAGACATGAAAATTTGTAGCTTTATAACAAAAGGCAGTGATGTGTATGCTCATGTGCATATCTCCCACCCCCAGCCCTTTCCCATGCCGTTGCCCAAACATAATTGCCGTTCGTTTGGTTGTCCTCGGAAACGGAACCCAAGCTTTGATCTCTACACAGTATGACCGCACTCTGTAAAGCCACTATAGAGATTAGCTTCAAACACAACTCTACGAAGCTCATCGAGGCGCGTGGCGCTGTGTGTTATTTCTCCGATCAGGCTTATTTTGTTGTGGCGCAGAACTCAGCGACGGTTGTTTTGTATTGCCAAAGAATTACACATTTTGCGGAGATCTAAAAGGTATTGTAAAACTATATTCATATACTACTAATGCTTTTTGTCAATGCATATATGCATATTCTCTACATGAGACACCTCGGCGTTTTGATGAACGACTGGAGAGTATAAAATGCTCTTTCGAATGTTGCCTTTGAACTATTGATTATTGGACTGAGTGGAAGAGTGTCAAGAGTGTGGCATAATTACGCCAGGGAGCAGAGTGTGGTGATCTTGTATGGATAACGAGATATCATGTGATGATGTTTTTGTGTCTGTTTCCTTTGTAAAAGTGTTATGTATTATTCTGCATTTTTAAGTCGTTCTCTCAGTATTTATCTAATTGTTGAGAAATTCACAAGCATTTGAATGTATAGGGGCGTGTAAATAGTTCGGATCATTTTCTGCGAAATGAATAATCGAAAGGATGAAATACGTTACATCACGACCTTTATGCCCATTCTCCCGCTAGACATAAGAGGCCCTTTCTTGTCCTAATTTTTTACTAGATGTGGGCTATAGAGGATGACATTTTCAGAACATTTGTACCTACTGACACCATTTATGACGAAAAAAAGAACGGAAAAAAATGCGAAATCTGGGGTGCCCCGCCCGAAATCGTAAAAAAATCCAAGATGGCCGCCGTTTCGGCGTTTTTTGTTTTTTTGTTGTTGTTTTTTTTTTTTGGTTTTTTTTTTTTTGGTTTTTTTTGTTTTGTTTTTTTGTTGGGGTGTTTTGTTTTGTTCTTTTGTTTTTGCATTTTTGGCTTTAACTCGGCTATTTTTTTGTCTACTGTGATGGTTTCGGTGTCTAACCCCATATTTTAGGGGGTCAAGGATATGGAATATAACAGTCAGACCGCAGCACGTATGCTAATGAGCCGATCCGGCAAGATTTATTCAGCACTCTCGTTGACGATCTTTGCGTTCGAAAGGTGTCTCGTACGTGCGAGATTTTGCGAGAGTTTGACAGGGTTATGGTTTTCACAGTGTAGCGACTTGTACATACATTCATCATGGCTACAAGTCACGGTAAATCGTTCTCCAGACTTTGATCTTTATTTTGATACCAAATTTGCGTATAATATCGGTTCTTATCATGACGATATAATCGGTTGAATTTGTGTAAGTTTTACCTGCTTTTCACGGAAGATATTGTCGCCTAAAGTTCGTTTTTGGTTCCTGACCGGATTAAGAAACTGTTGTTTCTGATTTGGGCTTATTCGTAGAGAGGAAACTTAGATGCTCATCGTATATTTGAATCAAGGAGACGCAAGCATGATTTATACTAGTTTTTCCGTTTTGAAATGTCTGTAAAATTCACTCTTTAGCCGGAGGTATGCTCCACACAAAGTGTACAGTGGCGCCAAAGACCTCTCTCATTGGACAGTGCTTGCAGTCAGTGCTTGAACTTGGCTTGAACTACAAGCGTGCCTGTCTGCAAGCATGCGCTATGCACGCACGTGGCACGAAACCGTAGCAGCGTAATGACGTAATGCAAGCGCTGAATGCAAGCGCTGTCCAATGAGAGAGCTTGCTCTTGAGATTGCACGGTTTCAAGCTGACCAGCACTGACATCGATGTATATTTTACTGGTTCCTGACCGGATTAAGCAACAAATTGTCAAGATATTTACATAGATACAAAAATTGAGAGATGGACCGCCAAATGATGCATTTTCACTGAGACGCAAGGTGAATTTGGTGTTCTTTTGACGTCTTGAACGTGGACTACACGAATTATTTTTTTCATCATTTTTCAAGCTAAAATTACGCTATTATGTTTTTAATTCACAATAATTTGAGTAACATGTGACGATAGCTTACATATTTTCCTTGAATTTGATATCAAATTTGTGAATATACGGTGTATTTTTGTTGCCGAAAGCCTAAGGACAAAATCCCCTTCCACAGCTCATTACGTATGCAAGCCTCGATCGGGCTCAATGCATATGAGTTGAATAAATACGAGCGAATTATCGGGTACTGCGGCCTGACTGATAATGATAATTTCAGTGTGAACCCTAATCTTCCACATGATACTAACCTTTTCCCCATATTTAGGGTTGAATTTTTCTCCTCCTTAACCCCTACCCCAACCGCCATTTTTTGCACTTTTTTCTGTACTTTTTTTTTCAAGTCATGTTAACTACCATACTCTTAATGACAAGTTCTAGCTTTCAATCTTGTGCTTTCTACCAACAATACAGCAAGAAATAATTATTATTATAGATAACATACATTATGTGTCATGCAGATAGCCCTACTGCATGGTGTGTGGTTGGTGCATTCAGGATGCATGGCAACTGTGGAACCAGTGATATAATTCTGTATCTGCTATAGTGCCCATTAACATTTGGTCATTAGACCTTTAACAATAGTCAAAAGTGTACAGTTCTACTGTAGGTGTACAAAGTTTTAAAATGACTTGTAAGCCATCTATAATATGGTATGCCAATTGTCCAGCACAAAGGTAATGTTTTGATTATGTGATGTACATTGTATCTGCCGTTTTGCTTAGAAAACACATTTCTACCATGACTCAGTCATTTTTTCATCTTTTAGCCGAGTGTTGGTATTTCACTATCACCTCTTGGTCCTTTATTTCTCATGCCTGTTTTTCCCTATACCATGAGGGCCTGTATGTATTGCAGTACTTTTATAAAACAATCGAGTACTCAGGTTTGATGGGGAATTTGATACCATTTGGGTGATTCAACCAGTTCTATGAGAAAAAAAAAATGTGGTTACAGCTCGTCATTCCGAAGATTCGTTATTCGGAAGGTTCTTCAGTCCGAAGGTTCATTATTCCGAATATTCGTTATTCCGAAGATTCGTTATTCCGAAGGTTCGTTAATCCGAAAATGGTGATAAGGTTGATTATTCCGAATGTTCATTTATCCGAAAATAAAATAAGGTTTGTTATTCCGAAGGTTCATTTATCCGAAAATGAAATATGGTTCGTTATTCCGAAGGTTCGTTAATCCGAAAATGAAACAAAGATCGTTATTCCGCAGGTTCGCTCCGGACCCTTTTTCATTTCGGATCAGCGATCCTTCGGAATAACGAGCCCTATTTCATTTTCGGATTAACGAACCTTCGGAATAACGAACCTTCGGAATAACCGCCACAAATGCTCGGATTAACGAACCCTTTTTCATTTTCGGATTAACAAACCTCTAGCATGTCTATTAGGGAATTTGTGTGTTTCGGATTAATAAACCTTAGGAATAAGGAACCTTCGGAATAACAAACCTTCGGAATAACGAACCTTCGGAATAACAAACCTTCGGAATAACGAACAGCCCCTGAAAATGTTATGTACAATGTAATTCCTCACATAGCATCATGGTAAAGTCATCATCTCGCTGTCTCTACTGAAAGTCCCTAAAGCTGAGGTAATTAATGTGTTTTTGACTTTATTCATCGTTATATAAGATATTTCCAGTTCTCTTTTCCAATTCCAAATGTGGCCCAAGCACAGCAAGCGTTTAGAGTATGTGCATATAGGCCAGGCTGTCTGTTATAGAAATGAAAATTTGGGAAGGCCCATTAACTAATTTTGATGAACTCAAGGAATGCGTGGATACCCAAGATCCCACCAAACTCAAACCTATTTTATGTGGAGAGCTGTCATATCGCAGACTCATATCCCATCGAGATTAATGTGCACCCACATTATGTATAAGGTCTTCAAACCAAATCTCTGAGGTGGAGATAAAGGTGAACTTGACTCCTCTATACACTGGAGGAGAGTCTGATAATCTCCTTACCCCTGATCTGCCTAATGAAGACGACATGGTGAATGCATTCAATCGAAAATCAACCAATGACATCACACAACCAACTGCCATTTCCAACCTTGAAAAAAAAAACTGTTGACAGTGAACTGAGCATCAAGGAATTCTGCCTTGTGACATGCATGGGATTACAAAGGTGCACGAAACTGGTACCTTGGTATGTGTTGAGACCGAGATCATGAGGCATAAAGAAATATATGGAAACCGGCACATGGAAAGAATAAAAGGGGCAGATCAGCATCAGCACTGGTGATGGCTAATGCAAGCTGATGTACAGACAGTATACTGATGCAGATTCTTCCGTGTAATGTAATGTAATTGGTTCATGGGATGCATCATCCAGTCGAAACATTACTTTTGTGCTGCTAGATAATTGGAATGCCATAGAAGGCCTATAAATTCAAGTCATTTTACAATTAGATTTGTGCACCTACAGTAGAACTGTACACTCTGACTACATGATTGTCTAATGACCGAATGTTAATTAGCTCTACAAAGCGGATACAGTATAAGCACTGGCTTCACAATTACAATGTGCCATGCATCCTAAATGCACCAGCCACATACCGGTATCTGCATAGTAATACATACATGTATAATGTAAGTTATTTGTATATTTCTTGCCGTATTGTTGATAGAAAACACCAGATTTATAGCGAGAACTTGTTATTAAGAGTATTGTAGTTAACTTGACTTGAACACATACAGAAAAAAGTACAAAAAATGGCGGTTGGGGTATGGGTAAGGGAGAAGGAAAATTTAAACCTAAATATGGAAGAAGGATTAGTATCATGTGGAAGCTAGATTAGGTTTTACACTAAAATGATCATTATAATCCATTTCCTTGACCCCTTACACATGAGGTTAGACAACTAAACCATCACAGTAGACCAGAAGATATCCGAGTTATGGCCAAAAGTAACTTTTAAGCCGAAATTGCGGCCATTTTGGACTTTGTATACGATTTCGGCCGAGGCTCCCCGGATTTCGCTTTTTTTTTCAAAAATGGTGTCAGTAGGCACGAAGTCATCAAACTATTAAAGGTGTGATGAGCATGTTCTGAAGATGTGACCTAAACTTGACCCTCTCTAGCAAGCCCACCTTTATTTTTACATATCCTTTCGTTATTGTTGTTGTTGTTGTAGTTGTTTTTTGAACTTCATATCATCGAACTCTCGACATTCCAATAATGTGGACACCAAGCTCCTACATTAAGGTTAGCTGAATTCAAATCAATATGCATCCAGGGTATTTTCCAACATATATGCTGTTACTGCAATGTGACATAAAGATTTTGTCATGGTGTCCTAACAGATCCCTTACAGGGTTTTGAGACGCACAATGATTTTTTCCTTGTCTAGAATGTGAAGAAAATATGTGTGTTCTCTCAAAGGGTGAAATGACTCAGATCCTTTTGTATCCTACCTTTGGTCATATTGAATCGCGACTTTAGCTCAAACCAAGAGCAAGACAGCAACTGTTTACAGTACATGTTTTGAACCCAGTTTGAGTACCGGTATAAAATTATGCTTGTCGAATGTTGTTATCTACTTGATGGATTATCAACTGAAAGGTAAATTTTATCAAGAATGGTTGTAGAGGAAAGTTACTGCTAATGGTTTTCGCAATATCCATTATGTTAACTCTGGTTGTCGAAATGTTAGATGCTGAGGTGACGGACGTGAACATGTACTTTTTTTAACTATATAGACCGTGCTGAAATGTGCATGTATGCAAGATTCTCCTACAAAGGACAAAAGGATAAGTGTTTGTCATATTACTTGGACATTTTAAAAGTTATGATAGCAGTCTTTATAAATCCCTTTACCCTTCTGTCAATCTTGAATCTATGCATTTGTTTAAGTTTCAAGAGTCACGAGTACGATAAGTATTTTGATATTGGCCAACGTTCTGAACATCGACATATGGAATATTTCTTGAATTCTTCAATCGGCCATCACAGCGGCGATTACTAGTAGTAGGCCTTAAAGCTTTATCAAACTCAGCTCTGCTAATACCTATAATAAGATGTGGTTTGGCAAGCTGATGGTGATTCAAAGACTTAAATCAAGAGACCAATCAGCTCTCCATTCATTATAGGTCCTCTTGCTGCAAAGATAGAGCGATGGGACTTTTTTTGAATGTGTAGATTCTGATGAACTTTAGACATCACAAATATAACGCATCTGCTTGTGATATTACAGCCTTGACACCATTATTGAAATATTTAATCCATAAACTGCATGCTGCTTCCTACTTTAGTGGCAGAGAGAGTATATTTGTACCTTTTTGGTAATATTAGGTGGTGTTTTACTGAAAAGTCGCAATATTTCACTGGAACAAATTTATATTCAACAGAGAATTGCCCAGGAAAAAAAATGACTTAACCCTATCTAGGCAAGGGGGGGGGGGGGCTTCGAGCCCCCCCCCCCCCCCCTCTCGACGTTCCGCGCGATGTATCGCTATCGCGAAAAGCTATCGTCGCGACATTTCATGACTTTTTTCTTTCAAGTCTCCCGCATCTTTTGACACCAAATTTGAAATGCCCGGGCGCGCGGTTCTGAAGTTGCGCATAAATATGTACGTGCATGTCAGACCAAAAATTGCTCAAAAACGTGAATTCGTGTACAATTTCAAAGCAAACTGCGCTTGCAGGCAAATTTCATAAAAGCATGATTATTTTTGTGGTTTTTTTGATACAAACCAATTAATGGCATATTTTGTTGTTCGGAACAATGTCGCGGACAAATTTCATCAAAAACACAATGAAAAACATAAAGTCGAAAAACAAAGAAATAGAGGTGTAAGAAATTCAAAAAACATTTTTTTTCTCTTACATTTGCTAAGGACAATAAAAAGAATGTTTAGACAAAAAATGTGCCTGTTTTGAGCTTTATTTTGTGATTTATACCAAATTGTCTGATTTCATGCATCATTACGCATCAAGTAGTATAATTTAGCATAAATGACAATTTAAAAAAAATAACTTCATGGTTGTACTTTAGATTACGTCTAGGCAATGTGTGTGCCGATTTTCGTCGCGATCGCGCTGTCGGCGGCCGAGATCTGGATGGGGGGGGGGGGGGATCCCCCCCCCCCCGGCTCTATCATCTACCTATTATAGCCCGGCCTTGTTAGGGTTAAAAAAATAGTCTTACAGTCACTTTAATAATGTAAAAAAAATGCACTTTTGCACACAGAAATAAAAAATATTTATATGACAAGGGACTCCACGGATATTCCAAACATGCTTCACAATCATGCAAATATCTTAGCAATTGGTGAAAAGAGATCAATACCAGAAATAACTGTATTCGTGTCCTTGGATACTCATCTAAAAAATAACTAAAACGTTTGGAAACATAAACCTGAACTAAAAAAAAAAACTCATCTTTCCAGAAAATTATGGTACTGAAACGGGATGTTACGTTTAAAATACGATATATTACAAGAATAGTTGAAATTTATCAAAATAAAAATTCATTTGTGAAAAATTTCAAACCATCTTCAAACTCTTATAACATTGACAAACAATGAAGTTATTATATTTTAGAATCCCCCTCTACTCCCCCCCCCCTCCCATAAAAAAGGTGGCCCTTAGTACCAGATATACCTGAGACACCTTCAACAGTTTACACATCGAAAACATAAATCTCTATGTTAAGGGTGAACATTCAAATGAACATTCATTCAAATAACTTGTTACTTGCTTTTAATTGGTGTATCTGAACAGAGAAGGAAAATACATCGGAAGATTCTACCATCTCGAAGAGTTTTGTTTGGACACCTGAGCCCATAGCAGCTCCACCAAATCCACCGCCAAGCACTACTTCGGGAACACGAGCAAGATGGCACGGTCCCCTGGTGAATGTGCGTCTCAGGAATTGTCGATCGCCGAACTCAAGTCACAATTTGGTAACATTGGTACCATTACCTTATTCACTTCAATGAAATCATTATTTTTGTTATATTCTAAACTAATAAATTGTAGATGTGATTTAATCTCAAAGCTTATATCAACTTTAACAAAATGAACCTTCCTCCCCCCCCCAAAAAAAAATAAATAAATGATGTTCTCAAATTTCAAATTCGTCTGCGCATGTCTCAATCATCCTTGACCGATTCTTGCCAAGACTGCAATCTGTTGTGACTTACTGAAACCTTTTTGTGAATAAGTATACACGTGGATTTTTATTTGATGACGTCATCACTGCAGACATGGGACGAACACACAGTCACACTGTATGTCACGCAAAAGTGGGAATTCTGTCAAAGACAAAATATCAGTATTTCAATTTCGATTTCAATTTCAATTTCAATTTACTTTCTTATTTCTCAATGGAAGATACATAAGATATAACAAAATATAACAATACAGAATGTCAGGCTTTGATATGTACCAAAAATGCAAACATAGTGCGTAGCGGTCGATGTGTCATTTTCAATCAAAGTAAAAGAATGCTATAGGGAAATACGATGGAACCTACTAAAAAGCAAAGCTTGCTTAGTGTAGTTCCCTATACAAAAAGCCTAGTGTGAAGAACAGGATGAGGAGCACGGGTACAACTAAAGACCAAATTAAAGAATAAGCAAAAAAAAAATACTATGTATGTATCACATATATCACAATATACACTAGTTACCACGTGACAGAGGAATATTTTCACATACATGCAAATCATGCTGTGTAACTGTGTGTTTGTTCCATAAAAGAATTTACTTTGAAAAATATTGAATATTTTAAACGTCATCTCAGAGACAGTTTTTTATCCTAAATGACCTGACTATAATTTTCATTCAGTACAGTGCTCACTATGATTTTCTATTAGTTTTATCGACATCTTGATCCTGACACTTTTAGGTTTCATTTTAGTAATGTGTCTTTTTTTTTTTTTGGATCACGCCTAGGAAATTTGGTTGAAATTAAATTCAGCCGTATACCTTAGAAAATGTTTTGCAATACATCCCGTGTTTGGAAAGCACCTGTAGTATACCTCAGTATACCAACATGCCATTGATAATTTTAGACGCTGCTTTATTATTGCATGACTGTCGTGCACGGACGAAAAGAATGATCACTTTTGCCAAGACCATCAGAGCTGCCCTCTATTCACAATAATCGACATTCTGTAGGCCTATTTATCATGTGCAGCTCCCCCCCCCCCACCATATGAAAAAAAAAACACAAACAAACAAACACGTTAATCTCGAAGGTTCCTTAATTTGAAAACGAAATAAGTTTTTGGAATTTGATTGGAGGTCGTTAAAAAGCTTCTCTTTTTTTTCATTTTAAGGGTTACCAAGCTTTGGAAAAAGCGAGCTTTACTAAATTCATTTTTAGCAATTACGAATCTTTTTAACAACGGACCTTCCAGATAAAGCCACAAATATGCTGATTAACCAACGTCGAGGTATTTGTGTGTTTCAGAATAATGAACCATCTTACATTTTTTAATAAACGAACATCACCCTTATAATCACTATCATTTTGTGTTGAGCCTGCACTGGATATAATGTATAAAAATATATCATATTATTCTTTCATGTCCCCTCAGTAGGTGTAACGTCTGTGCAGCATGATAATTAATATGTCATTATGTGTGATGCAAAAGTCATACAAAGAAAAGAACAGTGAAATATAGCTTAAATTCGAAATGCTACTTTTGTAATCTTTTTCCAGTCAAAATTACAAACGTAATAACTCAAGTGCCTTTGCTTATCCCAACTCTGTTGTCAGATGATAGCAAAGCCGTTATCAGGGTGAAAGCCTGTATGCTAGCGCTGGATTCTCTAAAAGGTGGGAAAATCGACCTTCCAGACAGTGAAAAGCAAGATATATTGCAGTTGATCGAGCAACAAGAAGATACTTGCATGGAAAGGGAAATCATAACAAAGTCTGCAAGTATGGTAAGCTTATCGCCCGAACGTAATTCACATCTATACGCAAATTATAACAATGAATTGATTTATTACAAATCGGGTTCAAATATAAATCCGAAATCCGTGCCGCGGTTCTAAAGATTAACTTCCACTACTACTTTTACTACTTCCATCACTACGACCAGTAGGGCCTACAATACGGATGATGCAGGAGCCGCAGAACCGGGGGCGGGGGGGGGGGGGGATGCAGCCCCACCCACCCCACCCCACCCCCATACACACACACACACACACACAAACACACACTTTTGATTCATGAAAAAAGGGGAAAAAGGGAAAAATCGAGTGAAAAAAATCACAACACCCATGAATTTGAATTTCTGAAGATTCTGCATAAAGTTCCCGTCTAAGCACTGGTGTAGCAAAGAGGGGGGGGGGGGGGGGGGGAGGGCGATGGGTGCGGTCGCGCAAGATTCTGAATAATTCTCAGTGCACAAGACTTATCGCTTACATTCCAAAAAAATCAATAGTTCCCGCATGTACAAGGGGAATATCCCCTTTTAATCAATCTTTTCCTCTCTCAGTTCCCCGTTCATTTTTTTAAAAATAATTTTTCCAAATATATGCCACAAAATGTGTGCACCAAATCGTTTAACTGCGATCAGAAAATACAGAATCTCCCTCATGTAGGAGGGAGAATAGGGCTTATCCCCTCCCACATCATCCTGCTGTGTCCTTCCACAGACTTGTACTTCTGTGATTGACAAATTTCCAGATATTCCAACAGAAATATGCGCCAGATTGTAGAATTTCAGTTCTAAAAATGAAAAAAAAAAGCTCCCTCGAATATGGGAGGGGTATCTTGCCACCCTCCCATTGATTGGTACCCTCTATAGACTTAGTACACTTCGGGGGATGACAATTTCCAAATTTCCCACAAAAAGAGTGCTTCAGATCGCTTCATTTCAATTTTAAAAACGCAAAAGCTCCGTCGAGCGGGAGGGCCGGGTATCCCCCTACCACACCCTCCCCCTCTACCTCATTAGACTTTGTACATACACACAGATTGTGCACACGAGGAATAAGAGCTAAATGCCGTGATTTTGCTATTAACACGTACAAATACTTCCCTGAAAAAAAAAAGCCCTAATTATTTCCATTATCATTATCATTTTTTTTTTGCACCAGAATGCTGAATTCCAGGTCTGAAAATGTAAAATCACCTTCGTGTGGGGGGGGGGGGGGGGGGGGAGAAATATCCCTATGTACACCCTCGTGTGCATGTCTTTTCTGTTTGATTGCTCAACAGACAGCGTTCATGAAATTAATTGTAAGATTGAATGCATTGTACAAGACGTTTATTCGAATGGTACCACTTTATAGGCAAATTGGTCAATAATAATCCACATAAAAATATCCTGTTACCTTAAACAAGAGGGGCCGTTTCAACATCAAAATGCAAAAAGTTCTCACCGTGGGAGGGGGGACAACCCCCTCCCACACCCTCGCCCTCTCGCTCGCTCCGCTCAGTCGGGCTCGGTCGCTGGGGGGGGGGGGGGGGGGGCTTGACCTTGACATCCCCCGGTCCCGCAGCCCCCCACCAAAAAACGTTCCGCGGCCCCTGTGGTGTATACTGACACTGAACTACTGCTAAGGCTGTCAACTAGTATTCCTGCTGCAGTTACACCGTAGGAACAAAAATAAGATTACCATTATTTTCACTGTTATAACTAGTCCTACGCTTGTTATCACTCCGTTTTCTTCTACCACTTCTCCCAGTCCACGTCCATCTTTCTATGTAACCATAGTACAGAGAGCTTCGCTGCAACCGCAGCTGCAATCAACCCTTACATATACACATACAATTGTACTTATCAAAATAGCCATGATCATAACAAAATACTTTTTCGCTATGACCCGATTCAAATCGAAATATATAAGTTCGTGTGCAATTACTATCAATCGTTTCTGTCTAAACATGTAAATACTTCCTATTATGTACGTTCTATATTCTGAGATAACGGTTTTGTTTTTCTTTGTTATTCTCGTTAAAGATCAAAGACAAGGTAAAGGGAGAGAGCGCCCTCCACCGAGCGGTCGCAAGTAGTCACAAACAGGCTGTCAAGGCATTTCTAAAAGAAGGAGAAGATGTCAATGCTGTCGACAATTTGGGAAATGCTCCTCTGGCGTATGCCACTGCTGTGTAAGACACACATTCCTTCGCGTCAAAGTTGAGCACGCGCATACAGTTCACCAGTAGATTACACGAATCTACACAAATATATCATATGTACATGTATCGTTCTTATACACCCATTCCATATTTTCTTTGATTTATCGGTCACTCGTCGGAAGGAAAGTTTGTTGCTTCTGGCCACCCACCGAAGTGCATGTATTGGATCGCAGTCTGATGATTCCAACCTAAGTTGGTCGACTATCAGGTAAGAGGCAGACATGTCGCGCGTGATCCTCTTCAAACGATCTTCCTCATCTGATCACTCCCGCCATGTCTGACACTGACCTGTAAGTCGACCAGCACAAGTTTGATATAGCAAACTGCGATCCGATACACTTCGGCTGGTGGTCGAAAGCAAAAAAAAAAACCAAAAACCAAAAACCAAAACAAACAAACAAACAAAATCTGTGGAACGGGGCTATAACATGTGACCCGCCTGCACCCCCCAAAAAAAAAACATCAAAAAGTTTCAAGACATTGATTTTTAAGTAAGGACAGATTCTGAAAGAGCAGACTCTAAGCTTTAAAATGATGTATGTCTCAATTAAAATGGTTTCTCCTAACCTATCTACACTGTATATTGAAAAGAGAAACGCATAGCGTGGAAAGTGTTTCCTGAGAGAAAAAAAAAAGATGTGAACACATGCATTTTATCCGTGACTACTGTCAACTTTCAAAGCAGTGGCATTATCTTTTCAAAAGTTTAGAGTTGAAAGTGAAAAGTGTGTAAAGGGTGTGTGAGAAATGAAAATGGGACCTTAAGACACACCTTATAGCACTGTTCGGAAAAAAAAGTGTTCTAGAAAAAATGCCATAACACAATTTCCCATTTGTTTTATGATCAGAAACTTTACCACGATGCAGATGAAGTCTTGCTCTTTTAGAAAATATTGATAACTAAAGATTGAATAATAAAGTTGACCAATCCTACCTACTTTGAGTCCTGACATAAAATCAATGTGTGAGACTTTTTGTTGGTTTTTTAATGCAGAGTCCTTTATATTTCTAGACAAAAAATAAGTTCCCCCTATAACAAATCGCCGTACGTTCTAAATCTGGGGAACCTACAAGGGAATCTGAATGCAGAGACATGTAGCTGTATTTCTTAGCTACCTATAATATTTCAGTAGATAGCAGTCAGTCACGCTTAAGTGAGAAATTGAAACTGAATTGAATTGAAATTGAAAAGGTCTTTTATTCATCAATATCTATCGCAGCCCGAAAATAGGGTCTGATATTTGCACATCTCTCTTTCCCCCCCCCCCCTTTCTCTCTCTCTCTCTCTTCTAATTCTCAGTCCACTAATACACACACTCTCTCGTATATCTAACCAGCAAATATACATTATTGTGTCTAACCAACACTCGGTATTATATTAATGGACATTATTATTTTTTTTTTTTGCACCAGCATACTGTATAGGCAAAATGGTCACTTTTCGAAGTTCACAAGCCGAATCTCGTAACTTTGATTAAATGATATCGGGACAAATTTTGAATTTTCAGCATAAGAGGGCTGGCAACATACGACTTATGTGCCTCCTATTTATATCGTATCATATTACTTGTGGGCAAAATTTCACGGTTGAGTGACCACGGGGTAAAAATCGCCTGAATGGCAGTTTGGACATGTTTTCCGGGGTAATCCTAAGAGACCTAAATTTATGTTTTGGAAAGCTTATTACGATGTTTACACATAATATGTGTCAATTCACGGTTGAATGAGCACATGTTAAATCAAAAGATTACCACATCGAAATTGTGCAGTACGTATGTATTGCTTTAGTTCCATGCACCGAAAATCAACTGAATGACATTTTTTTTTTTTTTTTTTAAATAGCAGATGTTAGTGTTCATCAGTATTTCTATGCCATTTCTTTCAGAAATTTTACGCCTAACTGAGCACGTGGGTCAGGAAAACCCCTTTTATGTTAATGGATTAAACTTCAATAGCTACCTTTGCTTAAGTATTGAGGAATTCTTCTAATCCGATCTTATTCGGATCCTTGGAACCTTGCTAATGGATATTGAGTTGGCGTTAAGATCGTGATTCTTGGTGACCTCCTGAAGTCATGAATTAACTCATGGTAAAATGAGCAAAATTAAACAATGAAAAGGTGCCATATTTCACTTCTCTTAAATTTTTATGTCCTCCGTTGTTGAAAAAAAAAATGGTCAGACAGTAAGGAAACAGATGTTTGATATAATGTCCACACTTTAATATAGGTTTTCCCGGTCAATTTCATACTTTTGTCATTCAAGTTCCTATTCCGAGCATTCGATTTCACGCATTCCACGCTCGCAGCACTGAATCAGCAATCAAATTCAAAATCCGGTCATTCGAATTCACTATCCGAGCATTCAAATTCACTCTCGGAGCATTCAAATTGACTATCGGAGCATTCAAATTCACTATCGGAACATTCAAATTCACTATCGGAGCATTCCAATTTAAGAGAGGAGCACGCATTTCATCAAAGGGCATTCAAATTCATGTCAAGCTGGCGACGGAATCTCGTCGGTCATTCAAATTCGTGAATAAGCAAGCATGTTCCAAATAACTGCATTCAATTTAAAAGAAGTCCTGAATTTAGTCAGTTTGGGGCCGTGTATGCATGTGTTTCTCACTTGAATATATAATGAATATATTGGGATTTATGATGATTATTTATTTTGCAGTAGAGGTCCACCTGTTATTGACAATTTTGAACTCGCGCTTAGCAAATAGAAATATACAGGCATCTAACTGGACCCCATATGGAAGACCAGCTTTTGCAGCTGTATATGGGTTATCCAGCCATCTTCTTCGATAGAAAATTAAACAAACAAACAAAAATTAGGCACTCTATAGGCCTACAGACGAGCATAATACGGAGGGTTGGTTGACACTTTCGAGGAAAAAAAACAATTTCGACTGTATTGAAACTTATACATGAGCATTTTATACGTGTTGTCTGTTGTGTATTGCTGTCTTATTGATTTAATTTTGCGGGACTATGTGACATCATTGTGTGTCATTTTGTCTTAAATTGATGAATTGTCATTATATTATGGTTGGCGTTCGGGCGTTGTCAGCATGCAGTATCATCAAGAAATATGATTACTAGTCGCTGTGTTGTTTGGATGCACTGCTGATTGGACATTGCAATTTGAAGTTTATTGAGATGAAAAACAAAGAATATATGAGCAAAGAACAATGTAGAACATGTAAACAATCCTAATTACACGATACACTGCTATATGCAAGCATTCATTGGTTGTGTTGGCCCTTTTTCCTATCTTAAAGGTCTCCTCCATTTTCCTCGTTAAATTTGCACGAAGTAGGAACTTGATCGCCTAAAAATGAATTTGAACGCTCCAAACAAGCTCATTAGGACTATCACGTGACTATCGTATGAATTTGAATGCACGAGTAGGAAAGTCGGTGCTCGCATTTTGAAATTGAATGCCCAATCGTGAATTTGATTTCACGAAAACGAAATAGAACGCTCATAAATGAAATTGATCGCTCGGATTCTGAATTTGAATGCCCCAATATTTTCGCGTGCGTGCGCTGCGTGAATTTGAATGCACATTAATGAATTTGAGTGACAAAAGTATGAAATTGACCGGGAAAACCTATACATGAGTGACAAAAGAATACATGCCCGCATCTTGGACAATATGATTACTCAACATATTCATTACACATGACATATACATAACCAGGTAACTACTGTCAAAATTAGGCATCACAGCCAATCAGCATCAAGGATTCTAAAATTTACCGCTAATTTGAAGACTTACCGCTAGAAAGGAGCGGTAAGTCCAGCGGTAAGGGTTTTATGCAACAGGGCCCAGGTTTCTTCTGTATAAGCAATATGTCTGAAATTTTGCAGACTTGCTATGTGATAATTCTGACAATTTAATGCAGATTGGGTGATGTCTGCATTCTCACATTTACACATTGAACTTCTTCATAAGCAAGAGGAATTTTGTAAAACTTAAGAGTTCTATTCGTTTTTCATAAAGAATAATCTGTCTCACTTGCTTTCAATCATGCAAGAATTATACATTTTTCATTTTATTGAATTTTATCATTTTCATTTGTGAATGAAAAGGGTGTGTTCTACAAGGTATAGAATAACAAGAAATCTCTGACTGAAGTAAGGAAAACTGACTACAAAAATAGCAATATGCATGCACTGCTTGGATTTCCTTTTAAATTGAAATGTAAAGTTAAATGAAATTCTGTTTTATTTTATTTTTCCGAGGTCATTCAATCATGAAAGGCCTACGTGTTATATCAAACATCTACTTCTCTATACATGTACACTGTAAGAACATATTCTTAATAATGGTGAAAACTAATGCTGAAAACTGATGCTGAAATTTAGCACTTATCATTGTATTGACAGCCTGTGTTCACGCTACAGTGAGTTACTGGATAGGCCTATATGAACTGAGGTCACCGCGAAGCAAGAATTTACCACCACAACCGTACCTAGTGGCAGTTTCAAATCCTTACAAATCTTTTGATAAACGCATTTCTTATGCTCACTGAATCATAACACAACGGAAAGTTTATCAAAATGAAATTAGTCCAATTCCCAACGAACAATTTTGAAGTCTACACAACACAGGGACGGAATTTAGTCCATTTATAGGGTAAAGGGGTTTACTTGCCCCACGTGCTCATTAAAGCGTGACACCTGAAAGAAATGCCATGGGATCACTGTACATGCACATCAGTCTTAAACACAATGAAAAAAAAATGCCATCCAGTTGATTCAAGTGCACAAAATCAAAGCACTCTTTACTGCATAATTTCAATATGATTTTTTGTTTGTTTTATAATGTGCTCATTCAACCAATTGACCAATATTGTGCGCAAAAGTCGTTGTTAGCTTTCCAAAACATAAATTCCATCTGTCGGAATAAATGTACCACGGAAAACATGTCCACACTGCCATTTTGGCCAATTTTACCCCATGGTCACTCAACCGTGAAATTTTGTCCATGGTATGACAGGAAGCTTATAAATTGTACGTTGCATGCCTTCTTATGCTGAAAAATTGAAATTTGTTCCGATATCGTTGAATCAAAGTTACGAAATAGGGCTTGTGAACTTCAAAAAGTCACCATTTTGCCTTTGAGGCGTGCTCACTGCAGCGTGACCTGACGATATCCACTGAATTCCATATGAAAGGTAGCTTGGTAGCTACCTACTCGTGTGCTCAGATTTCCTCAAAGGTTCCTGATTCAGAAAATACAACGATTTGTTTTAGGGGGAACTTATTTTTTACTATATATACATATAGTTATAATATTATATATATATCATATATATATATATATTCATAGTATATATATATACATATATATACTATAAATATATATATATGATATATATATAATATTATAACTATGCATATATATATACATATAGTTATAATATTACATATATATCATATATATATTTATAGTATATATATACATATATATATACTATAAATATATATATATATATATATATGATATATATATAATATTATAACTATATGTATATATATACATATAGTTATAATATTATATTTATCATATATATATATATTGTGACGAACTCGCCTTCTTGTCGTGAATTAAGAGAGTGTATTTGCCTGTTTGTACAAATGTCTCCGCGAGCCGTGTCAGGATGGCCGACTCTACATCCACATTTGAGTCTCCAAACAACTGAGGTTGTACTACTGGCGGGCGTAACGGTGGTGACGGGTTAGGGCTCCCTCCATGAAGTGTCATCGGTGAGCAGCGTGAATTAGACATGACCGATGTTGGTGCTACTCCATTTTGTTTGCGTACCGACTCAGATACCTTGATGATTAAGTCGTCGATTTCACTTATTCGGTTCTCCAGCAAACGTGAAAGTTCCAATAATGATGTTCCCTGTGCCATCGTGGTAACAGATTCAATTACATTTACCTATCTTAAAATTATTAACTAGGGATCCCACTCCTGACACCATGTGTGACGAACTCGCCTTCTTGTCGTGAATTAAGAGAGTGTATTTGCCTGTTTGTACAAATGTCTCCGCGAGCCGTGTCAGGATGGCCGAGTAGGCGGGGTTCGTTTTGTTGCAGTTTACAACGATCCCTTTTAAATTACTAAAACTACTAGTCTATGTCTACCATGTAACATGTTGGGTCAGAAGCAGTTCACCAACACAAGCGGCATACATACAAGTTCATCATCACTTAACGTATCTCACTCCCAAGCGTCTCTTGTTGAGGATGTTAAATTGGTACGCCTATTTTTGTTACCAACATTTGCTACCAAGTTCTACTACCAAGGTTTGCTACCAAGTTCTGCTACCATGTTTTGCTACCATGTTTTGCTACCAAGTTCTGCTACCATGTTTTGCTACCATGTTTTGCTACCAAGTTCTGCTACCATGTTTCACAACTATGTGGTGGCACAAGGTAATGTGATGACTGGACCTTGGATTGGGCACGGGCATATGCGACAAGTCACATTACCACTATTCCCGAAATCCAATAGCGACGACTGGAACTTGGATTGGGTACGGACTATGCGACAAGTCACATTACCATTATACCCGAAATCCAACGGCGACGACTGGAACTTGGATTGGGTACGGACTATGCGACAAATCACATTACCACTACCCGAAATCCAATGCTGCTTGCTGGTAGAACTCCACTGCTTGTGCCACCACTAAGTACTACTTGCTTTATAAGTCAAACTCAAAGAAAGAGTCTAAAGAGTCAAATGTTGAATGAATGTATAAACAGTTTACTTGGTGCTTCCAAGCAGCAATGAAACAAAAGCAAATGAACTCATGCAAACACTTACTGTACTGTTAGTGCTACGGGCTACTTGCTGGCGACGTAGTCGGACAGCGGCCAGTTTATATGCTTCCTTTCCTTAAGAACAAGGATAGAGGATGCAATCCCGCACGGCCTTGTAGTGCAGAGCGAATCCTCCGGATATCAATCAAATAACCTATTATCATGTCATGGTTAGTAAATTCGACATAATTATTGATTCTAAACATATTTGGGGTTCATTGTTCCATCTAACGGTATGTACCGACGGCTAAAACAAACATGTAAATACTACGATGGTGCCAACTCATAAATTTCCAACAATATAACTAATTATTTAACATCAATGTTTAAATCATGATAATGAATTATCCCATAACAACGACTATTGAGAGTACCGTATACGGCACTATTGTTGAAATAAATAGGACGCCCTCTTTTACTGTTAAACGTACAATCGATTTTAACAAGTTGTAATTGGAAACAATTAATTACAATCGATTTTAACAAATTGTAGTTGGAAGCAATTAATAACAATCGATTCAACCAAATTTTGTTACATGGCTGCCCTCCCCATGCAGGCTTCGTCCCTGGAGCCGAATTTAAGAGAAATATAGAACAGATATCAGGAACGTATAACTACGAGATCAATTGTGGGTTTGGTAACTACAAGTCTAGGTACAGTCATATGACAATGTTACAGCTACAGTTTTTCTTTGTCAAGCTGTCCAATATGACTAATTTCGTCCATAACGAATTCCTCTTTGATGACCTCCACAATCTCCCCATGTGGAGCGAACAGTCTCTCTGTCGTGCGGAGGAGCCGGTAGCCTGGTCGAAGGGTGAATACTTCTGCTCTCGTCTCCTGCATATCCTCCCTGCAATCTTTGCGGACTCCGTTTATGTAGTGCCGCAGCATTCCCTCCGGAGGGGTCTGTGTGGCCACGGTGCAATGCTTCTGGACAGGCGGTGGACTCTGCGGGCGACGCGGTCGGGCCGATGTGCAAAGGTCTATCACCTCCAACGCCGGTGTAATAGCGGTGGATGGTGCTTCTTTCCTGCTGCTACTCGGTCCGGGCTGCCCCTTGGATGCAGAGAAGCTGACATGGGGAAAGTCTTCCCTCTCATCCAGACACGGAGTGCCCGAATGATTCCGAGTACGCGGGGGACGATCATGCCTCGAAGGGGAGCGGCTCCGGGATCGAGGTTGGTGGTCGGATGGTCTCTCTGGAGACCGGGTACGTCGCACTGGTGAGGGGCTCTGGGTACGAGGAGATGTATATTTCGAGGAGCTGATAGGCGGTCGGGGAGAAGGACGAGAAGGACTGGCAGGTGGTCTTGGAGAAGAGCGAGGAGGACTGGCAGACCTCCTTGGGTCCCGGGAGCATCTCGGAGGGGAACGGTTGTGCGAATTATTGAAAGGACGTGGATACCGTGGGCCATTAGCGTTTCCCGAGAACACGGGTGTGTGGTTGTAGACCCGTGATGGCGCTGTGGCGTGGGTCCCGGCATGCTTCTCAAGAGTAGTCTTCCTACCCGTCGTAAAACTACACTGGTCACACCGGAACTTTTTCTCATGTGCCTCAGTCACGTGTCTTTTGAGCGAGGCTATTTTGCTGTATGCTTTGTCACACAGTCCGCACTGATATGCTTCTCTCTGAGACATCCTGAATGCCTGAAAAACATAAATATTAACAGTTCATTAGTTTCATCAGATATGTTGTATTTCAAGTTCACATGAAGGACGCATTACTATTGTTCAGTATTATCGTGTGACTCAGGATATGTCCAGGTTTCTAGCTGTTTTCCTATGTAAGGCTTAAGTCTGTCTACATGTACTACCACACACTTGGCACGGGGGGAACGTTGGACGCGGAATGTCACTGCAGAAAGTCGTGATACGACAAGGTATGGTCCTAGCCAACGGACTTGCAGCTTTGGGCATTGTCCTTTCTGACGTGTTTTCTTCCGTAACCACACAAAGGTCCCTACTTCAGGACTGGCGGGCACAGCCTTCCTGTCATAATAACGTTTCTGGTGTCGTCCCGCTGTGCTCAGCTTCAGTCTCACACGTTCATGTGTCTGATCCATGCGTCTCCGTAACGCAGAAGCATACTCTGTCTTTTCTGGAGCCACTTCTCCGGGGGAAAGCATTGCTACATCCAGCAAGGAGAGAACCTCTCGTCCCAGCATCAACATATTTGGGGTTACGCCGGTCGATGCTTGAGGACAGCTCCTGTATGCCGCAGTTGCAAAAGGAAGGAGTTGGTCCCAGTCCCGTTCGTGGTTTTCTGCATCGAGGAGAGTTGCCAGCACGCCAAGGAGTGTACGGTTAAACCTCTCCACCAGTCCGTCTGACTTCGGGTTATATGCTGTTGTACGAGTTTTTTTTACTCCTAGCAGCCGGCAGACTTCGGTAAAGACTTCAGAAATGAAATTCCTTCCTTGGTCAGAATGAATGTGCCTTGGTACGCCATACCGACAGATGAACTCTGTCACCATGCGTTCTGCTACTGTTTCTGCCTTTTCGTCTGGGATGGCGTAGGCTTCACACCATTTGGTAAAATAATCCCCGATGACGAGGACATACTTGTTTCCATTGGTGGTGACTGGCAGTGGTCCGAGTATGTCTAATGCAATCCTCTCCATAGGTGAACCACTGATGCGTTGCTGCAATGGGGCCTTGACACTTTTTGCAGGGGACTTCCTTCTGGCACAAATATTGCACTCTCTCAGTTCTGATCTGAAGTCAGCAGCCATGCCAACCCAGTAGTATTTCTGTTTTGCTTTCCCCAGACACTTGGACAACCCAAAGTGGCCACTTGAGTGGATAGTGGACACTACCTCGGCCTTCAAGGGCTTTGGAAGGATCAATTGTTTGGTTGTTTCCTTTCCGTCCGATGATTCCCAGCGGCGATAGAGAGTATCATCATGGATCTCTAGGGCCTCCCAATGATCCAGTAGTCTTCTTGCTGGTTCCGACCATGCTGCAGCCTCCTGAGAAGTAGGAAGGAGGCCCGCCTGCTTTGCCTTGTATATTGGGGCAATGTCACAGTCCTCTTGTTGTAAGTTACCAACAGGTTTGTCCGTCGGCCTAGCAGTAAGCACCCTTACTTCAGGTTGTCCATCTGGTTCTACACGCCCACATTGCTTGCATGGGCGACGGGACAAACTGTCTGCGTTCCCATGGCTGCGGCCCTGTCGATGCTGGATGTCAATGTCATACTCTGAAATTTGTTCAAGCCAGCGAGCAAGCTGGCCCCGTGGATCCTTAAAGTGAACCAGCCATTGAGGGAACCGTGGTCTGTCCGGACGGTTACATGTCGTCCATAGAGGTATTGCCTAAATTGTCGCAGGGAGTATACTACCGCCAGTAGTTCCTTTCTTGTTACACAGTAATTCTTTTCTTCTTTGTGTAGGCTGCGACTCGCGTAGGCAATGACCTTTTCTACGCCCCCTTGTACCTGGGAAAGTATGGCTCCGACACCGGTGTCACTTGCATCCGTGTCAAGTATGTAGGGACCATCTGGGTTAGGGTATGCCAAGACTGGTGGAGATGTCAGTCTCATCTTCAGTTCTTCGAATGCAGACTGGCATGCATCGGTCCAGTGAAACTGTCTGTTTTTCTGCATTAGCTCATGCAGAGGCTTGGCAATGGTTGCGAATCCTTGGACGAAGCGACGATAGTAAGACACCAGGCCGATGAAACTCCTCACCTCCTTTGTCGTCGTAGGGGTAGGCCACTCCTTTATGACCTTCGTCTTGTTGGAGTCGGTGCTAACTCCGTCAGCTGACACGACATGGCCGAGGTAGTTGACACTTCTCTGAAACAGATGACATTTTGATGGCTTTAACTTCAGGCCTGCCTTTCGTAGTCGTTCGAAAACAATCCTAAGCCTTGCCACCTCCTCGTCCACAGTTCTTCCATAGACGATAACGTCATCTAGGTACACGAGAAGGACCTCCCAAGTCAGCCCTGCCAGAACCCGATCCATCAGTCGCTCGAAGGTTGCCGGGGCGTTTGTAAGTCCGAAGGGCATCACTCGCCAGGCATATAACCCACCGTTGGCAATGAAGGCCGATTTCTGCTTGGCATCTTCATCTAACTGGACTTGCCAGTATCCACTAGCTAAATCCAATGTGGAAAACCATTTGGCTTCGCTCAGGGCGTCCAACGTGTCGTCGATGCGTGGCAGAGGATATACATCCTTTACGGTTACTGCATTTAACTGCCGGTAGTCCACACAGAACCGTTTACTACCATCCTTCTTTGTGACCAGAACAACATTTGATGCCCAGGGACTGGCAGTGGGTTCGATGATACCTTGTGTCAGCATGTCGTCAACCTGTCTGGCTATCTCTTCTCGTTGTCCGGGAGCATGGCGTCTTGAAGCCTGGCGGATTGGCCTAGCATCACCTGTGTTGATGGTATGCTGCACGAAGGTTGTCCTTCCTAGATCTGCTGGGCCTGTAGAGAACACATCTGAGTATTCCCTCAGAAGCTCACATACCGAGTGATGTTTTTCTGGAGGTATCTCCACCAGACTGCGTTGGCACAAGTCTTCCAAATGTGTGGGAACACAACCCTGGGATATGCCTTCTTTGGAAGGATTGGCCTCCACGTCATTCGCGGCAATGCTGGTTAGGTTGGCAACCACTGTTCCTGTTGGCAACGTCAGTGCCGTCGTTGTTGGGTTGTACACCCGGACTGGTAGAATTCCCGAGTCAGTCGAGATAACTGCCCGAGCAACCAATAAGCCTTTTTGCAGTAACTCAGTTGGGTTGTCTGGTGGCTCCAATAATGCGAAGCCCTCGGGGATACTTTTGTTGTGTTTTGCTGGGAACCCTAAGAGTATTGCTTCGTGACAGGGGGGTATGGTGCTTGTCTCGCTGACAGCAATGCGACAACAGAAGCTGTGGTGCTGGCTCTCCTCGCTTACACACGGGAGGGATACCCATGGTGTGTGCAGTTGCATGGCGTGGAAGTCCAACGTGGTTCGCAGACCCATCAACAGATCTAGGCCTAGTATACCATCAGCTTTAATATCAGCCACCACCAAGTTCACATGGAAGATGTAGGAGCCCAGCTGTAATTCCATTGTTGCGTGCCCTTTTGTCTTTAGCTGAGACCCATCTGCTTGGCAGACAATGTTTGTTACTGCTTCAAGTGGCGTTCTTCGCTCCGGTCTCATCTGAAGGTACACCGCTTCTGAGATATATGACTGAGATGAGCCACTGTCTATGAGAAACATCACCTCCTTCCCATTTACTTTCGTCTCCACGAACAGGCCCTTCAGGAATGTGGATGGTACGGGCTTAGCTCTGGAGCTAAGAGGTGGTAGTTGAGATGACCCTGTTCCCTTGTTAGCATGGGTGCGTCCGGCTCTGGCAGGACTCGTATCTTCCTTGGATGTGCTCTTTCTGTCGTGAGCCAGCTTACTGTCCTCTTTCTTCTGCTTTCTTTGGGGGAGTGCATCAGGCTTCATTGTCGCCCCTTTGGTAGGCAAGGGTGTTGGCTGCTCGTTTTCTCTTCTTCTAATCAAATCGCTGACTGCATCGATCATGGGGATGGCACTGCTTGCAGTAGTTTCCATGGGCATGTCACCTGCTGCCTTGTCCTTTGTGACCGCATTGTCTTGTTTTGTATCTTGTGGTGACAACATTCGGCTATACTGTCGGCGGTCATTCTCCATTCGCAGGAATGCCTCCGTATTCAGAGCTGCTTGAATTGCTTCATCGAGCGTAGTTGGTTGGGCGCGGAAGAGGCCAGCTCTTATTTCCCGGTCAACTAAGGCATCGAGAAAGTGACCCCGAGCCAACCTGTCTTGGCCTGCTTCCCCGAACTCTGGATAAGCCATGATTGTAAGTTCGCGAATGCTTTGCCCAAGCTCTTGTAAGCTTTCTTTGGGTTTGCGTCGCCTGGTGCGCAGTTCCGCCAAGAACATTTCCGAGTGTCCAACAGGGCCAAACCGGTGCTTGAGGCGGTTAACCAATTCTTGATACGTCAAATGACGTCCCGTCTGTTGAACTAGGACTTTGACAGCAGCTCCTTTGAGGCTGGCAGCCAGGTATTGGAGAGCCTCTTCTTCTGTCCATTGATTAACACCAGCGCAGGCTTCGAAATGGCTGAGGTAATCCAGCACTGGTCCCTTGCCATCATATCGATCTGGTGTCACAGCTGGCTTGTGGGCTCTATTGCCTTGTACAACATAGTGGCGTCCCTGGTCCCACAGCTCTGGGCGTCGCCATGGAGTACTTGTCGCTCGGATTTCCAAGGGAGGTGCTGGGCCAGGTGGTTGAGTCATTGTTACTCGTGACAATCCTGGTTCAGTCAGCTGTCGTTGCCGCATTGTCGGTAGATTTGATGGCCCTGCTTGGTGTGAGTTCGAAACAAACTGGTGTGGCATAACATCTAATTGTTCCCCACATCCCAGTGCTTGTTCACTTGTACGTGGTGGAGGCGACTGCTTCTGAAGTAGCTTCGATGAAGGCGGAGCCGACCACTCTACATCCACATTTGAGTCTCCAAACAACTGAGGTTGTACTACTGGCGGGCGTAACGGTGGTGACGGGTTAGGGCTCCCTCCATGAAGTGTCATCGGTGAGCAGCGTGAATTAGACATGACCGATGTTGGTGCTACTCCATTTTGTTTGCGTACCGACTCAGATACCTTGATGATTAAGTCGTCGATTTCACTTATTCGGTTCTCCAGCAAACGTGAAAGTTCCAATAATGATGTTCCCTGTGCCATCGTGGTAACAGATTCAATTACATTTACCTATCTTAAAATTATTAACTAGGGATCCCACTCCTGACACCATGTGTGACGAACTCGCCTTCTTGTCGTGAATTAAGAGAGTGTATTTGCCTGTTTGTACAAATGTCTCCGCGAGCCGTGTCAGGATGGCCGAGTAGGCGGGGTTCGTTTTGTTGCAGTTTACAACGATCCCTTTTAAATTACTAAAACTACTAGTCTATGTCTACCATGTAACATGTTGGGTCAGAAGCAGTTCACCAACACAAGCGGCATACATACAAGTTCATCATCACTTAACGTATCTCACTCCCAAGCGTCTCTTGTTGAGGATGTTAAATTGGTACGCCTATTTTTGTTACCAACATTTGCTACCAAGTTCTACTACCAAGGTTTGCTACCAAGTTCTGCTACCATGTTTTGCTACCATGTTTTGCTACCAAGTTCTGCTACCATGTTTTGCTACCATGTTTTGCTACCAAGTTCTGCTACCATGTTTCACAACTATGTGGTGGCACAAGGTAATGTGATGACTGGACCTTGGATTGGGCACGGGCATATGCGACAAGTCACATTACCACTATTCCCGAAATCCAATAGCGACGACTGGAACTTGGATTGGGTACGGACTATGCGACAAGTCACATTACCATTATACCCGAACTCCAACGGCGACGACTGGAACTTGGATTGGGTACGGACTATGCGACAAGTCACATTACCACTACCCGAAATCCAATGCTGCTTGCTGGTAGAACTCCACTGCTTGTGCCACCACTAAGTACTACTTGCTTTATAAGTCAAACTCAAAGAAAGAGTCTAAAGAGTCAAATGTTGAATGAATGTATAAACAGTTTACTTGGTGCTTCCAAGCAGCAATGAAACAAAAGCAAATGAACTCATGCAAACACTTACTGTACTGTTAGTGCTACGGGCTACTTGCTGGCGACGTAGTCGGACAGCGGCCAGTTTATATGCTTCCTTTCCTTAAGAACAAGGATAGAGGATGCAATCCCGCACGGCCTTGTAGTGCAGAGCGAATCCTCCGGATATCAATCAAATAACCTATTATCATGTCATGGTTAGTAAATTCGACATAATTATTGATTCTAAACATATTTGGGGTTCATTGTTCCATCTAACGGTATGTACCGACGGCTAAAACAAACATGTAAATACTACGATGGTGCCAACTCATAAATTTCCAACAATATAACTAATTATTTAACATCAATGTTTAAATCATGATAATGAATTATCCCATAACAACGACTATTGAGAGTACCGTATACGGCACTACTGTTGAAATAAATAGGACGCCCTCTTTTACTGTTAAACGTACAATCGATTTTAACAAGTTGTAATTGGAAACAATTAATTACAATCGATTTTAACAAATTGTAGTTGGAAGCAATTAATAACAATCGATTCAACCAAATTTTGTTACAATATATATATATAGTATATATATATATATATATATATATATATACAGTATAATATACATATAATACGTGCAAGTTTTGCTGGTAATTGTCCTTGCACCGCCCCGCCATGCTCTGGTTTTAGTCTATTGCTGTCAATGTATTATGTATATGTATCATTAGTAAACTATATATTATGTGATAAAAACCGAAATGGTGTTTTAATGCCATTTTGTTTTTTGGTTATGAACTAAAATGAATTCATTTCATGACATTACGACAATGTCATTGATGATACCTATTCTTCCAACCGCAAGCTTCAAATCTCATAAAACAATTCATTCTTTCATTGATTTTCAGGTTTAAATTGATTTAATTCATTTCCAACAAACAAATAATTAAGAATACAATGTATGTTCGTATAATACAGATTTCACGAAATTAGTACAACAATGCATAATAAAATGTAATAAAGGCACAGGTAAAGTATCAACAGAGATACAAATAAATGTTAAATATCATTATGGTTTTGGTTCTCATAATCGCCGTAATCGCCCTAAGCATAAGGAGATTTCTTTCGTACTCGAAGGTGCCTGGCGTGTGTTGCTATGGACTTTTTTTTAAAATTACTGAAACTGCACTGGTCTTACACTCGAGACACAGTGAACAGTTTACGCTGTTTGATTTCAATGTCCACTTCACATCTGTACATGTACTTAAAAAAAAGAAACAAAAATACCAACAAGCAATTACCAACAAACAAAATATGATATAAAGTTGGTCATGACAAGAAAGTGTCTCAAAATACATTGTATGCACATAAAAAAAACACATTTTCTACAAATCTGAAATACGAAGGAACCGCAAAAGTAAAGCTTGTGAGCGCGTGTTCCAGGGGGAAAAAAAGGGTACAAATGTAAATTCGTTTTGCAGTGGAGATGGGACACAATTCAAGTACTAATGACGAAACTATTATGAAAGCTAAAATAGCAAGGTAGAAAGAGCAGAACAAGTAAAAGAAAAGAGAAAGAAAAGGGAGAAAAGAGAAAGAAGTAAAGATAAGTACTGACTGATAAGAAAGAACATAAAAATACACAGGTATACGAGCATGACATATCTACATGTACGATACGTTTCATATGAGTTCAAAGTATGAACTCCCCTTCCTTCTGAGCCTTTCCCCGTCTTCAATGTTTCCCTAATATTTCTTTATTTGTTCCTTCCGAGCTAATTGATATTGCTGTATATCCTTTTCTCTCTCTCTCTTTACAAGAGAGTTTCCTTGTGTTTGTTTGTTTGCAAATGTGCGTATGAGCATGTGTACGTGTTTTTCTTTCCCTTATTTAAACAATTTTCCTCTGTGATTAGTTCAGTTCAAGAAGTACAACAGTTATTTGTCAACTAGGAGACTGCAAAATACAAGCTTTATTTTTCAGCATGTGTCCGCCATTTCGAGCAATTCTAATCTTAACTCAGTATCATCAGAAAATGAGCTTCATAATTGTTATTTCACAGTATTTTCTTCGTTACAGCATTTCTTTTTTTTTATATTGTGTTAAGTTTTGTATGTAAATGTTTTTCATTGTAGGAAATGAAATGAAAGTAAATGATATAAGATGAAGATTTAGAAGTTTTGAAAGCACGAGTGTACGAATGAATTAGACTGCAAATGTATGGAAATAATGGTATTCTTACAAAAATGTTTATATATTAATATATATATATATATATGTGTGTGTGTGTGTGTGTACATAATATACAGGGTGTATCAAAAAAGGTAATCCAACTTTGGAGGGCTACAATTTTATAATTGTAAGCTATGGAGAGCTCAATGTGGACTGTAAGGAAAGGAGAACTCTTCTTCTTTCCATTGATACCTAATTACGCTGACAAAATAAAATGTCATGCATGACTGAGCACATGAACTTTAAAGACAACAATGACAAATTGCACTTTTTCCAGGTTCGCGTGTTATTGTGAAGGAACAATGCATGTCTCACTGCTTGGATGAGATCTGTCAATGAAAGTTGCCAAAATAGGCCAGCCTGTACGAATGCAGGTTTATGTTTAGGATTTGTGTTTAGGGTTTCTCCTACATGGTCCATAACCTTTAACATGGCCACCTGTCCGATAACTTGGTTGCTCACACAGAGGCCAACCCACACAGTCCATTTTCTCTGTTCATATTCAAAACATAGTTCGCAGCGACAAACCTTGTCTTGAGTATGAAGAGAGAAAATGGATAATGGTTTACCCTTTATGGGAAGGACCAAGTTACCGACATCAAGGCCATGTCGAAGATTATGAACCATAAAAGGTTAGAAGAAACCCTAAACACGAACTTGTAGTCGTGCAGGCTGTCCTGATGATTTGACCACTTTCAATGACAGATCTCATCCATGCAGTGAGACATGCATTGTTCCTTCACAATTTAAACACGCAAACTTGAAAAAAGTGCACTTTGTCATTGTCGTCTTTAAAGTTCATGTACTCAGTCGTGCATGACATTTGTCAACATAATTAGGTATCAATGGAAAGAGGAAGAGTTTCCCTTTACTTCCAACCAAAATTGCTCTCTCCATAGCTCACAATTATAAAATTGTAGCCCTCCAAAGTTGTATTACCTTTTTTTTTTATACGCACTGTATATATAGAACATGCCTCACAGTGCAATCTTGTATTATCAGGCGATTAGTGTATGAACAGGGATGTGTTACATAGATGGAGTGGCAACTTTTCATAATTCATGCAAACACATGCTTGGGTTCAAAGCGTTGACAATGGGATGTCTAATATTCCACTACGCTTTGAAGTCATGCTCGGCACCGCTCTAGTTGCAAGACGAAGTTTGGAGACAACGAATGCATTTCACTTTTCGTCGAATTACGAGCTATATTTCACCGTAAAATCTGAAGTGAAATGTTCGAATTGGTTGAGAAGAATTCGATATTATAAACATATATTTCTAGTTTTTTCGTAATGCGCAAATCGACATGAAATGAAAATTAGGTCCTCTTAAAAACCTAATATATTTCTATGATGCGCACATTTGCGCATGTTATTTTTTAATCTTTCAATCGGGGATATTTTGATCTTTCAAATAAAGTCCTCTGCCAAAGCGTGTTCCAGCGTGCTTTTAAACTTTTTACTGTTAAAATTGCCGGTTTTACACTGCATTTTGATTCGCTTCTCCATTTCAAGGTACACAAATTCATTGTTGCCATCACATTGAAAGAGAGAGCGAACTGCAGTAGGGGGAAGTCTTTCCTGGTGTGAGAGCCCTAGTCCCGATTATTGATGCTCTCTTTTGTCAAAGCACCTGGTTCCCACCTGTAGTTAAGCGCATAACTTCTAGGCGGTGCCGCGCATGACTTCAAAGGAGAGCAGTAATTGTATCTCCTTCTCTCACACCTCCCTGGTATGAACGAAGTAGACTGCATACATGTATACGGATATAAAACAATATACAAAGCACAAGTGTACGACTGAATTATACTGCAAATGTATATACTTATAGAAACAGTGGTATTCTTACAAATATATATATATTTATATATATATATATATATATATATATATATATATATGTATATATATATATATATATATATATATATATATATTATAGAACATGCCTCATCGTGCAATTTCGTATTACCAGGCGATTAGTGTATGAACGAAGTAGACTGCATACGGATATAAAACAATAAACACTAATGCATCGTAGTGCAAACTGTTATAAACATGTCATCATACTGAGACATCGAAGACATTGCCGTATTTTCAGACTGGCGCTTTCCCTCTCTCTCTCTCTCTCTCCAGAAATAACCCTGTAATCGCCAATTATCTTATAGAAAGCGGGGCAGATGTGAATCACACGAACAGACGTGGTAACACAGCTTTTCATTTGGCGGCCATGTTTCGCTTTACAGACATGTTGCAAACCCTCATCGAAAACGGCTGTAATGTCAATATTCAGGTAGAAAACAAACTTTTACCTTTCCTTAATTCATCACACATGTCACAATGATTGACTCTGCTAAAAAAAAAAACAAAAAAACATAAACTGAAAGGATTTTTTTTCCCCCAGACAACATCACTTATATTTGACAGTCTCCAGGCAATGCCAGGACTTATGATTAGGAAAATTACAGAATAAAATAGGCCTACTTTAATGAGTACATGTGGGGGGGGGGGGGGGGAAGTCTTTAAAAAAAATATACCAGCACAAAAATCAAAAGAGTTTGATCGAAAGGGGATTTCACATCAAGGAGGTTATAAAATGATACAGATTTGATTTTTCTTTGTTTTTGTTTTTGGTCGAAACAGTTCCAGAACAGTTAAAAGGAATATGCAATTGAATAAGCTCGTGTAAAAATGTCACAATTTTTCATAACTCGTGTCAATCGTGTCAACCCCCCCCCCCCATGAAAAGCAATGATAATTGAATTCTTCTGCTGCTTCTGCTGCTGCAGCTAAAGTGAAAAACAGAATTGAATTTATGGATTAATAAGTGCAAGACAATTATCGCAGAGATATATAAGCATTTGACCCTGCGTTATACTTGCACTTGAAAGAAAGCACTTGGATTTAAAAAAAGAAATATGAAGAGAATAATTGTGTCAGTATGTGGAAAGTTGTTTGGCGATGACATCACATACTCACTGTTTTCAAAACATATTTGACCGTTCAAGTACTTTTTTATATCATAGCAATACTTCAAAACCTCATAACTTTGCCAATTTTCATCTTGTAGTGATTATTTGTTTCCACTGTTGTACTTAGTAAAATTTTGATTGTTCTTTTCAGACTACAGTTACCTGGCCTGATTCTCCTTTTTAACGTTACAAAAATATCAAAGAAACCATCTGAAATGGATTCTTTTTACATGATTGCATTTCACCTCTATACTGATTAGTCCAAATTTCACGAAAATGCTGGGGTGAATGGTATTGTATTGGTATTCATATGTTATAGGCCTACTATGTGGACAGTAACGTGTAGTGTATGTTGAGAACTGCCAAACTTTCGCCAAGTGAGAGAAATAATGATTTTACTGCTTAATAAGGTATACGTGTGTCTGTACAGTAATCGCGACTTGTATTCCTAACAGAGAAAATAATTATGGTGTCAACTTTGCTAGAGCAATGATCTATACTATGGCCCATTTCGAATGATACACAGAAATATTTGGTAAGAATGATATCAATAATTCCAAAAATAATTTTCGTAGGCTAATGATGGTTGTGCAGCCATCCATCACGCCATTGCAATGGGGAATGTCACTGTCGTCGAACGCTTGCTGGAATGTCGGGAATTAGATTTGGCCCTTGTCGATAAAACATCGGAAGCATCTCCTCTTCACTTGGCGGTGATGATGAATATGTCCAGGTACGTTTGATCAGATTCAGTTGCACTCTAATGTTTTCGTTTGTTTGTTTACTTTTTGCAGATAACACGAAAACAAGTAAAGTTTCTTTGTTTGTTTATTCTCCATTTCACATTAAAAGATACATAGAACAATACATAAATCATACATAGATCAAGAAAGTTTACAAAATGGATGGATCGCCCATTTTTTTATCAGATCAACTGCAAATGACCCTATGGGACTGGTATGCCTCCGCCATAATGCATGGTTCCTCCCAATAGTTACATCTTGATAATGTGAGATCACAAGTTCACATAATTGAAAAAAAAAATTAAATCGTATATTTGTCACAAATTAGTTGACTACTGTCGCTTTCCTTATTAGGCTAAGTTTGATTTGGATGGATGTCTAAATTGTTCAATAGAGCAGGTATTCGGGGATTTAAGGATTTTCACTTCACCTTTGACCCTTTCCCTTTGACCCTATGACCAACAATTACAATTCAACTAATCACTTACTTGTAACATTCATTTCCATGACAATAGTTTCAGCTATTGTCAAAATTTGGGAACAAATGGGAAAAAATAGCCAAAATCGTTCCCTTCAGAATCATTGTGCAGAAATGCATCTGTAAAACTACTGTCTGTATGTCTTATTAAGTTTAAGGATTGAGTAATCTCCCAGGTGTGCAGGAAGATGTACTTTTAGCATGAATAGTAGAATTTGGGCATTTTAACCAGACCTTTGACCATTGATCTTTCATCCCATTGCCCAAAAATTCCCAAAAGTCTCACTGTCAGGCAGTACATGTATATGTATATCAGTTTCATAATGATACATTGAGCCATTTCCGAGATATGGAAAAAAGTGAAATTTTAGCATTTTCCCTTGACTTTTTGACATGTCACCTTCCACCCCATGGCTAAAAACTTCCCCAAAGAATCTCTATCTAGTAATACACATAATTATACATTAAGTTTTTTTTTAATGTGACTTGCCGAAGGATCCGAAATCCGCTGACTGCTAAGCCGAGAACATCAAGTTTGAAGTCAGATCATCAAAATCGGTCAAAACCATCGAATTTTAGCATTATGATGTAGTCTAAGCTAAATAATCAAAGGAATGGTAAGTTTAATAATCAAGTTTGACAGTCTCTTGCTTTTTTCCATTGGATTGTTTTTATTTTCTAATGCGTAATACAGTATCACTTTGATATGAAATTATTCATAAATTAGTCCTGGATTGATATTTGAAACCTTCAGAAGGGTCCCATGTCTACTAAAACACAGTATGCGCACACAGTTATAATTGCCAAGATATATTTTATTCTTTCCACCACAATGCTATATTACATGACTCGTGTCCATACATAATATGCATTCAGAAACTTTATGTATATCATTTTCCTATATGAAAGTTAAGCTACACGGATTTTATTTCAAATAGTATTAACAATAATAAAACAACAAAACTGCACACAATATGCACTTGCACCCTAAATCACTTTTGTACCGATGCATTTTGTATCTACCCTATTCGGTTACACAATTTAATGTATTAAATGATTCGTAAAGAGGTATACGCCATATGCCTTTTCCAGAGGCCGCCATCAAACTCAAGCTTCAGCTTAAGATGACGGTCTCCTGCATTTTGTATCTATTAATTCGATTTAATAATCAATGATTTTCCAGTTTTTTACTATTATAATTCACCTATACAATGTTTCATTATTGGTACATTACATATGATGATATGTACATACATTTTGTGTTTGATATAATGTGAATAGTATTGGTAAATTGTTTGTAGTGTTGTATATACTTTGTGAGAAATGCAGTTAAAATCAAATCAAATCAATCAAACCAAGAAATTAGAGTTTGCTGGGCCATGATTTTCTGACTTTCAACGGAACAGAACAATGTTCAAAGACTTGGATTTACCGCCTCAGATAGACTCCTACCCTAAAAGTAAGTGTGTGGCATCCTGGTTACTGATTGCTTGTGTGTAAACCGCTGCGGTAAGTGTCTGGCACTATAAGCTTGAATGCACATCGCCTAGCTTGCTATGAGCAGACCTTCTACTTGATATTGTGAAGAGGTAAAAATTGTCTCACATCCCTTGATCACGATTGCGTCGGAAAGAAAACTTTGAAGGCGGTTTTCTCGAAACGCTGATTCCTTAGACCACTCGACATGGTCTTATAAAATCATCAATATCTCTACAACCGAGTATTTGTATGAGTCGTGTTATCATGACGCAAAAGCGGACGAGTGAGGGAATATTGTCATGTCATTTTCAGAAAATCGACCTCCCTCGACTTTCGGATCCTTTTGTTGTAGCGGGTTACAACACACTGCTTAGATAGAGGAGAAAAAGTGATATTTTTAAAGTGATATGTTGATAATTTGATCTTGAACTTTGACCCCATGACCAAAAAAGTCCCAACAGAATCACTGTCAGGTAGTACATACATATGCACTAAGTTCCATAAAGATACCTTAAACAATTTCCGAGATATGGAAAAATGAAAGTTTTGCATTTTCCACGTGACCTGTCACCTTTGACCTCATGGCCCCATTTTTTCTTGTACTAGCGATTCTTTATCTAGTAGTCTATGTATACACCAAGGTTTACAAAAATAATAACTTCAGTCAATTCATAAATGTTGGGGAAATAGTGAAAGTTAAAGAATTTGACCTTGACCTTTGACTTTTACCTTTACCTTGAGCGCGTATAACCAAATTTTGATAAGCACAACTTTGTTCAGTCATACATAGGCCTACATTTACCTTTACCTTTACCTTGAGCATGTACAACCAAATTTTGATAGGCACAACTTTGTCCACCCAAACATATTATGCCGAAACTGTGGTGCTCAACTAAATAAAAGAATAAATAGATGAATAGAATAAAAAATAAAAAAAAGAAGAACAGTCCATATTCAATGAATAAATCATGGTACCATGTATGCGTATAAAGGTTGACTGTGTTTAACACATGAAATTATACTGCCATGCGACATTACTTTGATCTTCTCTCAAGAGTCTGAAAAAGGGTAACGTATATGACTGCAATTTGGCGACATGATATAAATGATCTCTTTGAGAAGTATCAAAATATCATAATGTTATGTAATATTATTTGTCATTCAGGCACTTGAGGGGCAATGGAATGAGGTACAAAAGATTTGATTTTTAATGATACGTTAATGAGTAACAACTAAAGTAACACTTGTTATTTGAACACTTCCTTTTATGGCGACATGAGGTATTTAGGGTTACATCAAACTTCGGATCGAATTTCTAATATTATCCCGGATGTCCCAATAGCTTTGTTGATATGCATTTTACAGGTCTAACCTCTCAGATGAATTTAACTAAAAATTGATTTCTGAGCCGAAATATCGATTTTAACTGTGTGCCGGCGACACGAAAATCGCATTTTGCACACCTTTTGATAGAATGGCCCGACAATGTAGACCTGCGTGTTTCGGACCATTCAGATAAACCGAGAAATAGGTAGAGCCCCTGACAGATCCTTGTGGAACATCACATTCTAATATTGCAGGATCAGTAACACAAAGAACTAGAGGCATTGAGGATAGTATGACTTAACCCTATTCTAACTGGGCTATTTGAGACCAAGTTTTTACCCTTCAGATTTACAAGTTTTTTTTAAACAAGTTTTTTCCCTTCAGATCTCGGCCGCCGATCGCGCGATCGCCGAAAAATTTTGCCTGAACATAGAGCCGGATGTCAACTACAAGATTACATGGTCAAACAATAGAAAAATTTTGATTTCATACTTTTTAATAAATTAATTATGCAAGTTAATGCATGAAATCATATTTTCACCTACAACTCAATCAAAAAACTTTTATTATCAAATTTTTCTGTCAGAGTTCTTTAAGACACATCAAACAATTTTCTTGTAAAAAAATAGCGCAATCAAAATCATTTTCATTTTTGTTAATTTCTTATGTATTTTACTGTTTTTTCGATCTTTTGTTTTCTATTGTTTTTTTTGCCAAAATTTGTTGGAGGCTTTTTTTCAGGCTTATCTACGTTAGAATTGATTTATTTCAATGGTTAAAAGTTGAAATAATAAATTAAACAAAAAAACACAGTTTGCATTGGATTTGCACATGAAATCATGAATTCGAGCGGTTCTCGGGTTGACATGCATATGCAAAACATTGCATAACTTCAGAACGGTGTACCCAGATGTCGCAAATTTGGTCTCAAAATATGCGGCAGACTTCAATGAAAAAAGTCATGAAACGACGCGGAAAAATCTTTGCGCGTTGCGGAATCGTGGCGCGAAACGTCGAGTATCCCCCCCCCCCCCAAGTTAGAATAGGGTTAAACTACTCAAGAGTTTCAACATCAAACGAAGGAATATTGCTCACAATATATTGTGTAAAACTAATTGTTAATTTGATTAATCGTACTTTTAAATACCCATGATGTTCCAGGTGCCCTATTATTTCTTGACATAAAGAAAGCTTTTGGACAGTGTGGAACAGGAAAGTCTGTATAAGGTACTTGATCATTTTGATGTTGGGCACGATTTCATAACTTGGAGAAAGTGTTTCTAAATTCAAGAAATTAAATGATAGCTATATGTCATGTATATCTCCGATTGTTAATCAACAAAGGAATATTCAAAGTATGTCCGATATCACCTTATTTGTTCATTTTAGCTAAATATTGGGTATCTCCGTAAGGAATAATACAACTGTACACTTATCAGAGGAATTCAAATTGGTGCCACGGAGCACCAGGTTAGAATTCAAATTGGTGCCACGGAGCAGAAAGTTAGCACGTATGCAGGTGACCCAATTTGTTTTTACATGGAGATTTGATTCTGTCAAGTGCTATCATTTGTTAGACACTCTGAATACATTTAGGGCTTTTTCTGATTGCAAAGTAAACTTGAATAAAACTGAGGGTGTTTGGCTAGGATCTTTAAAGAAATCCAAAAAAAAAAATCTGTGAAAAAAATATTAGCCTTGAAAAAGTCTACGTTTGTATGCTTGGACATTCATTTCTCCTTCGATCAAAACTTTGCTATTCAACCTAGATTTTAATGAAGTATTCGGTAACACTGAAAAGTCCCTTAATTGTTGGCGTTCGAGATGTTTGTAATTCAGTTTTGACAGTGAATGGAAACGAGTGTACCAATACCCTGGAAATCAAATTTTTGTACAGCTAAAATACAAAAAGATAATTATAATTCACTTGGTATAGCTCCTGAATGTATACATATTTCGATGAATTAGATCATATATATCTTTAACAATTTGGCACTTGCGTTCCGTGCGTATGATGGTGTACGGTCCGTAAGCGCCGGTATCGGTGTGTGAGCGTTTTAGCTATACGCGTACTTTTTTTGCAAATATCAAGATTCCATGTCGATCGGTTAGCTGGTGGCTCGCACGCTTCACATTTCACTATCGTTCACGACGTGTTTGGGGAAAAAAAATATCTAATGTGCAATCGTTCGAATCGGGTGCTCGTCTAGTCTAT
Source organism: Diadema antillarum (assembly GCF_040938485.1). Classification (NCBI taxonomy): domain Eukaryota; kingdom Metazoa; phylum Echinodermata; class Echinoidea; order Diadematoida; family Diadematidae; genus Diadema; species Diadema antillarum. The sequence continues at coordinate 4,159,623 of NW_027271081.1, forward strand.
TTCAAGTAGCTTTTGTTTTCGTGCAATCTTTCAATTCTACATTAAAATGCCCCAAAATCGAAATCAGAGTGATTATTAAAGATTCTAATATTTTGCAGATGACATGTCGCAAGTATATTCTACAAAAGGAGCAATCATTGTACTCACGGTATGGTACATTTTAATTCTGCCAAATACGACGTATTTCTTCCTATACTTTGAATGTACACTCAACAACAAAGAAGTAAGTACATTTTCAAGTTTGTATTTCTTATAGAATATTTGGCTAAACATTGATATTTCCTATACCATGTTAAAAGTAATTCAAATGGCTATCGACCTGGTAGGTCAATAAGATGGGAACATTTACGCATGAGTGAACAAATTCGTTTTTCTCTTCCAAGGCACAAAAGTAAAAATTGCAAAAATGGACAAGTTGTCATTATTATGTCATATGTGCACCTCCATAATAACAATGAAAACAAAAGACAAACTCAGCACAATTTGAAACCCGAAATAACTGGCAAAAGTAAAGTGGTCGTTGCACATATGACAAACAATACACAGACATTTTGTTTTTCATGAAGGTCGTGAACTCGTTGTTTTTTGATCAGATGCACACAACAATGAGGTAATGGAGTTATAGAAGTGTGAGCATCTAAAGCAAAGGGGTTCAAGCAATGGGATTCCTTTACTTGTTATGATTGTTACTATGAATGTACAAAAGAATTCCACATCACTGTATTTGTACCTTTTATGTTCGTTATTTGAGGCCTTCATCCAATGAGCAATTAGAAGATTAATTCTGAACTTTCTTACATAATATCTTAAATATCTTGCTTGTTTATTCAGTAAATGAAATGAAATTTACCCTGATGATAGAACATAAAACAAAAGTTAATCCTGTGCAGAAATAGCTGCGAAAGTGTAAATCGCAGCCGCATGCTTTGAAGGCGTTTGAAACCATGTCCTCTTTTTATTAATTTTCCACCTTGATAAGTCTCATGTGGAATAATCTTCAAATATCTTGCGTGTTTATTCAGTAAATGAAATGAAATTTACCCTGATGATAGGACATAAAACAAAAGTTAATCCTGTGCAGAAATAGCTGCGAAAGTGTAAATCGCAGCCGTATGCTTTGAAGGCGTTTGAAACCATGTCCTCTTTTTATTAATTTTCCACCTTGATAAGTCTCATGTGGAATAATCTTCAAATATCTTGCGTGTTTATTCAGTAAATGAAATGAAATTTACCCTAATGATAGGACATAAAACAAAAGTTAATCCTGTGCAGAAATAGCTGCGAAAGTGTAAATCGCAGCCGCATGCTTTGAAGGCGTTTGAAACCATGTCCTCTTTTTATCAATTTTCCACCTTGATAAGTCTCATGTGGAATAATCTTCAAATATCTTGCGTGTTTATTCAGTAAATGAAATGAAATTTACCCTGATGATAGGACATAAAACAAAAGTTAATCCTGTGCAGAAATAGCTGCGAAAGTGTAAATCGCAGCCGCATGCTTTGAAGGCGTTTGAAACCATGTCCTCTTTTTATCAATTTTCCACCTTGATAAGTCTCATGTGGAATAATCTTCGAGCATAAAGAAGAATTTATGTCAAATTTGTGCCTGAACATGCCCAGTTAAGTAGATTTGATTTTCATTTCATCAGTTTTTATGCAACTTCTATTTGCGCGTCCTTCTGCCTTTACCATTATGTCTCGCTTATATTTCAGGAGAAGGGAAGACAAAGTGTAATTACCAACATATAGGCATTATTTTCTTTCTTAGAAAGTGGCTGGTCATTATGACTCATGAATTAATTCTCTTCCTAGGGAAGCTTTAGTTTTGTACATACATTTCACTTCAACTATTATCTATGAGTGCGGCTTCGAAAACGGGTTCAAAGAAAATGAGAAAGTTGTGACTCCATTCTACTGGATTTTAATAAGCAACATACGTTGTGTGTATGCATTGTTCATTGCAGCGTGGCAGAACTGATCATCGAGGCCCGTCCAGCAGCTATTGCCATTCTTTACAATGACGATCATACCATATTACACACTGCCGCAGCCTATAATCACCCAGGCGTCATTAAAAAGGTTCTGGCCACTCAGGTAAACAAGTGCGATGTGTCTTTATGAATGAAAATACGCGTGTTTGTTATTCTCTTACTGTTTTGGTTCCAGTACTTAACTTTCTAAATTATCCTTCCCAGACCGGTTATACATGTCACCTTCCAGCAGCGTATGTACATCAATCTTTCCCAGCCATTGGAACTTTTTTTTTCTTACCATCATATTATCCAGTGAGTCTCGGTGAGAGAGTGAGGCTAGTGTCCCTCGAGTCCTCTAGCTTTAATTAAAGCGAAGTTGCGACCTTGGAAAGCGACGTCAAGACCTGGGTCCCGTTTCATTAAACTTGTTATCAGTTAACAGACTATAACAACTGCCACATTTCTATGACAAATTTGCTCTCAGCCAATTAGAAGCAAGGATTTCAGTAGCTTATAACAACTATCGTAACTTGTTATTAATGACAAGTTTTATGAAAAACAGGGCTCTGTACTGACAGAGGGCTGCAAATACTTGACTGAGGCACATTACAGGGCATTGTATAGCTCTTTACTGTCCAGAGCAGTGGATTTCGGCAGCCCCTTAAACCGCCTTAGCCTTATTTCAGACTCCACGTGGCATGGAGTTATGACAAGAGAAGGTGAAGGGAGAAATACGGGGCGTTGAAAAAAGTTAAAGTCAATAATTGAAAATCAGCAAATACATTCTGTGTAATCCTAGATGTTTCCGAGCTGCCCAGCTACGATTATCATATTCCGGGGTATTTTGAGCTCTTCCGGAGTGATTCCTAGGACATTCATAGGAATGTCCGCAGTCAGTCCGCGGACATTCGGTGGACATTCCTGGGAATGTCCCAGGACAAGCCTATTCGCACACTATTTCTGCGTCTGACGCCTTAGGGCGGACGTCCACTAGGGCGCGAACAAGCCTAGGAAGGGTTGCGGAAGCAAATTCTGTCATTTCGGCATCCTGTATGTCAGCGTCAGATTTTTATACCCCCACCCACACATAGTGTGTAGGGCGGTATATAGGAATCACTCTGAGGTCGGGTGGCCGGTCGGGTGGTCGGGCGGTCGGGCGGTCGGTCGGGCGGTCGGTCGGGCGGTCGGTCGGTCGGGCGGTCTGTCCGTTGCAAAATCTTGTGGATCGAACTCCTCCCTCATTTTTTGAGCCATTGTCCCCAAACTTTTGCATGTGTGACCGCTATCAAAGGTAGATGTGCAAGACAACTCTTTTGTTAGTATCGCTAATGTGTTGCCATGGCAACGGTAAAGTTTTGTAAAAACTTGTGAGTCGAACTTCTTTCTCATTTTTTGAGCAATTAACTTCAAATTTGGCCTGTGTGACCGTTATCACAGGCAGATGTGCAAGACATCTTTTTCATGAGTATTTCATAATGCGTTGTCATGGGAACGGCAGATTTTCATTAAAATCTTACAAAATGTTGTGGATGGCACTACTCTCTCAGTTTTGTAGCAATTCAGTTTGAATTAGGGATATGCGATCAATGTAATGTTTAGTTGTGAAAACACCTTTGATGTGTGCGTTAATAAATCTGTTGTCAAGGCAACAGCATTTTTTTTAACCAATCATACAAAAATTTGTGGATGAATCTAACTCCTTCAGTTTGTAAGCATCTAGCTTGAAAATTGGCACTTGTGATCACTACAGTACGTAGATGTGCATACTTACCCTTTCGTCATTGTTGGTCAATGCGTTGCCATGGTAACAGCATACTAAGTAGTTTGAATGAAAATCATACGAAAATACTGTGGATTCAGTTAACTCCCTCAGTCTTTGAGCATTTGACTTGAAATACGGCAAACATGACCACTATAGTATATATAGATGTAGGCAATTCCACAGTAAACGGGTACTTTTCAGGGATGTCTCTTTAATTTCTGTTTCCAATGTGCAGTACCCCCGATCTTCCAAAACACTTCAATGAGAGATAACTTTGTCCCAAAATTGCTTCAAACAAACAATTTATCAAAATTTATGCCAAAATGAAAATTTTGGGTGAACGCATGTAATGCAGGACAGAAATCTATGTACTAACATATGGAGGTCAAATTATGAATGCTCATTGACCCTTTGCAGTTTTCAGTTGAATGGCTTAATTTTGATGAGAGAAGATAATAACAGCTGTAAAATTCTATTGAAAATTGTGTTTTATACCATTTCTAGACTTAGTGGTGAACGCGTGTAACATGGACAGACCGTCTTGTCGCATTTTGGTCTGTCCATTACATGCGTTCACCTTTTTTTTTCCATTTTGGCATAAATTTTAATAAATTGCTTTTTTGAAGCAATTTTGGGACAAAGTTATCTCTCATTAAAGTGTTCTAGAAGATCAGATTGTATTCAGGGGTGATGCACATTGGAAACAGAAAATATAGAGGCATCCCTGAAAAGTACCAATTTACTGTGGAATTGCCCATGTGCAAACTTAATCTTTCGTCAGTGGTGAACAATGCGTTGCCATGGTAACAGCTTCCTTTTTTTTTTACCAAAAAGCATACAAGAAATATTTTGGATTCAGCTAACTCCCTTAGTCTTTGAGCATTTAGCTAGAAATTTGGCACACAGTCATGACCACTGGGGTACGTAGATGTGTAAACATAATCTTTCGTCAGTGGTGATCAATGTGTTGTCATGATAACGGCATATTTTGAATTAAAATCATACAAAAATATTGTGGATTCAGTTAACTCCCTCAGTCTTTGGGCATTTGGCTTGAAATTTGGCACACGCCACCACTATAGCATAAAGATGTGCAAACTTAACCTTTCGTCAGTGGTAAACAATGCGTTGCCATGGTAATAGCATCTGTTCACTAAACTACATACAGAAATATTGTGGATTCAGGTAATTACCTCAGTCTTTGAGCATTTAGCTTAAAATTTGGCACATGTAGCCACTATAGTAGGGCCTACGTAGGTGTGCATACGTATTCTTTCGTCATTGTTGATCAGTGTGTTGCCATTGTAACAGCATATTTTGAATGAAAATCATGCAAAAATATTGTGGATTCAGTTAACTCTTTCAGTCTTTGAGCATTTGGCTTGAGATTTGGCACATGTGACCACAATAGCACATTTATGTGCAAACTTAATCTGTCATTAGTGTTGAACAATGCGTTGCCATGGTAACAACATTTTTTTCACTAAAAAGCATATAAAGATATTGTGGATTTAGCTTACTCCCTCAGTCTTTGAGCATTTAGCTTGAAATTTGGCGCACCTGACCATTATAGTGCAGAGATATGCAAACTTTATATTTCATCATTGTTGAACAATGTGTTGCCATGATAACAGTACATTTTGAATGAAAATCATACAAACATTTCGACTCTCCTAACTGTCTCTGTTTTAGAGCATTTTGGCTTCAAATTTGGCACATGTTACATCTACATTACCTACATGTGCAAAAAATCTTTTGTCAGTGTTGAAAATGTGTTGCCATGGTAACAGTATATTTTGAATGAAAATAATACACTAATATTGTGAATTCAACTAAGCCCCTCAACCTTTTAGCATTTGGCTTGAACGTTGGCACATGTGACAGCTATGATATATATAGTTGTGCAAAAATAATTTTTTTCTTAATGTCGAACATTGTGTTGACATGGTAACAACTTTTGATGAAAACTATAAAAATCGTCAGTTTATTTATCTTACCCACTGAATTTTTGAGCACTTGACTTGAGATGTGGGACATGTGACTAACAATGAGCAATACATGTATTCACTGTTGAACAGTGCATTGCCATGGTAACATTTTTTTTTCCATTAAAAAGTAAAACAAAAATTATCCTGGTTCAGTATATTTTTCTCAGTTGTGGGTAGGGTATATCAATCACAATGAGTGATAGTTCTAGTTCATTTTAATTTTGTATTCCAACCAACAGTTGCGGTATCACTCATACCGTCACTAGAACAGGTTTAACGTTAGAGAGTCCGTGCAAATTGCTGATTGTTACAGCACCGTGACAGAGACTACCCATGTGGATATCTTGAAATTCCAGACGAATTTCACCATAATCACAGGCTATACGAATAGTCTAAGTTGCTTAGTCTAAATCACTCCTGTAAATTTGCAGCATATCCTTCATTGGGAAGCGTCGATATCCGTATGACTTTCATGTTGTGGCTCAATATTTTCCTTCAAAGCAACTCGTTCTTTCGAGCGATTGCGACGTACGTACGTTGCACGCAAAGTGTGAAACTGAAATTAGCTGTCTTTATTATGCGAGAATGAGGACTGAGAGTAAAAACACATGACCAGTTGAATAAAGTCGGATAAGAAATGTAGACTCTATATAGTACAAGACTACAAACAGACATGCAATAAGTATAACCGACTAAATTTTAGCTTTTTACGATCGTTGCACAATTAATTTTAGCGACTGCGGGAAGTTCTCGGTCGATATATTAGAAGGCTAACTTCAGTTCTAGATTGTGCAGGCAGCGTACGGTGCGATCTGTTGCGAAGATCGAGTATATCAACGGCGCTTCCCCTCAAACGATTTCGTTCAAATTCACGTGAGTAATTGGACATAAGCTATAATAGTATTAAGTATATCCTGTGATTTTGGTGTAATTTGTTATACACCATTTGAGATGTCTACATGGATATACGAAAGTAGGCCCTACTTAATCACCCCATTGTCTAGCTGTCCCATCTCGTCGGCCTCAACCCCGGCTTGCAGGGGAGGATACCTTAGCCGGGCTGCGGCACCACCGCCTGCTTCTGCCACTAGCACCCGTATTTCGCATCACCTAACTCCTCCAAATCTCCATGATCATATTTGTCGCTGTCATCACGGCTGGTTTCATGATTACTCTTGTCTTTAATATCCTCATCGACTTCAAAGCTGAGGTCGAGATCGTCCTTGGCCATTTTGCGTCAGTAAAAGTGTCAGATTACTTTAACTTCATTCACCGTGACTGAAATGCACTCAAACTCATATGCAAACAACCGATGCGTTTGCGAGTGAGGAAAGGGTAAATCTAAAGAGGATGAGGAAACCTTTGAATTTATAATAACTGAAGTGACAAATTTGATCTACATTTTTGATGAAATATTCTGCACAAGGCCAAACTCTCTAAAGTGTATTAAGTATACTAACTACTAGAACTAAAATTGACAGTAATTTGAAATTGATGTATAGAGATGAGGAAATTAAACGAGTATATGATATAAAATTTTTGGGTGTTTTTATTGATGATAAATTGTCCTGGAATTCTCACGTGAATCATATATGTTCAACAATATCGAAAAGTATTGGTGTTCTGTACAAATTACAATTTCTTCCACAGAATATTTTAAAGATGCTGTATTATTCGTTTGTTTCAGTTCACATAAAATATTGCAGTATTGTTTGGGGTTTTACTACAAAGAAAAATATTGATCGCATTCATAAATTACAGAAACGCAGTATTCGTTTGATAACCAACTCTTCATATTTAGCTCCCAGTAAGCCATTATTTCTTAAGATGAAAATTTTACCTGTTCAAGAATTTATCTCTTTGGAAAGTATGATTTTTATGTTTAAAGTTTCCAACAATGTTCTTTCTGAAGTATTTCACAACCATTTCACTTTGTATTGTTCTATACACAATTATAATACCAGGAATGCAAAAAATATTCACACACCATTAAACCGGATTTCAAAAACTCAATCCTCCATTTTTTTACCATGGCCCTATTCTTTGGAATACTCTTCCTCCAACAGTCAAGAGTAGTAAGACCTTACGTCAATTTAAAAGGCTTTATAAAAAATATATTTTTGATGAAATTTATCTGAAACTGCAAGTATAAGTATGCATTGTTTCCACCTCTGCCTCTTTTCTTCTCTTTTCATTGTATCTTTGACCTTTGTTTTATCGATTGAATTTGTATGATAATTGTTTAGTTGAAATGTATTGATAATTGTTTGTAGGGGATCATTTCCAGCAAGCCTCGTGTGTGCTTTCTATGATCCCTCCATTCAAAATGTATTAATGTACCAAGGCAATTGTGTTTTGATATTTGTAGATATTATGTTTTGATATGGAAATAAGTGAATGAATGAATGAATGAATAATAATAGGAGACGAAATGGGGAAGGGTCTGTGGGAAGGGGTATCCGCCTCCCAAGCGAGGAAGATTTTGCTTCTTCAGAATTGAAATTCAAGGATCTGGTGCGTAATATGGGTGAAATATTTGGACAGTTTTTATCAAAAAAGCAAGAAGATTTTCCTCATTTCGGCAGTTATAGGGGACAAAATGACATGTTTGTCCCTCTGTAGCCCTCCAGGATCGAAAACCTTGAATACGAAAGAGCTTTTGCATTTTTAGAATTAAGATGAAAATGTTTCGTAAACACATGTTATGTTGGAATTTGAGTAATTTTCAATCCCAGAAGTGTACTAAATCTATTTAGGGAAACCCTCTATTATTGAAAATATCTAGATATCTTCTCCCATCAACCCTACGAAAAATTTGCATTTGTGTGTGTGTGTGTGTGTGTGTGTGTGTGTGTGTATGTGTGTGTGTGTGTGTGTGTGTGTGTGTGTGTGTGTGTGGCTCGTGAGCCTCTTTCGGGTACCGTCGGTCACGTGAGCCTTTATTGTGTATTGTCGGTCTCGTGGGGTTTCTTTGCGTTGTGTCTGTTTGTGGACTGTATGACTCGTGGGTGTCGGTCTCGTGGGATGACCCCCTTACATTTGACCTTTCCTAATATTCGCTGTACTGTGCATTCCAAGAATGCATAATGTAAGCAAGTGCGTTGTCATTGCAGTCAAAAAATAAATCAGGCTTTCTTATGATATCACATTTGAATAAAACGATGCAGATTTACGAGAAATATGATGCATCAAACTGGAAATGCAGGTAAATGTTTGAAAGGGTTTGTGATATATTTTGCAAAACGTATTTGCAGATTTCTGACGCCTATTTAATCTATACTTTGTTCATCAATTATTCTTCAGAAGTGTGTAAAGCAGAGCGAATGCGAAAAGTAAGTGCATGTGCTTTACTCCTTGGATTCACTTTTTCTATTCCTCATTTAGACAAACAGAAAAAGAAATGCTACAGTAACTGCTGCTTATTTTTATTTGGTTACCGTGCTGTCTATCGTAGAACCATGGGGTGGATGTGGATGCAACGAACAAGTTTTCAGTGACCGCCCTGCAGTCGGCATGTGCACGGGGTCACACACAATGCATCGAGATGCTAGTGGACGGAGGAGCTGATATCAACTATCGCAAAGGGGAGCTTAATACTCCCCTTCATCTTGTAGCTTCGGGTGTGGAAGAAGGAATGGCGTTCAAGGACTCACCCACTCTTCACGAGGTATGCCGATCAGATTTTGAAATAGCCATTGTTATCATAACCTTTGTTTCAGAGTATGAAAAATAATTTTAACATTAAAAGCATATTCACATCAAATGTCCGTTTAATCGTGTGTTTCGTTTTTCAAAGTTTGTACAACAAACTACAATCCTTGTTCTGTTACAGCACAGGTGACAAAGACACAAGAATACACAAACATATTCTTATAATACTATTCCTTAATTGAGACTGTTCAAAAAAAAGTTCAATTCTAACATTAATCTGATTTTGATAAGAACTTTGACATTATACTTGTTTGAAATAACTTCATTCGTTATTAGAACGAACTTTATCTTGGAGAACGATTGCGCTTTGATTGAATTGCAGGACATAGCCCCCGTGTGGTTTTTAAGATTTCCTGCAAAGGGCCTATTATTTTCAATGCTCCATCTTCTCCGGAATTCCTTCTTCACTTGCAATGTATATGTATATATATATATATATATATATATATATATATATATATATATATATTATATAAACCTACCTGAATACTTGAAAGAAAGCACAAAATCTGGAAAAGTGTGAACTGAGAAAAAAAGCCCGAAGTACGGGGTCTATTCAAGCGCTAAATCCTAACCAAGCTCCGCTAGCTGACCGATGTAAGGGACAAAACACAATGAGGGGATTATCAGATTAATCTAAAATTGACCATGTTCCATTAACACATTCTTTCCATAATTAATGCTTACTCTCAAAGCAGTAGCTTTATTCTTTCAAAAGTTATTAGACTTGAAAGTGAAGAGTGTGGAAGGGATTTCAAGAAATGAAAAGGGGTCTCTAAGACATAGCTGATCATTCACTCTCTCCACACCCCCCTCCCCCCCCCCAAAAAAAAAAGGTTGTAAAAAATCTGGTGAAAACTCACTTTGCCATTTATGTTATGATCCCAAACTAAAGAATGGTGTAGAAGAAGGATAGCTCTTTCAAAAAACATGAAAAACTCATTGATTCGGTTAAACCATTCCACCTTTTTTGAGTCCTCACATAAAATGAAGGGGTGCAACTTTTTGTTGCTTTTGTGATACATGGTCACTTATATATATATATATATATATATATATATATATATATATACACTTGGTGATTCTATCCTTCTATGAAGAGTGCTCGATATCCTCAAAGGAAGAGCTATAGACAGAAGTATTGGAACAAGTTCACTCGGTTGACAGCAGGTTCATCCGTATTTTATTGCTACTCGGAGTTTCATGCCACCTCCATGAGGGGCAATCATCAGGCAATTGCCTGCTGTCAACCGAGTGAACTTGTTCCAATACTTATATATATATATATATATATATATATATATATATAACACCATGTGCATTTTATACATTACAGTATATGTGTATATTTATAATACCATATGCATTTTATACATACACAGTGTGTGTAGATTATATTATGTTGAGAATTCACGTATTGGCTCCAATATAACGAAGAATCAAGAAATAAACTGGTCGCGCATTTTTTTTTTTTTTTTTGCCAATAAAGAATGAGTTTATTCGTCTCGAATTTTCGTTGGCCTCCACCTTCTTCGGGAGTCTCGACAATGACGATTTGTGTTTTGGTACCGTCATTGTCGAGACTCCTGAACTCCTGAAGAAGGTGGAGGCACCGAAAATTCGAGGCGAATAAACTCATCTCTTTATTGGCAAAAAAAAAAAAAAATGCATTGCCAGTTTATTTCTTGATTCTTCGTTATATATAATATATGTATATACAGTACATGTATAGAAAAGATGACGAAGTAGGGTGGTAATGCATTTCAGTCCAACAGTGCTATTTATTCATACCAAATTTTCGACGAAAATACATTCGTCTTCCACAGGGTCGACAATGACAATTGTCAAAGTAAACAAGATGACTTTATCCTCAATAATAATACATAAGACATGGCTCGACACTAACTTTTTTGTTTGGTGGCCCGATGGGGCCACCAAAATCCTAAATTTCACATTTTTGGTGGCCCGAGAGAAAAATTTGGTGTCCCAAAAAAACAATAAAAACCATTAAAAGTCCTTTTTTTTAATGAGTCAAATATTTAAGTTTTATGATAGTAAGAATTAGAAGTTGGACATATCTGCTCATAAATAAACTTCAACAAACTTGCAACACTCACTCTCAGGCACTCATTCAGTCCTTTTCATCCATCCTTTAAACAAATTTAACTGCTAATTTCCGGCGCAAAAAGTTGCGAATTTATTGACATACTTTTCAAAAATTTTTGGTGGCCCGAGACGGGCCACCAAATTTGCCCTTTTTTGAAATTTGGTGGCCCGACTTTCATTTTTGGTGGCCCCGGGCCACCGGGCCACCGTTAGTGTCGAGCCCTGCATAAGAGGTAGCCATAGGAACTTTTATGGCAACATGTGTGTGGTATCTAAGTAGAGGCACTGTGCGCGTCTTACAAACTAGCAGGCTCACGTGCAGTCGTGGTCAATATTTTATGATTATTACGGAAATAGCAATGAATTAATATTAATTAATAACAAAGGACACCACCGCAAGCCGTTAACCCCCCCCCCCCCCTCAAAAAAAGCAAAAACAAAAAACGACATAAAAAAACAATCTACAATAGTTGAACAGGTGACTATGAATGGTCCATTATTATGACATGTGTATGCACGAGTGTTCACGCATTAGCGTGCTGCTGTTATTAAACAAAAGGAAACAAAAGGAAACACTCTCAAATATTTCTATAGTTGAAGGATACACAGTACATAGACAAAAAAAGAATATGCAGTGGTATCTCCTTACTACTCTGAAAACATTCTTTGCACTTGGAACTACCAATACTGACAAAGGTTACGACGGAACCGTAATCACATAAGCGACTACAGAAAACCTCCCTCCCCCACCCCCCCCCCCCCATTCGTTTCAGAATACTCATGATAGTCAGTGCTTTTGCTATTGAAATCATCAAACTAACACAAATGGGCATAGCAAACAATAGTCATCATACAGCTGTATCAGCAACTACCAGTAAAGGTATCAATCTCATGCAGAGTATCCAACAAGGTCTCCAAATTTCCGAGGAGCGAATATCTTGGAATATCATGGAATATCATGGAATAGTGCCCTTTCACGTTTGATTCATAACTTTGGCCGAACAATTAGAATAAATGCAGAATGTATCTCCGTAGAGAGTCCGTACATGTTTCAATTGTTGAACCTCTCCCCCAAAATAACAAGCTGCTTGTCTTTATATTCCTTTAAACGCAAATTAAAAGAGTCTTTATTGGGTGCATATCTTGCAGAAACTGAATAATTGTAATGTCTTATGTAGTATTGTGGTATGTTATTGTCCGATCAAACATTCTTGTCAACACGCTGCCGATTCCATTTTGGGTCTTGCTGTCAGGCTCTCCGAATTCATCATTATCAATTCCACACTCTACTTCGCTTCCCTCTCTTCCTCTTTCCCTCTTCCTCTCTCTTAACTTTCTATACAGAGCTTGACGGCGGACACCAGATGGCTTGATAGCTGTACATGTTACTTCTTGTGTCGTACTGATCATACCCTGGCGATAGCTTTAATGCAACAACAGTTTATAGTGTATATACCAAAGTAGGCTTTATGATTATGCAAATCATGTTGTACTCCTGAAACCAATGATAGCTCGGTCACAGTAATAGTTCACATTTTAGTTTTTTTTTTCTTCTTATTTGGCACCCTTACATCATCTGGTCTTATCTACTATCCGTTCTCCGTTTCTTTCTTTTTCACAAACACTGATTACTCGGGGCTTACAGCCAAACAAGCTTGCTTTCATGTAGGTCCCGCCATACTTTTCTTTGATCAACCCCATCTCGATTTCGAATTTGACCAGTTATTACATAATTACTGTGTCATCACCATGTATATTGTTGTGTTTTGCACATTGTTTACAAGGTGAAAGAACTTGTTTGATTTCTGTTATAATGTCCATAAATGAGAAGTATGGAAATAAAATGAATTGAAAAAAAATTGAATGTACTTATTCACGTATTTATTTATTTTCTTTATATTTTTGGCAACCATACAGATCCGGAAAAAATACAGGAATTACGGTTGCCACGACAACGGATCTGCATTGCTCATTTTTATGATCTTACGTGAGGCGCGCATTGACATGAAGAATTCACGCGGCATAACGCCGCTGTCCTCCGTCGGTGACAGGAACCTTTTATTAACTCTGAAGAAGCTTGCTCGTGGAGAGAGGTGGGTTTCTCGACGTCAGGTTGAATTAATTCCTTTTTATAAATACGATCTCCCCCCCCCCCCCCCCCGCCCCCGCTTTCTCTCACTCTCGTTCTATCATCATTATGCATACAGTATGTGACTATTCTTCACAACACCAATGAAAAGACCCAAGCTCCGATCTTATGTTAGGACTCAAGAAAGGTCAAAAGGGTCAATGTGGTGAATCTTTAGGACTATGTTTGTTTGTTTTTTGTATTTTTTTAAAGGACTATTCTTCTACCTTCTAAAGGTTGTGATCATGATATGCATGGGAAATTTGGATATTGCAGTTTTTCTACAACACTTGATTGATGAGGAGTGGGAATATGAACGTTTTACAGGACCCTCTACATTCATCAAAAACACACTACACTCTTCAATTTCAACATTAATGACTTTTGGAAGGATGTTACTACTGCTCTGAAAGTAAAAAAGAAAAAAACAGTCATGAATAGAATGTATGTATATGTACAATGTTAAAACAAATCACCCTAATGTGATAATTTCTTCACGTCGGTTATTACGGAGTGCCCAAACCTGTTTTGTCTCATTCGTGACACCGGGAGCGGCTATATTATGATGAGGAATAAGTACATGAATAGACCGTGCATTTGAAGGGCTCCTTTAATTCTCTGTAAACAATTCCCCGTGGGTCTATTTTCTTCTCATAATTCAGGAAACTCAATTTGCATTGAGTTATACACTGTACATTTTTCTTTTAAGATTGGCATCTGCTGTTACAGACTCTACCCTTAACTAGAAAGTCATGTCTCCGAGTATTTTTTTTTTTTTTGTGGTTTCGTAACGTAGGGTCACATGATATACCCACAATCCTCGCACTCTACAGGGGTGACCGAATGCAGGTGCAGAATGAAGTTAGATTATCTACTAGCTACCCCTACAATGGTTCGATACTAATTAGATGGACAAAGCAATTATAAAACTTACTTTATGCTAAAAATGTATTAATCTGCAAAGGCAATCATTAAATATACAACGATGTTTTAACAAACTTTACATTTAACTCAAGTGCTACAGACGGTGTGTGTTTTCTACAGTCTCTCTTCCCATAGGCCTGAAACAGGTTCCTTTTATGACAACCAGCTTTCCTTTCCAAACAGTGACTTCTCGCCTAGCGGATTTGACGTCTTGTCATCCCAGTTACAATGCAATTACAAAACATACATAGACTTGGCTTAGCCACTCATCTCTTTAAATACTATATCAGGAGACCCGTTTATACAACAGTCTGTACGGGAGGGGTCGTGTTAAGGAGTATATGAAGTTACATTTTATTGTAGGTGGAATGGGCACTTAGTGCAACATCAGTTAAGACGGTCGCTAAAATCCTCTCCATTTTGGCTCGTCCGTTTGGTCTGGCTTCACGTGGAACACATTGATGCATCTCTCCATCCTGCAGATGAAGTACATTGAAGGCCATGTGTGGTGGAATTTGTGGTGTCACCACACTCGTCGATCAGTTGAGAGTTCGCTGAATTGGTAGTCTTCGCTGCATGGCAACATTGAAGCCTTGCTCTAGGGAGGGATGTGTCTGACATGGCTTCAGTTGTTGCTATTGACATGGTGGAGCTGTTTGTTGCTGGTTGAGATGGTTGTAGTTGTTAAACTGTGATGGATGTACCCTGCCTTTTTAGACTCTGTCCTGACTATGGTATTGAGTGACGATAGACCGATTTGCAGATGGCGAGTAACAAGGTTTGATGTCCTTGGATGCTTGGGAGAAATACGAAAATGAAGTATAGGCAGTGTATCAAGTAGAGCTTGTGGAGCCGGGTTTTGTAAAAGCGCCGGGATTTTAAAAAAAAAATCCGAGATTTGTAAAAACCTCTCGCCGGGACTTGTAAAAACGCCGGGAATTGTTAAAACGTCTCGCTGGGAAATGTAAAAACGTTCAATTTTGCCGGGAATTGTAAAAACGCTGCCGGAAAATGTAAAAATCATGTACTTCGACGGTATTACGAACCGATGGTATATAATCTCGATGTCGAACAAAATTGCTCATGAACCTTTACCGTTATAATTTTCTTGTAAACTCCAAAACGGATTTTCATCAAACTTGGAAGATGACATCTTTATGGTGATATGATCTTAATTTGTTTGAATAAGTCCCCGCCCCCACCACCACCGAATTGGGGAGGGGGGGGGGGGGGGGGGGGAGTCGAAGCCTCAGAGACCTAAAGTCTAGAATTTTTCATCTTCTAAGTCGAACCAAAAAAGATAGAGGTAAATTAGTGCTATGAGGACATTAATGACTGAAATTCATGTTTGATTATGACTTATCCAGGCGGCCCTAACCGAGAGGGGAGGAAGGGGATTTTCTACACTTTCAGCATCTTCTTGAAAAATCTATTCCGCATTTTCACCAAACTTGGCAGATAGCATCTTTATTGTGTTATGATCTTAATTTATTAAAATGGGCCCCTCCACACCGCCGAAGGGGGGGGGGGGGGGGAGGGGAGTTGAATCCTCAGAACTAATTAGGTTTGTGCTATGAAAGCACTAATGATTGAAATTTCATGTTTGATTATAGCGAATACATGAGTGCCCCTCCCCCCTTTTTTTTTTGGGGGGGGTGATGGAGAGGAGGGAATTTTTTCACTTTTTCAGCTTCTTCTCGAAAAATCTATGTCGGATTTTCACCAAACTTGGCAAATAGTATCTTTAAGGTAATATGATTTTAATTTGTCAAAATAGCCCTCCCCCCACATCGATGAAGGGGGGGGGGGGTTGGGGGAGTTGAAGCCTCAGAGTCTTAAAGGTCTAAAAATCTTCCTAGTCGGACCGAAAAAGAAAGAGCTATAAAGTTAGAGCTATGGAGAAATTCATGACTGAAATCTTATGTTTGATTATGGTGGATCCAGGAGTGCCCTTATTGGGGGGGGGGGGGGCGTGGGATGAGGGGAAGGGGGGAATTTCCTACATTTTCAGCATCTTCTTGAAAAATTTATGACCGATTGGCAAATATCATCTTTATTGTGATACAATCTCAATTAATTGTTGAAACGAATCCTCCCCCTCCCGAACCACCAAAGGGGAGGGGAGGGGGGGGGGGGGTTGAAGCCTCAAGGTCCATAAAGTTTGGAATTTTCCATCATCTTATAGTCGAACCGAAAAAGGCAGAGCTAAGCCTGCTAGTGATGTGACTCTATGGAGACATTCATGACTGAAATTTCATGTTTGATTATGGCGGATCCAGGGGTGCCCAGCTGATTGGGGGCGGGGGAATGTGGGGGAGGAGGGAAATTTTACACATTTCCAGCATCTTCTTGAAAAAATATATGAAAAAGGCAGAGCTAAGCCTGCTAGTGATGTGACTCTATGGAGACATTCATGACTGAAATTTCATGTTTGATTATGGCGGATCCAGGGGTGCCCAGCTGATTGGGGGCGGGGGAATGTGGGGGAGGAGGGAAATTTTACACATTTCCAGCATCTTCTTGAAAAAATATATGATCACACCACCAAAGAGGGATGGGGGGGGGGTGTTGAAGCACAAACTTAGCTCTATCTGTTTTGGTTCGACTATGAGGATGAAACATTCCAGAAGGGACTCTGAGGATTCAATTCCTCCCCCCCCCCCCTCCTTCGGCGTTGGGGTCATATTTTTAAACAAATTAAGATCACATCACCATAAAGATGCTATTTGCTAAGTTTGGTGAAAATCCGTCATAGATTTTTCAAGAAGATGCTGAAAATGTGGAAAATTAATTCCCCTTTTTCCATTCATCCCTCTTTCAGAGTCATGAGGGTACCACTGGATCCGCTAAACTAAATCATGAAATTTCAGTTATTAATGTCTTCATATAGCACTAACCTAGCTCTATCGCTATTTGACTCAAAAGATAAAAATTTCAGACTTTAAGGACTCAATGGCAGGCTTCAACTTCCCCATGCCCCCACCCCCTTCGGCGGTGTGTGTGTGTGTGGAGGGGGGGGGGGGCTCAATTTACCATTTAAGATCACATCACCATAAAATGATATTTGCCATGTTTGGTGATAATCCGTCATAGATTTTTCAAGAAGATGCTGAAAATGTGAAAAATTCCTCTCATCCTCCTCATCTCCCCCCCCCCCCCAAAAAAAATCAGGGTACCCCTGGATCCGCCATAATCAAGCCTGAAACTTCAGTCATTAATGCCTTCATATGACACTAACTTAGCTCTATCTCTTTTTATTCGACGAAGATAAAAACATTAACAAATTAAGGTCAAATTACCAGTAAAATGCTATTTTCCAAGTTTCGTGAAATCGGTCATAGATTTTTCAAGAAGATGCGAAAAAAATGTGGAAAATTAATTCCCCTCCCCCCTCACCCCCCCCCCCATCAGCGTACCCATAGGTCCGCCATAATCAATCATGAAATTTCAGTCATCAGTGCATTCATATAGCACTACCTTAGCTCTATCTTTTTATTTGACTACGAAGATAAAAAAATCCAGACTTTAAGGACTCTGTAGGCTTCATTGAACTCCCCCACACCCGCCCCTTCGGCGGTAAGAGGGGGGGGGGGTAGGGCTTATTCTAACAAATTAAGATCATGTCGCCATAAAAATGCTATTTGCCAAGTTTGGTGAAAATCTTTCATTTTTTTTAAGAAGATGCTGAAAATGTGAAATATTCCCCCATCCACTAACCCCTCCCCCACCCCAATAAGGGCACCCCTTGATCCGCCATAATAAATCATGAAATTTTAGTCATTAATGCCTTTACGTAGCACTAACTTAGCTCTATCATCAAAGATGTGAAAAATTCTCCTCCTTCCCTCACCCCACGCCCCTACCCCCCCCCCCCCAAGAAATTAGGGCACCCCTCTGGATCCGCTAAAATCAGACGTGAAATTTCAGTCATCAATGTCTTCATAGCACTAACTTAGCTCTATTTATTTATTTTTTTTTTGGTTCGACTAAGAAGCTAAAATAATTCCAGACTGTAGATATTCGAGGGCTTAAAATCCCCCACCCTTTCGCTGGGGGGGGGGGGGAGGGATTTTAAGTAGTTAAGATCATATCACCATAAAGATGCTATTTGCCAAGTTTGGTGAAAATCCGTTTTGGAGTTTACAAGAAAAGTATGACGGTAAAGGTTCATGAGCAATTTTGAGCAGATTTTTCAAGAGGATGCTGAAAACGTAGAAAATTCCCTTCCTCCCCCTCACCCCCTCCCTCTCCCGATTAGGGCCGCCTGGATCCACACTAATCAATCATAGGAATGTCAGTCATTAATGTCTTCATAGCATTAACTAAGCTCTATCTTTTTGGTTCGACTAAGAAGATGAAGAATTCCAGGCTTTAAGGACTCTGAGGCTTCAACTCCCCCCTCCCCTCTCCTTCGCCGGTGGGGGGAGGGGGGAGTTGGGACTTATCAAGTATTTAAACAAATTAAGATCATATTACCATAAAGATATCATTTGCCATGTTTGGTAAAGATCTGTTTTGGAGTTCAAAAGAAAATTATAAAGGTAAATGTTCATGAGCAATTTTGTTAGACACCGAGAGTATCTATATACCATCGGTACGTACATAATACCGTTGAAGTATATGATTTTTACATTTTTTTTTACATTTTTACATTTTACGTTTTTACAATTCCTGGCAAAATTTAACGTTTTTACATTTCCCGGTGAGACGTTTTTATAAATCCCGTTGATGCAATATTCGACATTTTTACATTTCTCGGAGAGACGTTTTCACAATTCCAGGCGTTTTTACAAATCCCGGATCCACAGAGCTTCATATATGCATGTTTGCCAGTTGGTACATAGTTCGGAGTTGATATAGAGAGTTGCTTTGTAGGGGCGCTCTGTCATAGTAGATACGACTCCGACTCCCTGTAGTCCAGTCAAAATATGAAAAAAGGGGGTCAACCCAAACCAAATTGCAACAGAAACCATTCCACATGCATTTAACCTGAAAGAGTTATCAAAATAGCATATCAAAAGTTCCTTGAAAAACGAGTTTTGGATTGATGCCTAATTTGCATAAATTCAAAATGGCCGCCATAATTGGCCTATTTATGCTTATATTTTGGGACATAAACACATAGAAAGTCAGTTCTTGTGTCTAAACTTATGTCTTGTAGGTCAAATAACACAGTTATGACATCAGTAGTAACTTAAAGATTTTTCCTTGTAAATAATTTGCACAAATTTGTACATAAATGCATCCAAAATGGCCGCTATAATGGCGTGTTAGTATCTCCGTACATAAAACCTGCAAAGAAAGAAAGGAAAAACACCTGCCAGCAACTTTGTAGAAAATGTGATCATGAATTTCCAAAAAGATAAAAACTTAAAACTGGTCACCAATGAATTAGTTCAGACAGCAACCAAGGGGGGGGGGGGGGGGGGGAGGCAGTCGTGGATCTGCTATGAAACATTTGAAAGTACCCTCTACAGTATAGGGTCCAAGCACTCATGGCCTTTGCGCAAATACCCCTTTATTAATCTAGAGAAAAAACAAATGCTTTTAATGATTCTCTAATTTGAGGGATTTGGGGCATCCTGGGGTCTCCCTGGTGTGCATGTTACCCATGTGACTACATAATGATATTCTATCACCTTCCAAGTTTTCAAGTAAATTCATTCATGTACATTATAGTACTCAGAGAAATTGAAGATTTACTTGATATTGTGTATGTGTAAACATACACTTATTTTAGCTTTTTTGTGATGTAAATTTTTGCCTGATTGCTTTTAAATCTAATATTATACATAGATTAGGATAAAGAGAAAGAGAGGTTTGCGGATGCTTGCAGTATACGCATGTAATGTTGCTCAACGGTAAGACATAATGTCGTCTTTTTACTCTGAAACATGTGCGAAAAGTGGGAAAATTAAGTTAGAAATCATAATCAAACTGCCAAAATATTTTCTTTCTCTCATACACTATGTGCACTTCGCAAATTAATTGCTTGAGCGATGATTTCACAATGTACACTACACTTGCACATGCTGTGGTCTTGATTTAAGAGTTTCATATCTTCTACGTATGTAAAAGTAGATTTCTCCAAGTCCCGTCTTGTTTTTATCCAGGCTGCGTGGCGGCGTTGATGACGAGATCAAAGCATGAGCTTGTTTAAATTGTGTTTGCGACACTTGACGGAGACAGTTAATGAATTGATCAACGGGCAACACCTTGTGCAAAGAAAATCCATCCAACATTATTATGTCAGTATTAAGTCGATGAAATGTGAACTTTTCTTGACAAATGCACTATTTAATCATCCGTATATCTCATTAATTATTATTATCGTTGTTGCCCATAATGATCTCATGAACTGTAATAGTTTCCTTATCCAGCGATGACGGTACCAAAAGTTTAAAAATAACTGTAACTTTTGAACGATTGTCAGATTCTTCTCAAAAGCTTTCACTGATGGGGTCTACTAATGATGCTGCTTATACTCTGCAGTCTAAATCCACATTTGCGCTTTGGTATACTTGAATATGTTGTGTAAAAAAAAACAACAAACAAACAAAGATCGTGTCACATTTCAAGAATAATACAGGAAATGATGGTCCTGTATTTCACACAGTTCTAGTGTGAACATGTTAACAGCAATGTCCATTGGTCACTGTGGTTCTCACTTTATAGTGCGATTTCATGTCATAGGGCTTACTACTAGCCTGTACCCCACATGTGACTCTCTCGCTGAATGGGACATTTTGGCACATGTCACGGCTACTGGATTCGCTACTTACACTTCCTGTAAAGTCCAGGCTATAACTTTTCACTTCATTTTACTTGTGCTCTCAACCAGGAGATAATCACACGTTGCAGTGGTCCGAACCAGTCTGTGATGGCAGTGGGGATGAAATAGGTTTGGTTGGAATGAAGCCTATTATCAAATGAAAGCAAATTGGCAAATTAGTGTCGAGTGTGCATTTAAATTCTTAGGAAATCCGATCCGCCTGACAATACAGAAATTTCGAGGCGATCGTTTGTTGTGAATTACACCTTCAGACTAGCGTAGACTTATAGATGGTAACAGTGGAGCAAAAACTAGCATTACTCAAATAGCAATTGTTAAGAGAGGATTATCAACGGGTATCAAATAATATAATATCAAATCATAATACAATATGTTTGATTATTACAAATGGCATACGACCAAAATGTGGATGTGCAAAGGGGACATCTGATTAGCGTAGATGTTCAAATAAAAGTTCGCTAGGGTCACTTTGTGCTTAAGAAGGAGAATTTACCCAAGACGCATGTATAGATTCAGTGAATGACAAGCAAAAATAAGCCTAGATCCGTCACATCCAGGGAAATGGGATGTTCATTTCACAAGAGATTAACATATTTACACTTGTGGTGAAAGTGAAAACATGTGTTTATTGATAAACTTAGTTTATCGCTCGATAAACAGAGTTTCTCTCGAAAAACTTAGTTTGTCGACCGGTAAACTGAGTTTTTCAGCGATAAACTATTAAAGTGTTTCGGGATTATTGGGCAAATGAGCACGAGGCATACCATCAGGGACATCCTTTCTTCGTATTTTGACGTCACATATAGGCTCTACCTGTTCTGAAAACATTTGATTCCAACCCATCACTATCTTTAACTTTAGTTGTGCGTCACAAAATCTCCTTATTTGGTCATGCTGATACAAATTTATGTCTTTAAGTTCCTCGTCCACAAAACTTATATAACAGTGTCAAGCAGCACTAATTTCTGACAACATTGATTCATAAGTCATGATTAATACAAATTATGTCATACCCTTACATTCCCTGTTAAATTTTCTTTGGAGATTATGACGATATTTAAGGCGAGGACATACACGTAATTACCTGGAAAACTGCTGAAAATGTTTCAATTATAAGCATGTACCTTATCCGATAGTCAAGGACAACATGCACAGACTCGCGAGGCACAGCACTAATATACATATATAATCAAAGTGAACTATGTTTCTCCCTTGTAAACCAAACGGGCGTGTAACCGCGCACAGGGTAGCCGGATGTAGATGTTACCAATTAGAAACTTCTCCTTACTCAAACTATGATGATAATGAAGTTGATGATTATAATGATGATAGCAATAATAATGAAAACAATAAGGTAATTTGTTTACTTTTCAACACATGTTATGTCTCCCCTGCAGGATCCCAGGGGTAGAGGTCGATGACTTGGATGCCCTTTTCCAAACCATTGTCAAAGATATCTCTGATGTTACAGAAATCGAAAACCTTGGCAAGCAGCTGAAATTCACCCTGGCAGAAATAAAGGATTTCGTTAAAACTAACAACAGAGACCCTGTTGTGACAAACTATGGAACTCTCTGCATGATTCGTACATGGAGTGAAGGGAAGGACCCGGTGTCATGCAAATCGTTACTGAGAGAAGCTCTGATAAAGGCCGAACTAATGCGGGTTGCCGAGACACATCTCCCAACAGGTAGGTCAATACAATAGTATATAATAGAAGAATTTAAACGTTTGCTTCTGCGCCATTTGATTGAAAAAAAAAAAGAATCAAGTCCTTTCGTGCATATGCAACGTAATTCAGTTGAGGTAGTCCTACATAAAATCCATCGGACAGTAATGACAGAACAACAATTGGAAAATTGATTATTAGTATGACCCTATAGGAATCAATAACATGTATCTATTTGTCATTGTTATCGTTTAGAATTCCCCTCTCTATGAAAATGTGGTAACTCTTAACACTGGCGTAGCCAAGAGGGCCCCCCCCCCCCCCCCACCTAAGATTTGGACCAAGGATTTGGGAGGTGGAAAAATACTGCGTGTATACTGTATGCATGTACATGAAGCCGGTCTCCCTTTCAACTTTTCATCAAGTAGGATCATAATTTTTTTTTTCAATATTTCACTCAAAGTGTCCACCAGATCGTTGAATTTCAATTAAAAAAATGCAAAATCTCTCGTGCTTGGGAGGGGATATCCCCCTCCCAAACCCTCCCACTCTGTGTCCCTTTCCCTAGCCTTAGTACACTTTTTAGATTTAAAAAAAAAAATCTGAATCATTCTCAGTGCACAAGACTTATCACTCATATTCTGAAAACTCAAAGTTCCCTCATGTACAATATATGTAAGAGCATGTTATTTTAAGAAGGATTTAACGTTTATTTGAAAAAAAATGGTTTTCAAATGGCTGAGATATCAAAAAAAAAGTGATAGTAATAAAAGGCCACAGGCCACACCTTTTATTAGGATCTCTTTGTTTCACCATGTTTTTGGATAGCTCAGCCATGGCAAAACCTATTTTCATCAAATAAACTTTTGATACCTCTTAGAATTGCATGCTCATTGACATCTCATAGAGTGATTTCTGAATATCTCGCAAAACGTTAAAAGCTAAGTCCTCACCTCAACCAGGACTGTACAGTCCCTTTAATTCAGCACTAAATTTACAATCCAATAGCACTGCAGTTTACACAAACATGCTTGCATAAAGTCATTTACTTTGTGTCATTAAACACTAATATGAAAACATGCAGCTTAATGATTTGGAAATATCACTGAGCAATTTTTTTTTTCAGTGATCCAAATAGAGAGACCAACCAAGAAAGAAGATATGACTATATCTTGCATGAATTAATTAACTTTACAAAATCAAGCACAAATTGTACAATCATGCAGAAAACTGATTTAGTAACATTTATTTTTGGAATCAGCACCCCAAATTACCCCACTGTACAAATGTTAATTTTTCCAAATATGAAGATTCACTTTGAAAGAACAAAAATACAATATTTTGCATAAATTAATCAAATTTGCATAATCAACCTCTGATACCAAGTTCACATGCAGACTGATGGTTTTTCACCATTCATAAATTAACTCAGCACCCCAAATAACCCTACTCTACAATTTATTTTTTCATTGGTCCAAGCACATGATACCAGGATGAAATACAAATGATAGGATGTTTTGCGTAGAATAATTGAAATCTGCATAATTAAGCACTATAATCATAAAAGCGTGCACATTTCTGATTAAATAATGTTCACATGTGGACTCAGCACCCAGAAATTATACTATCATGCAAATTTTCAGTGATCCATCTGCAGACCCACCATTAAAAAGGGAGAGTGTCATATTTTGCATAAATTAGTTAAATTTGCATAATTAAGCACTGATACCATTAGAACGTGCAAGTTAACGACTTGGCAACATTCATATTTGGATTCAGCGCCCAAAATTACCCTTAGACTTACATTTACAGGTGGAGCCTAAATGCAACTTACGAAACTCAAAAACTAGGCTAATTTTTCGAAGTCATCCCACGGTCTACAAGGGGAGTATCCCCCTTAATAATCAACCCTTTTCTCCCTGAGTTCCCCCAGATCAGTTGTTTTTATGCCTCCGCCACGAAGTGTCGCCGGAGGCATTATGTTTTCGGGTTGTCCGTCCGTCCGTCCGTCCGTCCTTCCGTCCGTCCGTAATCAATTTTTGTGGACAGCGTAACTAAAAAATAGTTTGAGGTATCCTAATGAAACTTGGCATGTGTATGTATGAGTGGGCGAAGTTGTGTCTATCAACTTTTTGGTGCACATGCTCAAGGTCAAAGGTCAAAATGTCAAGGTCAAATGCTAAAAATCTTCGTAGACTTAGTACACTTTGAGGAATGACAATTTCCGAATTTTCCACAAAAAGTGTGCTCTACGTTAGATCGCTTTATTTCAATTCTAAAGACGCAAAAGCTCCGTCGAGCGTGATGGGAATCCCCCTCCCACACCCTCCCCCTCAGCTCTACCTCACTAGACTTTGTACATACACAGAGATGATGCACATTCGGAATAAGAGCTAAATTCCGTGATTTTAACACTTCCCTGAAAAAGCCCTATCTATTTACATTATTGCACCAGAAGTTTGCACCAGATCGCTGAATTTCAGCTCTGAAAATGCAAAATCACCTTCGTGTGGGAGGAGAAATGCCCCTTATCTACATCCTAGTGTGCATGCTTTTGTGCATGCAATTATTGTTCAATGATAATCTAAATCAAAATACCTTGCTACCTTAAATAATTGCGACTGTTTCAAGTCGATAAAACACGCAAAAACATGCATCAGATTGCACCATTTGCAACATCAAAATGCAAAAAGTTCTCACCGTGGGAGGGGGGACACCGGCGTCCACCGCCCCCCCCCCCCCCTCCCCCTCCCACACCCTCCCCTCCCAACTCGCTCGCTCCGTTCGCTCGGGCTCAGTCGCGTTCATGATATTCAGTGTAAGAATTAATACAAGAAGTTTATTTAAATGGTACCATTTTATAGGCAAATTGTTCAATAATAATCTACATCGAAAATATTCTGCTACCTTAAACAAGTGAGACTGTTTCAAGTCAATAAAACACGCAAAAACATGCATCAAATTGCACCATTTGCAACATCAAAATTCAAAAACATGTACATGTACATGCAGTAAAACTGTGTGTGTATCATGTAGCGGCATTATTCAAATGCTAACGCAGAGGGGGCTACCTTCTTTAGATAAAACGGGGGCTCTTGGATGTACAACTTTTGCTATGTTGTCGGCCCTTTTTAAAGCGCCGTGCTCTGTTGGCGGCCCAAATGTAAAAGCGCTGCGATGCGGGCTTTTGAAAGGGAGGATTTAGAAAGCCGCGGCGGAACAAAAAAAAAAAAGACCGTTTCTCCGCAACATGTAATCTGCCAAGGCGCCTTAAAATTCTGATTTACTCTTCTGAGCTGATTTAAATAATTCATTACGAGTTTTTATGGTTTGCTTTATACTTTTGTTGACCCAAGGTTGTCTATTTTCATAATTTATAGTTGTTGTTGTTGTTGTTGTTGTTGTTGTTGTTGTTGATTTTGTAAGGACTAGCGTTATATTTTTCTCAAATAAATCCTTTAACCCAAATATGAATATATCATAGATCCTGTCGGTATTAGACTTTTGGAACACCTCTGACCAGTCTTCGTTTATCAAATTGGAAATTAATATTTCGATATTCATTGTAGTCTCTTTCCTATACATTTGCCTAAGTCGGGGTATATGTGGCTTAACATGTAACTGGTCAATGACAGTGAATATTGGTAAATGGTCAAATATGTCATAATACAAGGTGCCGTTATATAGTTATATTTGAAAATTTATCATTAAGGAGAGTTTGTGATATAGGCGAAATGCGAGTTGCGCCGAATACGTGGGAATGAATAGCAAAATGAATTAGGGATACCATCAAATTTTTGTTGGGTATTTGCATCCATTTTCCTTAATTCATGTTATCATCACCCATGAAATAAACGTACTTATTTTCACCTGTTATATTATCTAAGCATATTTCGAGTTTATCTAAAAAAAAAATTATCTGCAAAATTACCGGGTAGTTTATAAATTATGCCTAAAATAATATTCTTTTAATTTTTGCTGTATTAAAAAAAAAAGAGTCCCTACTCTTTATCTGTGGATTTGTTGTTGATTAAAAAATCATACTGAGAATGAACATAAAGCACAACACCTCCCCCCTTCCCGTGACGGCGATCCAATTGCAGACACCGATAATGTGAGGTGAATTTGCGTTAATCCAGGTTTCTTTTATTCCTATAATTGAAAGGGATATATATATATTTTATTTATGACAGCATTAACATTACAGAATCAATTTTTTTTTATCAAGACTTCTCGCATTTATATGAATCAAAGTAACATAATTCAGAAAGTATTTATTTGCAGCGTTTGAAATATCTGAATCATATCTCTGATAATTAAAAGAAATCTTTCACTGTTCCTCTATTGTATAATAATCACTCGAATAATTACATTTTGGTTACATAATCATAAAATCCATATTGTGTATTGGAATACACCAAAATGTTATGAATTTGATAAGTATAGTTACCAAAAGAGGGGAACTCGTTTGTCCAGAACACTGTTAGAAAGAATGCAGAAAGTGGGGAGTAAATTAGGGAGAGAAATGAAGACAGAATGATTTTATAATTTACACATATTAAACATAAAGCAAAACCACAACATAGAAATTTATACTATACAAATCATGAACTCTTGACAAAACTAGAAATGTCCATTTCCACGCAATGCGAATTGTATCCCCTGGCATAATGTATACATTTTTTAAGAGGAAGAGAGCGCGGTATGTTATATGGGCTATGCAACCTTCATACATTAAACACCCTAATTAGATTAGTATCTTTTTCCTCATGTCTGTTCCATGTGACCCTGCATCACAAAAGCCCTGAAAAAGACCGCCAGACACGGATTTTTAGTCAAAGGCAGATTCCGAAAGGGCGGATTTTGACATTCACAATGCTGTATAACTCAATACAAATGCACGTTCCTCTCAAACCTGTCTGTATGACAGAAAGAATGTACACACTATAGAAAGGTGTTCACTAAAAAAAAAAAAAAAAATCAAAAAAAAAAAATCCAAGGTCTATTCAAGTGCATAACCTTACCTAGCTGTGCTCTGTGCAAGCAATGGGTCAAAAGACAGGAATCAAAACCTCATAGCAAGAACACAAAAGAGGTTATCAGATAAAGCTGAAATTGAGCATAATTTATCAACAAATTATTTTGATGACTAATACTGACTTTCAAAGCTGTAGAACCGTCCTATCAAACGTTAATACAATGTAGTTGAAAATGGAAAGTGTTTGAGTGATTTTACGAAATGAAAAGGGGTCTCTATGACAACCGAATTACAACATTCTGCAAAAGGATGTTTTAGGAAACAAAAGCGCAATAAACACAATTTCACATTCATTTTATGATCCCAATCGTGAGATTAATGTAGACGAAGGAGCATTCTTTCAGAAAATATAAAAAAAGACTGTAGATTGGCTGGATGCCCATTTCACTTATGTTAAGTCCTCAAGAAGAATATTGGCGTGCAACTTTTTGTTGGTTTTTTTTTTATTCATGGTCTCGAAATAACTTCATTTATTGGGAGTCTGCGATGATGTCGTTTGAAAACATGGGTATGACATGATTTTTTAGGTAATTGTTGCAGATGACATTTAAAGTTATTATGGATTGTATTTTGACCTTAATTCATACAGAGCATGTTAAGTCACCTGCGTCCGTCTCTCGTGAGCACGCTGATCCAACCCTACAAGACCTGAAGCAATTTGGTATAGAAATTGAAATGGACGAAGATGACCGCCACCGAGTTCATGTCACACCGCTCCTCAAAGTTCCTGATGACCTGGAGCTTCAAGATGACGAAGTGATAATTGCTTATGGTCTAAAGTTTTCTTCATCCGACGAACGGCCTAAAAAACCAATGAAAATCGTCATGCCACATTGTGCCGTGCTCTCTAATCCGGAGCAAGTTTCGACTGTGATTTATCAACGCCAAAAAGGTATTGTATAATGGCCACTGTCATTGTGTTGTACACTGTCATACACAGGCATGTCGTGGAGGATTCCGATAGAAAAAAAAAAAAAAATATATATATATATATATTCATGTGTATATACATATATATATATATATTTGATTTTTTTTCCTAAGGAGGAGAAAGTATCAAAAAAGCCTTGTACATAAATCAGAGTTACACCGCCTCATGCCTTCTTAAAGCAAACCTAACAACATCAAGAATATGCTTTATCATCGCAAAATGTTGAAATACATATCACACTGTTTTACTGCTACGGTAGTGTGGATTACATTGTGGATATAGAAAGTCTTAATGTTTTGTTTCACACATACAATTGTATTCTTGTTGATATTGTGTTTCGGAACTGTTATGTTCACTCTAGACAAAGTGACAGAGAGAGAGAGAGAGCGTGTATATCATGTGTGTGTGTGTGTGTGTGTGTGTGTGTGTGTGTGTGTGTGCGTGCGTGTGTGTGTGCGTGTTGTGTGTCATACCTCCAGCTGCCAATCCACCCTTGGATGGTCACGAAGACGGACATGAAGAAGGTTACTCACGGGTGCACGTTACGAGACCGACACCCACGCGTCATACAGCCCACGAGTCTTACAGCCCACAGGTCAAACAGCCCACAAGTCTTACAGCCCACAGGTCAAACAGCCCACTAGTCATACAGCCCACAAGTTTGACACTAAGTAAGCAAAGCTCTCCAGTTCGACATCACACGGCCCACGTGTTATACAGCCCACTAGTTCGACACCACGCAAAAAAAAAAAAAAAAGGCTCACGAGACCGACACTAAGCTGCAAAGAAAACCCTCGAGACCGATAGGACGAATAGTGCTATCCATAAACCATTTAGGAGTGCGCAGTAATGTATAATGTCCCGATAGTGGCATATTAGTTAAAGGAAAAGTGAATGATGGGAAACGGAAGTTGCTATAGGTATTACCGCCTCAGTTGCCCTCCCTTATCCCCGGGATTTTTCAAGACCTTTATTTGTGTGTTCGTTTGTAAATGTTTGTGCAGAAAATCTTATTGTAAAATGTACTAAAAGTGTGCACCAGGGGTGGTATTCTGAAAAGTTTCTTCCTAAGTTTCTTCCTAAGCCAGAAAGTTAGGAAGTGCCTAAGAAAGACAGAATTGGTATTCTGAAAATTCTTTCTTAAGCCAATACGAAATACCGTATAATAAGGGACCAACCAATGACAATCGCATATTATGCAGGGTTAAATCACCGGACTAGAAACAGTGGAATACGTGTTCACCCAGGAAAAACATCGCCGCCGAAAGTTGTTCACCTCACGTGACCACCGCCAGTTTGCTAGGTCAATTTTTCACGCAGTGCACGCTCAGGTCTGTTGCAAAATCTTGTGGATCCAACTACTATTTCATTTTTTGAGCAATTGACCCCAAATTTGGCATGTGTAAATTGTACACTATTCAGCTGTTACTGTCTGCATGATAAATAATCCCTAAACCACGAGAGTGCAACACCGCGAACAGCATAAAACTGTAACTTTTTAAGTAAAATATCATGCTGTAATTATGTGCCACATAAACATAAAACAATATGTTTACATTGCTATTCCTTAATCCTAATCATGCTGGGTTTTTTTTTCTTTCTTTTTTTCTTTCTTTTTTAGCTATGCTGTATCTGGAGGAGGGGGATGGGAAGATGCCACTCCCCCCCCCCCCAGATCTCAGTTATATATGGCGCGACAACCGTCAAATTTGGCATGCATATTGTCATGGGATGTAGTCTATTGAGTGTTGATTACCGAAATCCGTTCATTTCGTATGCATCGTAATTAATCAATATACCAATTAATGCATTTGATTATTATTCTGGTCCGTAATGCCCATGTAAGCCGTGATAATTATGTTTGTCTTCTAGTCATATTTTGTGGAGAAAACCCAAAAATACAAGGTCAACTGTACAACATTAACAACGGCTATGGTCAAATCGATTATTTTGTATTTCATTTTTTTTTTTATTTGCTTATTTGATTGATTTTGTCTGCGAGTCTCCTGTATCTCTTTGTAAAAATAAAACAACAACCCAAAATAAAAGAATTAGTTTCCAACAAACTGTGACCTTGACAACGACAATTTACACAAATATTCAACAATTAGGCATGGAACTTAGTTCGTTAGTTGTATAGCTAAATAACAAACTCACAAACATCAAGAGAATAATTGCAGTATATTTTCCTCTCATTCCATGCTTATGCGTGTGCTGTATACGGGACATTTCATTTATGGCGCGCGCACGAAAAAATGGTAATTCGACCGAATGGTCAGTAGACTAATTGATAAGTAGCCCAACTTGCTATAAGACTAATCGATGAATTGCCGAAGTGGATGTACCGTAAGTGCGTGGAGCCCAAGTGCGACTTAGATGAAATGGGAATTAGACAAAGTGGGCACTAGACGTTATGACATTTTTGATTAGACGAATCGAGTAGTACACGAACAGTTGATAAGACCATGTCGTGTATTAATGAACATTAGATCAAATGGGCATAGCCCATCTGGTAAGTAGAAGAACTGGTCATTATAAGTGGCAAATGGACTAATATGACCCTGCATCACAAAACCAACAAAAAGTCGCCTGACATGCTTTTCAGTTAAAAGCAGATTCTGAAAGAGCAGACTTTAAAGGTCCAGTTACCTTTGGGAGCAGTGATTTCAAAAATATTCAAGATATCACATTTGATGCATATTTGTAGGTCTGTTGTATCACAAAAACATCCTACTATATAAAATTTTTGCAATAAAGACTAAAATATGAGGAGATATCAGGATTTTTCTCAATAAACCATAACTGTATACGGTTTAGTCTGGAAGCATTCTATTATACTATTGTTCACATTTTGCGTACTTAACAATACTTAACATCGATTATACGGATTCAGATTTTTACAGTGGTTGTTTCTATCCCTAACTCACATTTTAAAGCACTAATGTTTGGTTTTTGTTCATCTGCAAATGGTAAATTATGCCTTTAAGTTTCAAAATGATGTACCGTATATGCCCCACCCCCCCCCAAAAAAAAAAAAAAATACAGCGGTACCCTCCGCATGACTTCAGAAATAGTGAATCAAGCGAAATACAATTTCAGGGTATGAACTATAATCATTGCCCACATCTTGCAGAAAGTCTCATCCGATTTGCTTCAGTGGTCAAAGAGAAATGAAGTTCTTTATAGTACATGTCAGGAATCCCTTCCGTCCGAGTTCTGTCCATTGTGTTCACAAATTAATGTGCAGTTTCAAGAGAATCCAAGTGCAAAACTGGGAGAAACAGACGCATCACATGCTTAACAAAGATCCACATTTCTCTGTGACCACTTAACTAAATTGATGGTGTTTTCTGCAAAATATAGGTTAGCTGTTTTGTTTTTAGACCATGCAATAGCATTCATAGACTTTCATCAATGCGAAATTCGTTGTGATTTTTTGGGGGAGGACATACTGTATAACTCAAGTCATAAATGGACTCTCGTAAGAGATTATAAGATTAAACTGAAATTGAGCATGCTTTAACATATTTTGTTAATGATAATGCCAACTTCCAAAGCAGTAGCGTCAGTGTTTCTTCAGTTATAAGAGTTGAAAGTGAAGAGTGTGTAAGAGTTTTGGAGAAATGAAAGGGGAACTCTTAAGGCACAGCGAATCACACTACTCTAAAAAGAAAAAAAAAAAGAAAAAAATGTGTTCGAGAAAACTGCTGAAACCACAATTCTTGTTAGTTTTGTGATCCCAAACATTGGCACAGTGCAGAAGAAGACTTGTCCTTTCGGAAAGAATGAAAACCTCAAGATTAGGTAGAATGACCCATTTCAAGTTCAGTCCCCACACAAAATCATTGCCTGCGACTTTTTGTTTGTTTTGTGATGCACGGTCACAAATGGTAACTAGACGATCTGGTTGTAGACCAACTATGATTAGGCCATGTGGGTTGAGACGAAACTGGTATTATAGACGAAGTGGGAGTAGACTAAGAAATAGGTTCCCGAAATGATTGAGGGAAAGAAAAAACACGGGTGTGGGGAGTGGCTGATTACGCCCCCTCCTGGTATTGCCAGACAAGACAATGTACCATGCAGTGGGCATGTTCTGCGGCGTGGAACGAATCCAACACGAATATCATAACCACACCTTTCAAACATAGTGTGAAATTGTGACAAACCGCTTTCGAGTTAAAAAAACATTTAATTTTATCTTTACACGTGTGTGTTTTTTTTCTTCATTTTTTTTTTGTCTTATAGATTCTGAGGGAATTCTCCGGCTCCCGCAACGTTTGGCTCTGTCAGATTGAATAAATCTACCTTAGAATTGACTGTCAACCACTACTGTATTTGGTGGATTGTTGCAAAGATCTGCGAATATTTTTGGAAGAAAAAAATATTGTGCACGCCTTACAAACACAGGAGGCAAAAGCAGAAGAGATCCACGTACTTCCTTCATCATCCATGATGGCATCAACGGCATCAATGATGTATGTTATCTCACGTGATGAAACTTCACGGTGAAACTACAATTGGTTTTTATACGTTCCTTTGTAGTGTACCAGTGTGTTAAACGGGATGGCTAGTAACTGATCAGTGGAAATCAGTGGGAATGTTGGGGGATGATTGTTCCCATCCTTGTGGGATTCATTTAAGAGTACATTATGCACTGTATATCTATTGTTCTGTGAAAATTATTTGCTTCAGAATGATCTCATATTCAAGCAATGTGCAGGTTAGTGTTTCCAAGTTAGCCTGCCTGTAAACGGGGCATTAAACTGCACATTATACTTGAATATGAGACCGTTCAGAAGGAAATAATTTTCACACAACAATAGATATATAATGTACTCTTAAATGAATCCCACAAGAATTGGAACAATCATCCCCAGCATTCCCACTGATTCCCACTGATCAGATACTAGCCATCCGTTTAAGAAAAGAAGCATGTTTCTCTGCATGAAAAGGGACATTTCTGCACCACAGATCTGTATAGAGTAGATTGTTTAACGCTAAAGCATGCAGTTACTGTTTAACTGGATGCATTCACGAGTCTTTGCAAACTCATCTAGCAGCCATGAAACATTATCCACTGTCAGAGAAGAAATAGTGATTTTCTCCCTACCCTCTTGTTACAAAATAATATGCAATACAGTTATTGAGAGTGTCGAGTTTGTATAGATTGTAATAATGTTTGTATGAATCTGTTTCTCTCTCTGTCTCTGTCTGTCTCTCTCTCTCTCTTTTTTTTTTTTGTTCTAATCGTTATGTATATCCATTTTGCATAGTGCTGGGATAAGATAAAATTGACAAACGACTGTACATGAGTATTTATTTTTCCTCTTCTTCAATATGACAGATGTCTTAAGATAATTTATGTGTACCCGGAAATGAGATTCATTGTACGTACACAACTGTTGCATTGCAGGATAATGATCGTAGGCTGAGGGAAGCTGGTTTTATTCCGGCACGGGTTGGTCATGGTGAAGAGTTTTTTGTAATGCTCAATGGCGGCAGTGTCACCATTACCCAGTCAGTAAACGGGCAGAATAAAGGAATGAAGGTAAGTATCCCATGGTTCACAATCTATCATTCCATGCTTATGTACTTCCTCTGCACACAATTTCATGATGGGTGGCCGGAAAAGCGTCTGTATTTTTGCTGAATACAATTGAGGGATGTCAGTGGCGTACCGTGGGTCAAGACATTGGGGGGGGGGGGGGCACCTCGTGGAAAAGTAATTTTGAGGGTGTGTATGCTTGTGCGTGCGTCGTGTGTGCGTGCGCTATCTGTCTGCAAACTTAATCGGGACTACAATACATGTGATACATTCCACAGCGCAGTCATTGAGCAACATTGTAAGTTTTCCTTACATGGATTATGGAATAGCGGTGTGAAATGACAAATTACTGGCAGCAACATCAGGAGAATGGAATAACGATTAAATGCAAGCAAGCGAAGCGAGCGAGCGTGAAAATTTGACATTGTACAGTCCCCAAACTGCCGTTTGTAGCTAATAATATTTTTTTCGCTTTGGAAATTAAGGGGGGGGGGCACCGACCGGGCGCAACTGCTGGCAATTTACTGGCAGCAACATCAGGAGAATGGCATAGCGATTAAATGCGAGCGAGCGAAGCGAGCGAGCTTGAAAAATTTACTGTCCCAAACTGCCGTTTGTAGCTACAATGTATATTTTTTCGCTTTGGAAATTAAGGGGGCGCACCGGGCGCAACTGCTGGCAATTACCCGGCAACAACATCAGGAGAATGGCATAACGATTAAATGCGAGCGAGCGAGCTTGGAAATTTTGACATTTTTCAGTCAAAAAAACTGCCGTTTGTAGCTATATCTTTTCGCTTTGGAAATTAAGGGATGGGGGCGCACCGGGCGCAACTGCTGGCAATACCTGGCAGCAACATCAGGAGAATGGCATAGCGATTAAATGCGAGCGAGCGGAGCGAGCTAGCTTGAAAAATTTTACAGTCCTAAAGCTATATTTCTGTCGCTGTGGAAATTAAGAGGGAGCGCCCGGTGTCCCCCCCCCCCCCCCCCCCCTTGGATCCGCCACTGGTAGTCAAGGGTGTCGGTTTATGTTCATGATTAGGGGAGGTATGACCAGCAAGGGGGGCGTCGAAGTGACCAAGCGGGGAAGGATGTCCAAAATCTGCACTTTAGAGCATCTCCTTATTGTTTGTGTTTGTGTGTGTGTTTTATATGCCTGGAAAAGTTAGGAAATAGCCCAGGTCAGGTCTTATTATTGGCAATGCAAGGCATTTTAATATAGACAAGTATGTAAAGCAACACTGCAAAATCAATGATCTAGCTTTGATATAACGAAGCGTAAGGTACAAAGGTGTAGGCCTACATTCTACATCAATTTACGCAACATTGCAGCGACTCTTTTTGCCGTTCGGATGTTCTGAGTACACTGCGCACATCCTGCTTATATTCAGAATGCCAACCAGGAATCACGCTGAATCACAATCTTTTGTTGGCTCCGGGCTATTTGAACAATGTTTCACAGTATATACCTCTTTAATTATGGTTAAAAGAAATCTTAGAAAAATATCGTATTTCTTGATCACTCTTTCATTTTTTTTTCTTTTTTTTTTACCAGCGGATGGGGGGGGGGGGGGGGGGGGGGGGGGGGGGGGCACGTGCCCTCCTCCCCTCCATCCCCGTAGTTACGCCAGACAGCAAAACTTCCTTCTCTGTTTTCAGTGTTTTCCATGATGTAGGCCTACCTCGTTTTCATCCCGCGAACAGCAGCACAGTTTTTGTGTAATAAGGCAGATATGGGTTGGCTTGATGAGGTTGACTCCTGCTTAACCCTCTTTTAAGTTGCTCATCATTACTCTATTATTACCTAACTACATCTACCCAACCCCACATATCACACGCTTCTCTACACAAGCATACCCCCCCCCGAAACTGACCTTCAACACACACACACACACACACACACACACACACACACACACACACACAAACATACAAATACAAAACAATCAAACAAACAGACAAACAAAAATACCCACACGCGCCTATCCATAAATACAAACTCTAACACACCAAATTACACTGCATACATGACGTACCATGGTCACCCGTTTCCTAGATATACACCAGAAACAAAAAAGAAAAAGAAAAGATGTGACCACCATAATGCTTATAAATACCGATTTTCAAAAATTCAAACCA
This sequence comes from Diadema antillarum, assembly GCF_040938485.1. NCBI lineage: Eukaryota > Metazoa > Echinodermata > Echinoidea > Diadematoida > Diadematidae > Diadema > Diadema antillarum. The sequence goes on from NW_027271081.1 coordinate 4,196,334, forward strand.
TCAAACTGAACACCTTTCCCTGCCAACAATGGAGATAGATCATTGAAAAGCCAATCTGTACAAAATCTTTAACTGTTCCCATTTGTGCAAATGAAACCCAAGCTTGCCTGCTTTTACCGTAATTTTCTTTTCCTCTTTAAAAATCCAAAAACAGTTTTCTTTATCTTTTCCCTCGTGGGTAAATTATTTTCTACTTTTTTGAACGAAATATTACAACTTTCAGTAGAAATTATCAAAGCATTCACACATTTAATTCGATTTGCACTGCCTCGTAGGCCCAAGAAAATATCCCTCCATTCGAGAGCCTCTAACTCAAGTAAATCCACTGGCATACCCAAGGGGAGGGGGGGGGGGCGATGAGGGAGCCCCCCCCCCCCCTAAGATTTGGACCAAGGATTTGGAAAGCGGAAAAAATTAATAAAAAAGTGCGTGTATACTGTATGCATGTACATGAAGCGGGTCTCCCTTTCAACCTTTCAAGTAAGATCTTAATTTTTTTTTTCAATATTCCACTCAAAGTGTGCGCCAGATCGTTGAATTTCAGTTCAAAAAATGCAAAATCTCTCGTGCTTGGGAGGGGGATACCCCCTCCAAAACCTTTCACTTCTGTGCCCCTTACCCTAGCCTTAGTACACTTTTCAGATTAAAAGAAAAAAATGCTGAAGAGTTCTGAGTGCACAAGACTTATCACTTATATTTCCATCATAGTTCCATCATGTACAAGGGGAATATCTCCTTTGAAGTTTCTTTTCAGTTTTTTTTTCAGTTTTTCTTTTGTATAATTTCCCAAAAATTCCATCAAATATGCGTATACGATATATCTCAATTTCAACTTTAAAAAGACGAAAGCGGCCTCGTACGGGAAGGGTGGTGATAGCACTCGCACTCGCTCCCTCGAATATTGGAGAGGTATCTTACCACCCTTCCATTGCTTGGTCAACTCTATAATATAGACTTAGTACACTTTGGGGAATTACAATTTCCGAATTTTCAACAAAAAGTGTGCTTCAGATCGCTTCATTTCAATTCTAAAAACGCAAAAATTCCGTCGAGTCGGGGGGGGGGGGGGGAATTAGTCGGAGGGGGAATCCCCCTCCCACACTCTCCACCTAACAAACTAGACTTTGTACAATCACAGAGATGATGCACACTCGCAATAAGAGCAAATTCCGTGATTTTAACACTTCCCTGGAAAAATAAAACAACAACATTTATTTCCTTTTTTTTGGGGGGGCACCAAAAGTTTGCACTAGATCGCCGAATTTCAGGTCTGAAAATGTAGAAACACCTTCGTGTGGGAGGAAAATTGCCCTTTATCTACACCCTCGTGTGCATGCTTTTTCTGTTTGATTGCACAGACAGCGTTCATGATATTCATTGTAAGAATTAATACAAGAAGTTTATTTCATGACACCATTCTATAGGCAAATGGTTCAATGTAATCTAAATCAAAATATTCTGCTACTTTAAACAAGTGGGACTGTTTCAAGTCGATAAAACAAGCAAAAACATGCATCAAATTGCACTACTTACAACATCAAAATGCAAAAAGTTATCAACGTTGGAGGGGGAACACCGCAATGCCATCCCCACTCCCCCCCCCCCCCCCCAGTCTCTAAAAAAAGTTTGAGTGAAAATATAAACTCTTAAAGGAGTGAATACAAAAAAGAGTGCATTTTGAGTGAAAATGAAGATTTTCACTCAAAATTCACTCCAATTTCACTAAAAATTCACTCTTTTTTGTATTCACTCCTTTAAGAGTGAATATTTTCACTCGATTTCTTTTTTAGAGAGCATGCTAGCCAGCCTGCTTGCTGAGGCTCGGTCGCTTTCATGACATTCAGTGTAAGAATTAATACAAGAAGTTTATGTAAAATAATGATAAAGTTTTATAGGCAAATTGTTCAATAATAATATGCATGAAAATATACTGCTACCTAGACACGTGAGACTGTTTAAAGTCGATAGAACACGCAAAGACGTGCATCAAATTGCCTGCTCGCGTCGCTCGCTCTTGTTCGGTCGCGTTCATGATATTCAGTGTAAGAATTAATACAAGAGTTTATTTAAATTATACTATTTAATAGAAAAATTTTTCAATAATAATCTGCATCGAAATGTACTGTTACCTTACACAAGTGGGACTGTTTCAAGTCGAAAAAACATCTTACAAAAATGCGTCAAATTGCACCATTTACAATATGAAAATGCAAAAAGCTCTCACCGTAAAAGGGGGGACACCCCCCTCCAGCATCCCCTCCCCCTCGCTCGCTCCCTCGCATACGAACCGCCCCCTCCTAAGATCAAATCCTGGCTACGCAGGTGAGTAAATCATAATGCTTAATAAGAAAACGACCATTCCGGCTTTACTTTATTACAATTAAAAGATTATCTGAATAAGTTTCCCTTTGTAATTGACAAAAAGGACAAAGATTATCATTCACAAAACCAAACTTGAACAAATGTTCCCTTGTGTATGTCACCCCGTGTAACAACTTAAAATGAAGTTCCCTGTGCTTTGAATAAAGTCGTACTTCATAGGTCTTATTTCCTTATCAGTGACATCATACTTCATTTCACCATGTTTTATTTCCAAAGTAAACAATTCTTGTAAATCTGTAACAAAATACTCATAAAATATTTTTGATTTATTATTTTGAAAATCTAATATCTTCCAAAAAATGTTAACCTGTGTATCAAAAGTTAATACATCAATTTGCTGAAACCTTAGACTACCTGTGGGCGCTTTCCAATTCTCTGGAAAAACATTATGAATATCTTTTATCTTTAGTACACCATTTCCTATACCTACATTTTGAAAATGCCCAGCGGGTTTTAAAAAAAAAATCATCTTTGTAAGATATGGTGTAGATTATAAATACCCTTTTCATATAAATCACAATCAAAAATGCTTTCCTTTTATACAAATATTTTTATCTTAAAATATCACTGAGTGCATCACTTCATCCTCAAAATTCCCACACTGAATATTTATTTAAAAAAAAAGATGGGATTGGATTTGTCAGCGTCAATTTAGACCACTCGTAATCACGTAAAGATAAAAACCTTCCTCCTACTGATCGAAAACTAAAATCAAATACATTTTCAATCCAGATTTCTTCTCGCCATACAATAATCAACCACATGATACTTTGCGTTTTGACAAACAACTTAAAATTTATCATTCGCAGTCCCCCATCTACATAATCTTGATTCATAACATTCCTTTTTACGCGATCTTCACCATTCCACAAAAATCAAAAATTATCTTATCCAACTCAGAAAATATCCATCGAGGAACCACTATGAGAATTAAAAAATAATTTAACCGTGATAATGCATATGTTTTCAACAAAAGAATTTTACACATGAGTGTTAAATCACGCTGTTTCCACCATCCTAATAGCTTTATTATTCTATTTGATATTTCTTTAAATTGTATCTCATTTTTTATCTTTAATCCATAACTCAAATACGCAATCTATAACTATTTTCTTTTTCTAATAAAACAATAAAACCTTGCTTTTACATTGATAATCCCCCCTCATCATATGCCTCATTCAGAGCATTTTGGAACATTTGCCCCCAAACCGGCCAATTAAGGGACATAAGACTACACTGTGAAACCATCATTTCCAGGAGCTTTATTACACTTCATTTCTTTCAAAACCATAAAATATTCACTTACATTAACTTTCCCTTTACCACTTTTTCGACTCCCTTTACATAATTTCAGAATATCATTAAAAAATACACAATATTTAGGCCTACCATAAAATATCATCATTACTATAATACAACTTTTCATAAAATTGTCTAATTATTTTCAATATTCCATTGACATCCTTCATCAATTGTTCATTTTTATCATTTATTATCTTGATAACACTATTGTATTAGATTCTAACAATAAAATTCAAAATATTGTGGTTTTTTTTTTCTTCTTCGAACCATTCGGCCATGAACAAACTCTTAGACTTTGTCGAGAATAATCACCATGCATTAATGCGTACACACACAAACACACCCACACACACAACGAACACACACACAAAAAAACCCCACACATCTCACACAATACGACAGGGTGCGGAGCTATGCATATTCAAGAATCCGAGGATTTTCCATTAACGCGTAATGAGTACTAATGAGATAATTATATTTTTGCTTGGCTAAGAAAAGTATTAAAAAAAAGGCCCGTCGCGCGCGTTATATTTATGGACCTCGCCAGTTCTCGTCGTTCTCCCAAGCACACCTTCCTTGAATCGCATGAATTCTGTCTCCGATATCTCTCAGAGAAATCATATTCTTATTTTTTTTAGGATTAAACATGCAAATGTGTTTCATAAAGCTTAGTTTCACAGCTTTCAGAGCATTGTAGTGTGACTGGATATATCTGTAAGGTGGCAATTTTGAACCACTGAAAGGATGGTGAATACTTCACAGTATTACACAGTTGTATGCCTGTTTTATTGATACCAGCTATGAAACAGTGTTGGTCATATATAAAGTCAATGAGAATTTTGAAGAAGGGAAAAAAAAAGGACAATAAGAGCACTACATATAACCAAAATTGCCGTTATCTGGTTGAAGTTATGCATCGATTACATTATTACTATGTGCTGGTCGTGTAGCCTACTAACTTATTGCATGCATTATTCATGGGTGTTTTCTCTGTGTGAAAAGGGTATATTGTGTGTGTATGTCATGAAGTATACTTGGTGATACACTGCGTGTCACCAATATTCAGTCACTCTTCTGGTCTTATTAAATCAAAACACACAGGTACTGGACATCGCGTTATTCCTCAAATGGATTTCTTCACTGAAGCTCAGGAAGCTAATGTACGGTCCATACAAGTTGAATTTGAAGTGAAGCAAGGCATTACAACAATCATCGGATTCCTAATGAAATTCACAAGTAAGTTCCCACTATTCTTGACGCCAATACGAAAACCAAACTTAAAAAAACCCCCGTATATCAACTATTTTTCTTGAACAGAAAGAAATCATCTTGGTAGCAAAATAATGCCTTAGACCTATTTTGCAGTTCTAAGCTAAACTGGTAGGATTTTTTCTTTCTTTCGGAAAAAAAGAAAAGATCTCGAAACTACTGGAGGATTTTTTTTCTGCATTTCCAGGAAAAAGCCGACTTGTACGTAGCTTCAATAAGTCAAAGTCGAAAATCTTAGGAAAATCTCAACGAAATGACTGCCAAACTACGTAAGTCGGCATTTTCCACATAGACATTTTCCACTTGAGAAAATACAAGTTTAATGAATAATTTACAGTCTAAGCATCCTGAACATTCTTTCAGGTTTTAAAGAGGGCCAGGGCATTCATCAGTTTGGAAAATTGTGCTTAATTCTTAAAGGAATCGTATAGTTTTGGTTGAGACCTAACTTCAGGTTTCTATATAACATATTTGGTAAGATAATGAGAAATCTCTTATGAGATATGAAAAAACATGTAATTCCATGAGGAATTCAACGTTTATTTGATCAAAATTGGTTTTGAAATGGCTGAGATATCCAAAACATAATGAAATCATAATAAATGGCATGCACTGTACTATTTCATAAGTTTTTTCTTGGTATCTCGCAACAAAAAAAAAGTTAAAAGCCAAATTGTCATATCCACCAATATTGTACCATCCCTTTTAGATTTAGCGCATTAGTATACGTTAAGTATAAATGATTTTAGTAGCATAACAAATATCACATGAATATTAGATAAATCTAGATAGATTATATTTTATCGAAATATTCATGTCTCTCAAATAAGGAGTATACACACACATATAAACAAAAGTAACAAGGTCTTATCACAGAAGATGTACTAACGGGGCAAGCCGTAAAGTACTGTTCCCTTATAACATTTCATCATAACACAGTCACATGTGATGGGGATTCAGTATTCACTCATTCACCACTTCTCTCACACTCCTTTTCGCTCTTTGTCACGTTCACCCATTCTTTAGCTCAGGCTCAAGCGTACTCACCAACATACTCACACAAAATGGGCACATTATCAGTCCTATATACTGATTTCATTCTCTTGCTACACATCCGTGATCGCTATAACGTACGCATTAACATCAAAGCACTTCTGACCGACATGGTTCTTCTTCACAATGCAAGCCTACCTCTTTAATTTTATTGAGCAGAAATACAGTAAATACAGGGATGTCTTAAAGCGTACTTTTTTTTTTTTTACAAAGAAGGCAGCTAAAGGGCAGAAAAACAAACAAAATTTTACCGAAATTATGAATTGGTATGGGGATACATGCCGTAATTATCACGATCTGTGGGATGCTTATGCTGATTTTAAAAGCGAAGGTACGGAAAAGATGGAGAAGAAGAGGGAGAAAGTGGGAATGGAGGATGAAAGGTAAATAAAGGATTAAAGCAAAGGGGGACTGATTGAAAGGAGAGGGAGTGTACATTGTAAGGAAAAAGATAGGGCGGGAGAATACAAACAGAGGAATGGGGAAAGACAAAAGAGGAAGACAAAGCCGGATACACAAAAGGAATGTAGGGGATGAAAAAAAGGAGGGAGCAGAAGAAAGTATAATAATGATAACAAGAAGCGAAGTTAGCGAAACCGGAGAGTTTAGGAGGGAAAGAGATATGGTGTTGACTGCAGCAAGTATTTCACAATACTGCGTGGCATATAAAACCTCTTGTGCTTGTGCTTGCTAGCTAAAGCTTTTGCTCGCAAGCAGTTGCTTGTTTTTATGCATACGGATTCAAGTAAAAGGCTAGCACAAGCAATTGCTAGCTTTTATGCATCTGGCCCAATATGGTTTCTGATCCTCCCATCATTATGGTCCTTCCAGCCGTCCGCCTTTCCGTCCCTTAGTCCGTCCTTAATCATTTATTTTTGTGTGTGAACAGGGTAAGTTAAAAAAAAATCATTTGAGGTATCCTAAGGAAACTATAGGCATATGCATGTGCAAGTGGACGTAGTTGTGCCTATCAACTTTTTGGTTCACATTCTGAAGGTCAAAGTAAAGGTAAAGGTATTCTTAGAATTTTACTATTATTCCCATTTCTATGCAATGTCTGATGGTTTTCTTTTTTCTCTCCCTTAAACTTAGTACATGTATACATGTGTACCACATGCCATATAAAGATTCTCTGGGGAAAGTTTACGTCGTGTGGTCAACGGTCAAAGGTCAACTGAAATGCTAAAATTGTACATGTGTCCCATGCCTCGGAAATGGCTCAAGTTATTTAAATAAAAACTTTGTACACATGTTATGCCGCCCGACAATGATTCTCTTGGGAATTGTCGATTCATGGGATCAAAGGCCAGGTTAAAATGCTAACAATCTACTATTTAATACGGAAATTACACCTTTTCGCCACACCAGGTGCCTTGGAGATTACCCAATTCATAAACTTATTCAAATCAGGTATGCATACAGATTTTGGCCATGGGGTTAACAGTCAAGTGAATATAAATGTCGGTATGTTGAAGTTTCAAAACTCTGGCCAATATTTGAAAAAAAAAATAAGGCTCAAGGTTTGTCATGAAAATGGATGTTACTAGTTAGTGATTATTTGAAGAATGGTAGACCATGGAGGTCAAAAGACAAAAAACAAATGCGAAACGAAACTTCTCGAATTCCCAAATACCTGCTGTCTTAAACAATATAGCTATTTAACAGAATGAAACCTAGTTCGAGCAAAATAAATACTAAGCATATTTAATTTATTTGCAAAAAACATGTCATTTCATATCATTGGGGGAGCAATTATTTGAATTAGTCGTCTCCAATTATTGTCAAGAAGAACTCTAGACCTATTTGGAGAACCATCCGTTCAAACGAGGCACACTTTTCGCCAAACATTGGTTCAAGTTAAGAAGTGAAAAGGAACCTCTGTGGGAACGCCTTTTATTACTTAAAACTAGAAATGTCGCTCTGGCGACTGGTATGCCTCCGCCATAATGCATGATTTTCCCAATAGGTCTAGATAGTACATGTGGACAATGTGTGATTACATTTTCACAAAATTGGCAAAATATTGAAATGACAAGCTTGTCACAAATGTGTTGAATGTTCACCTTCCTTGACCTAGGTTTAATTGGATGAATAGGAGAGCATGTATCTAGGGATTTAAGGACTTTAACTTGACTTTGACCCATTCATACATTTAGGCATTGAGTAATTTTCAAGGTACAGGTGTGGAGAAAAAGTGCAATTTCTGAACTGAATAGTAAATTGTTACCATTTTCATCTGGCCCTTGACCCTAAAATTCATAAGATAATCACTTTCAGGTAGAACATACATAATATGTACTAAGTTTCAAGATAACTTGAGCCACTTCCGAGATATGGAGGAAAAAGTTAGTTCAGCACTTTCACTTGATCTTTGACCTTTTGACCTTTGAGGCAAAAAAAGAAGAAAAAAAAAAACTTCCAGAGAATTTCTATTAGGTTACACATGCATACACCAAGTGTTAAAAAAAAATAACCCTGCTGGCATTGCATAAATATGAAGGAAATAGTAAAATTTTGAAGTGTTGCACTTGACCTTTGACCCCTGACCTTTGACCCCATGAACTCTACATTCTCTAGATAATCACTTCCAGTCAGTACATGTATATACTATATTCCATAAAGATACCTTGAACAATTTTCCAAGGTACGGAGAAAAAAAAAGGAAGTTTTAATATTCTTACTTGACCTTTGACCTTTGACCTTTGACCTTTGACCTTTGACCTCATGACCCAAACTTTCACCAGAGAATCTTAAATGGGTAATACATGTATACACTAAGTTTCAAGAAAATATCTTCAGGTATTCAATAGATATGGTGGAAATAGTGAAATTTTTTGTATTTGACCCTGACCTTTTGACCTTTGACCTCATGACCCAAACTTTCACCAGAGAATCTTAATTGGGTAATACATGTATACACTAAGTTTCAAGAAAATATCTTCAGGCATTCAATAGATATGGTGGAAATAGTGAAATTTTATGTATTTGACCCTGACCTTTTGACCTTTGACCTTTGACCTCATGACCCAAACTTTCACCAGAGAATCTTAATTGGGTAATACATGTATACACTAAGTTTCAAGAAAATATCTTCAGGCATTCAATAGATATGGTGGAAATAGTGAAATTTTATGTATTTGACCTTGACCTTTTGACCTTTGACCTTGAGCATGTGCACCCAAAAGTTGATAGGCACAACTTCACCTCCTAATACACATACATGCCAAGTTTCATTAGGATACCTCAACAGGTTTTGATAGTTACCTTGTCCACAAAATTCATTACGGACGGACGGAAGGACGGACGGACGGACAACCTGAAAACATAATGCCTCCGGCACCACTTCGTGGCGGAGGCATAAAAAACACCCGAAGGTGTTTTAGAAAAGCTGCAAAAATCGAAATTTCACAGTAATTTTATAATCGGAATTTTTTTTTTATTTAGGATACGTAAGAGAAGAATTCGATCTTTCAAACAAGATAGGGAATAAAAGGTGGACAAGGTTGTCCTATTTCACTTTCTATTTGTAGTGTTCACGTGGGAATGCGGTTGTGCGACCTTCTGTTGGTTCTGTGACGCACAGTGACATTGCAAAAGATGATATATTGTCATTCTAAAAGTGATAGAGAAAAGGGGATGGAGAAGGATAGAGTGGGGATTAGGAGGTATTGAAGGGGACAGAGGCAGAGTACAAAAAAAAGGAAGAGAAAATATTTAGGTTCCGTCAGTATTTTATATCATATTACGAAAGTGTTGTTTGTACTCCCGTTCGTCAAAAGTGTACCTATTTTATGTAGAGTGCGTGTGTATTTGGAGAGGGTTCCATGCAAATTCTATGATGAAGAAATCTTTCTTTCCCCTTTAAGCCATTGCTTACCATTGGGAGCAGTGATTACAAAAATGAATTATAACATTTTATGCATATGAATACCTCAGAACATCTTACCATAAAAAATTTGGCAATGGAACCGAAAAAGTAAGGAGATTTCAACTAATGTTCTTATTACACCATAACGGTTTTTAGAGAAACGATTTCAGTAAAACTATTGTTCACATTTTCTGCATGTAAAAACTTTTAACAATGACTATACTGATTAACGCTTTGGATTTTTTTAATGTCTAACTCACATTTAAGAACTATTTTCAAACACTAAAACTGTTTTTTTTTTAATGTTACGAATGGTTATGTCCAAATGCAGATAAACGTATAAGGGTATAGCCATCAGACGGGTACTAACCGGGGGGCCAAAAGCTAAAAACAGAGGTCGAGTTGCACTCTCTCTACAAACTAAGTAGACCATGCTTATTTTCAAGTTTTTATTGTAACAAACAACATTCCACTGGTCTACCTCAAAAAATTTGTTGCGAAAGCCTCCAAATCCAAGATGGCGTCCAAGATGGCCGCCATATTTACGGAATTTGTTATTTAAATGATAGAATTTGACAGAAACATCAGATTTCAACAAATGTGATGTCGTATGAAAGAGAATAAAATTGTCTACAAGTTGATACCATTTTTGTGGGTTATTGTGATAACTGTATTGAGATTTTAAGGAAAAAACACTCATTTTTTGATATTTTTCTGAAAAAAGGAAAATCATGAAAATGCTTGATTCAGCATAAATCAAAGAAAGACGGAAGGATTATCTTGAAACGTTTCAAGAATTTTGTTTGACATATAATTAATATTTGGAGAAATTTAGGGGTCAGTACCATTTTTGGTTCAGGAGTTATAATGTCTCTAACTTGAAACCTCACTACGTAAGAATGGCCACTTTAGTTGTGACCAAGACCTTGTTGGTCATAAAAAGGTCTGCGCGCGTCAAGACTATTACACGCACCACTGGCACTGGCACTGGCGCTGGTAGCAGCGCCAGTAGTGCATGTAGTAGTCTTGGCAAATGCAGACTTTTTCTTTGACAAACAAGGGTTTGTGCCTGCAAACTAACTTTTCATATCAAGTGGTAGCTCAAGTGATACTGATCGCTATTATTTCAAAGTAGATTGTTCTGAAGCAGATGAGATGAAGCAAACAAAATTTCAAATAGAGGTAGTAGCTTGAAACTTGGCACCAATCTTGTTATAGATAGTTTAAGACACAATTTAGATCAACCGCTCAAAAAAAAAAAATCAAGATGACAGCCATCAAAGTTGACATAGTGTATTGCGCCAAATTAAATGTATTATTTCGATTTTGATACAATTTTGTCTGTTGTGATATCTTAAACCGTCTTAAGTTTTTATGGACACATCTTTAAAACCAGTGATATTCTACTCTCCGAAAAAAAAAAATCCAGTGATATTCTACTCTCCGAAAAAGAAAAAAACAAATCGAGTGGAAGTTTTTACTTTTGATGTGAGGAGTGAATAACAGAAAACGGTGAATTTAGAGTGAAATTGGAGTGACTTTTGAGTGAAAATGTTCATTTTCACTCATTTTAGAGTGACCTTTGGCAGGGCTCCACACTAACTTTTATTTTTGGTGGCCCAAAGGCAAATATCCGACCTTTTTTGGTGGCCTGATCAGGCCACCAAATTCTTCATTTCTGACATTTTGGTGGCCCGACGTGCGTTTTGGTGGCCCCGGGCCACCGGACCAACGTTAGTGTCGAGCCCTGCCTTAGGGATCACTCGTAACTCTTCGAGTGATCCCCGAGGTCACTCTAAAATAAATGAAAATGAACATTTTCACTCTCGAGTGGAAAGCATCTACCAATGGCATAAGTTCAGATCAATTTTGACACTATAACCCACATGAAATCAGCCCAAAAACAATGTAAGAAAAATCTGATAACAGTAAATACAGTTTCAGCATGCTTATTTGTAAATGTGAATATACAGCTCGAATAATCAATTCGGACAATTTTATTCGAACAATATACTGAAAAGTAATTTCGCACAACACATTTAAAGGGGACCTCCGGATGATTTTCACACTTTTACATTTGAACAACTATAAATCAGTCAAACTGAGTACAGAGTTTCAGAATTTATAGTGATTGGGATAAGGAATGAGAATGTTTTCAAAATTTATAACAAATTGCAATGAACAAGGATGATGACATGGCAGCCTCACCATAAGAATGCATGAGTTGGGGCTCAAGGGAGCAGAACAAAAGAAGAAGGCATGCACAGATTTTTCACAGGTGAACTTGTTGAGCAAGCGGTATTGTAATGGAATTACACTGCTACATATCTGAAATATATGAGGCTCTGATGTCATCAACACTGTTCAGTGTAATTTGTTTAAGATTTTCAATCTATTGGTTTCTCTGCTCAAGGACCACAATAAATTCCATGAATCTATACATGGAGCTGTTGATTTATGTACCACATGATGTGAAATTATGAAAATCGTCCGGAATGCCCCTTTAAGAGCAAAGTTGAGAAATTGCCGCCATGTCGGATTTTTTTTTTTTTTTTTTTTTTTTTGGGGGGGGGGGTTCGGATCAGAAGGGCTTTCAAGGACATCTACGGATCAGACATTATTACACATATACCATCATCATTCACGCAGTCTACAACAGCAGAGTAACATACAAGTAAAAAAGCATATAGTATCTTTGATACAGAAGCATTTCTTTTTTTTTATCAAAGATTGGGCCTTACCCAAACACTGGAATGAGCTCCACCCCCCCCCCCCAAAAAAAAGACCCTCAATATGGTTTACACTAGTACAATATCGTTCGGATGTATAGAAACATGTAATAGACAGAAAGATAAGAAGATTAAAAATATATATCAAATTATAAGTTATAAGTTGAGATTTAACTTTGACGCAACACACTTAAGGTATTGTTTGCCATTGAGAGAGATATCACATTCGATTTATATGTGCAGGTTAGTTGTATTACATAACATTCTACCATGTAAAAAAAATCATAATAAAGCCTAAAACATACGGAGATATCACCATTTCTTTTCAAGAAACCATAACCATGATAACTGTTAACAATTTAGTATTTGAATTTGAATTTGAATTTGAATTATATAAAAAAAATTCTTATCAGATCTATTTAGTACATCTAACAATATTTAGCATTAAATATACTGATTTTAGTTTGTACATTAGTTGTTCTATCCCTAACTCACAGTTTAGAACTAGCTTGAGGAATTAAGTAAAGCTGGGTTTTTGTTTTACGTGCACTAATGGTAAATAATGCCTTGAACGACAACCTCGATTAATTACCGCCATCTTGAATTTTGTGTGGATACTATTTCTTATTGCTAAATATTACACATTGGAAAAATTTGTGCCAAATTCCAAGCTCCTATCTCTTTTTGGAAAATACTTTCTGTTCATATCTTATCCGCCTCAGAACAATGATGAAATGCTACAGTAATAGCGACCAGCGTCACCTACCACTTGGCATGAAAAGTTAGTTTGCAGGTAGTTGCAAGTCACTAGACCATTACAGTATTACATGTGACCATGTAAACACATTGTATGCAAAATTTATAATGCATGAATATAATTTTTTCAAGTTTTAGATGTTAACTTGTCAACAGTGTATGATATTGCCTGTAATTCCAGAAATATGAATTATGTCTCAATCTCAGTAAATCTCAATCTCAATCGCAGGTTTCAAAATAATTCTTCAGTTCTTCTTTGATAAATACTAAATCATGCATTTTTACATTTCTTCCTTTTTTCAAAAGAATATAAAAATATGGATTCCCCCCCCCCCAAAAAAAAGAGAGAAGTAAACAACCCCCCCCCCTCACCCAATTTATCACAATACACAGCTAAAGTGGTATCAACTTTTAGGAAGTTTTGCTCTCCTTCATATGACATCAAATTTGTTGCAATCCAATGTCTCTATCAAATTTTATGTTTGAAATGTTAAATTCAATAAAAATGGCGGCCCTATTGGACCGCATCTGTACTTTGGAGGTTTTTGAAACAAATCTACTGAGGTGTACTTACGGAACATTGCTTAGTATGCTTAATATTATGTATGGTTTTGTTTATAGAGAGAGTGGAACTCGAAAAGTAAGCACGATCTTGGATTCGACCCTCTGTGACGTCTTTAGGAACAGATGCGTGCAAATACATATTATGTAAAATGGGATTTCAAGTTTGAGACATTATAACTCCTGAACCAAATACAATACTGACCTCCAAACATTGATTATATGGGAAAGATTTTAATTTCTGCATGGTTTTCATAAACATTTTTAATTCAATTTCTTTAATACTTATTAGAGAAATATTCATGGTGCATTCTGAAAAATGTCTCCATAAAAACCTAAGATGGTTTGAAATAGCATTAAAATGTTCAGAATATATAAAAACCATATAAATAGACACCAAAACAGACAAAATTGTATAAAAATCGAAATGATACATTTACTGGGGGCGCTGTGGTACAGTGGATAAGACTCTCGACTCCCAATCGGAGGACCCGAGTTCGATTCCCGCCTAGTGCTTTTCGTCCTTGGACAAGATGTTTTTACCCACTATGTCCCTCTAGACCCAGGTGTATAAATGGGTACCTGGCAACGCTGGGGTAATAATAATGGCAGGGCCCTCTGGTAGAGCAGTGGCAACACTGAAGAGGCTACCCTGGATAAATAAGACCTTATTATTATTATTATTATTACTTTGGCGCAATACACTATGTCAGCTTTGATGGCCTGCAATCTTGAATTTTTTGAGTGATTGATCCAAATTTTGTTTTAAACTTTCTATAGCAAGGTTATTTCAAGCTTCTACCTCTATTTGAAAGATATTTTTTGCTTCATCTCATCTGCTTCAGAAGAATCTACTTTGAAATAATAGCAATCAGCGTCACCTGAGCTACCACTTGGTATGAAAAGTTAGTTTGCAGGCACAAACCCTTGTTTTTCAAAGAAAAAGTCAGCGTTTGCCAAGACTACTACACGCACCACTGGCACTGCTACAAGCGCCAGTGCCAGTGGTGCGTGTAGTAGTCTTGGCGTGCGCAGGCTTTTTTTACGACCAACAAAGTCTTGTCACAACTAAAATGGCCATTTTTACATAGTGAGTTTTCAAGTTTGAGACATTATAACTCCTGAACCGAAAACGGTACTGACCCCTAATTTTCTCCAAATATTAATTATATGTCAAACAAAATTCTTGAGATGTTTCGAAATAATCCTTCAGTCTTTCTCTGATTTATGAGGAATCAAGCATTTTCATGATTTGCCTTTTTTCAGAAAAATATCAAAAAATGAGTGTTTTTTCCTTAAAATCTCAATCCAGTTATCACAATAACCCACAAAAATGGTATCAACTTGTAGACAATTTTATTCTCTTTCATATGACATCAAATTTGTTGAAATCTGATGTTTCAATCAAATTCTATCTTTCAAATAACAAATTCAGTAAATATGGCGGCCATCTTGGACGCCATCTTGGATTTGGAGGCTTTCGCAACAAATATTTTGAGGTAGACCAGTGGAATGTTGTTTGTTACAATAAAAACTTGAAAATAAGCATGGTCTACTTAGTTTGTAGAGAGAGAGTGCAACTCACTCGTTAAGGAAGCGACTTTTTTGGGTTTGGCCCTCCGGTTGTACAGGAGGTATGGTATCGAGATAGGATACCTTGGCTGGGATATTTAGAAAAAAAATCCAATAACAAATTGGAAAAAACACATTACGAAAAAGTAAATAAATGACTAAATCGTGAAACATGTCACCCACTTGAACGCCTTTTATTGTATATTTTATTTTTATTTGTATTTTCACTCTGTATGTTACAGATTGGATGCTACTATCTGGTGAACGGTTATGGTGGAGGAGTGAACACAAATTTATTATTAAAAATGTAAAACATAAAAGAAGGATAAAGTTGATTTCAGGGATGACGCGAGTGACAAGATCGCGGTATCAGTCATTTCTTGTTCCGCTTGTTCACTGGTCACTAAATAGAGGTGGACTAATGGAGAGGGGGATGGTTTGAGAGGGGGTATATCCCCTCCCACATGCGGGAACTTTTGTACAGTTTTAGAAACTGAATTCCCCCAATGGGGCACGTAAACTTTTGGTTTTTATAGTTATGAAACCTTTCGATCAAAAGTCAAAAATCAAAGTTGACGGTTAGAATTTTAATCGAAAGAAAGTTTTTTTTTTAAATTTTTTTTAATTTTTATTTTTTATGTTGGCCTCCTGAGTAACCGTGATCAATCCTATTCGTCTACAGGCGATGCAGGTGATGAATAGTTCAGAGAGCTGGTGACCGGAGGCGTCGTGTCCTGACAGGGAGACACGGATCACCGGGCTCTTCCAGGGATTCAATGATTCTAGGCGAACAGATTGGGCGGATTGTGTCGAAGAGGACGCATTGATTAAGTTATGGAGTTAAGAACTATTCACATGGAAACGAATGTCTTGCTGCTTTCTGGACGAGTTTCCTATTAGAAAAACGATGTGACCACTTGAAGGTTTGCAGAATGCTAACCTACTTTTGTATTTACCCATTTTGTACAGTATGATAAGATATTACATTTCGCATCAATTCTTCGTGTCATTTTTTTTCAAATTTGGGTGTGAAATACAATAGTGGTTACATCAGGACGGCGGATGCAAGGTGCCTTGTACTGAAAGTAAACAACAGAGTGAAACATGCTTCACCCTGCATTATGTAGACGTAACTACACTCGATCTCTGTTCTTTATTTCAGGCAATTTGCCTCACACTTCCCTACAGTTTTCCACACTTTAAGCTTTCAAAATATCGACCACCGGCTGAGTACGTTGTAATTGCATAGCAAGAAATATTGGGCATGATATAGCCGACATGCGGATATTGATGATGAACGGAGATATTCGATCTTGGTGCGTCTGTCAAGTATATACACTTGTAGTAGTAAGTTGTAGCAAGAAATGATAAGTAGTAGTGTTATTAGTAGCAGAAGTTAAACGTGAAGACACTTTCGTACCATCGTGACCATAGCTCAATTAAACTAAAATCATATTTTCGCATATACGTAGTTATCAAGTGCATCTTTTGTCTGTATAATATCAGCTTTTTGAGTTATTTTTATTCAGGGGTTTAGGATTTCGACATTATGAATACATATTTTTTCAAATATGTTATCTATGTATAGTCCTATAGTTTAAGGAATACATACATTGTGCTTTTTATTTTCATTTTGGACTTTGAAGTAATGTATCTATAAAGATATGTGTGTATTTTGTGTACAGAAGACTGCAAACTATGGACATCAAGAATTTAGAGTAAAGTAGTTCGTGCGCTGTGGTAACGTAAGAAGTGAAGTATCAACTGGTTTTTACGCATGTTGTTATCGCAATTACAAAACGAATGTTTTGATCACTTTCAAACCCTGCCTCTGGTTAGATAGCAAGTACAATTGTGCGTGTTTGACTTGAGCGAACCGAAGCTCATGGCCAATAGAGCGAAAAAAAAAATCGTTAATATTTCTGTGATACGAATACATAATTTTAGAACGTAAGACCAACTTAACGAGATATTGTGTAAAGTTATTTAGTTTTGGAGTCATTAGATAGAATATCATTATGATGTTACTGTACTAAAATATTGATAGATTTGCTGCATCTTTTGTCTGTATAATATCAGCTTTTTGTGTTATTTTTGTTTGGGGGTTTAGGATTTCGACATTATGAACACATTTTTTCAGATATGTTATCTATGTAGTCCTATAGTTTATGGAATTCATACATTGTACTTTTTATTTTTATTTTGGACTTTGAATTTATGTGTCTATAAAAGTATGTGTGTGTTTTGTGTACAGAAGACTGCAAAATATGGACATCGAGAATTTAGAGTAAAGTAGTTCGTGCGCTGTGGTAACGTAAGAAGTGAAGTATCAACTGGTTTTTACGCATGTTGTTATCGCAATTACAAAACGAATGTTTGAATTACTTTCAAACCCTTCCTGTTAGATAGCAAGTACAATTGTGCGTGTTTGACTTGAGCGAACCGAAGCTCATGGCCAATAGAGTGAACAAAAAAATCGTTAATGTTTCTGTGATACGAATACGTAATTTTAGAACGTAAGACAAACTTAGCAAGATATTGTGAAAAGTTGTTTAGTTTTGGAGTCATTAGATTAAATATCATTAAGATGTTACTGTACTAAAATATTGATAGATTTGCCGCAGTAGATATAGACCTATTGTGTCAAACTAACTTTTCTGGCATTCTAACCTAATCGTATTTGTGCATGGTGATATCATGACATGATAAGGTATACTATTGTTATGTCAAGTAAACGGATAACTTTTTTAACGATAAGACAGAATGATAACAGACAAATAATGGCCTGTTTCTCATTTACTGGAGTTCATATCAGGTAAAACTATCATTATGATCGGAATCAACAGAGACGCTGCATAATAGTGTTGTAGTATTTGCTAGTGAAGCAATTTGAATAGATTTCGTGCGTTGTTATCTCTTAACCCTAACTAGGCCCGGGGGGGGGGGGGGGGGGGGGGGCTCCGAGACCCCCCCCCCCCCTCGACGTTTTGCGCAATGTATCGCTATCGCGAGAAGCTATCGCCGCGACATTTCATGACTTTTTTCTTTCGAGTCTCCCGCATCTTTTGAGAGCGCGCGGTTCCGAAGTTGCGCATAAATATGCACGTGCATGTCAGACCAAAAATTGCTCAAAAACGTGAATTCCTGTACAATTTCAATGCAAACTGTGTTTACAGGCAAATTTCATAAAAGCATGATTATTTGGGGGTTTTATTGATTACAATCAATTAATAACATATTTTCTTGTTCGGAAGAATGTCGCGGACAAATTTCATCGAAGAAACATTGAAAAACATAAAGTCGAAAAAACAAAGAAATACATGAGAAATTAAAAAACAATAAAATATTTTTTTTCTGATTGCGCAATTTTTTTCTCTTACATTTGCTAAGGACACTAAAAAGAACATTTACACAAAAAATGTGCCTGTTTTGAGCTTTATTTAGTGATTTATACCAAATTGTCTGATTTCGTACATCATTATGCATAAATTAGCATAATTTAGTGTAAATGATAATTTTTGAAAAAAAAAATTAACTTCATGGTACTTTAGACTACATCATAGGCAATGTATGTGCCAATTTTTGTCGTGAACGCGTGGTCGACGGCCGAGATCTGGAGGGGGGGGGGGGGGGGGGGGGCCTGGGAGGCCCCTCGGCTCTATCATCTACCTAAATAGCCCGGCCTAGTTAGGGTTAAGTGTATAGGTGCAGATTAAACGTCAGTATGTTTTCCTTACGTTTTTCACTAGTCAGTTCATTGCTTGATACAAGACAGCTGCACCTGTATTTGTGAGTAACATCTCAATGGGAAATGATTATTACAGTACATTATTTTTGTTTTTGACTGAATGATGATGTTTACAATGGTAAGGATGTAAATATGTTTCACTTACAGAAGAATGCAAACATGTAGTTCAAATCAAAGTGAAAACAAAAAAAAATAATAATCTTGACATTGAAAAATCACTGTTAACAATAGTCTGTACTTATCTCTTGTATTATAAACAGTGAAGTACCAACTGTTTTTTATGCATGATACTATCTTCCTTGCAAAGATAATGTTTTACTAATTTCTTTCCAACCAGATCTGTTGTTAAAAAGCAATTAGGTACAACTGCGCGTGTTTAATTTGAGAGAACCGCAGCTTCATTTTTTAGAGGGCGAAAACTTATATGTTTCCGTGATTCGACTCTGTGAATTTGGAACGTTAAGCCAACTTGGCTAGATATTGTGAAAGCTGTTTTATTTTGCAGGAATACTTCCTACTTGCTGTGGTAGTTTTTAGGTAGAATATCCATAAGATGCTGTAGTTTTAGGTAGAATTTCTATAAGATATTAATGTACTAGAATGTAGGCAGACATACAGCTGTAGATATACTGCGTCAAACAATTCTAGCATTCTGGTCACATCGTCTCTGTGCATGCTAATTGTAATTGTAATTTCATATACAATGTATGAATAGATTAATACATTTTATCGATGGGACAGAATAATGAGAGAGAAATAACATTCGGTTTCTTATCACATTACATAATTTCAAAGTAAAGACAATAATTCACAATTTGCATGAAAATGTTCTCACTATCTTTTCACATATTCAAGTCTTTATATGAAATACAAACTTAAGTGGAATTCGATGCACAGGCCCTAACTTGAGTAGAATCAGACGACGAACACGGTAAAGTCCTTATGATGTGCACACAGATACGAGAGATGGTCATCTTGGAAAGGACAGTGAAGTATATAATTGCGCATATTTCACTTCCCCATCATTCCCCGCGATCGCCCAGACATAATATCCATTAGTTGTTAGTTCAAAGATTGACCCAGGGAAGTGGAATCTCGGCCTTGATGTACACGTCCATGATCGCACTCTGCAAAGCCACTAAGGAGCTGTGGACAAACACCTCATTAAAAACGCATTGCGCTGTGTGAGGCCTACTTCTCTCATCCAAGCTCATTTTGTTGTGGAGCCGAACTCATTGACGATTGCTTGATTTCCAATTAGAAAGAACTACATATTTTGCAGAGATCTGAAAGGTGCGGTGAAAATTATATTTGACAATGTTCTCTCTTTGAGTGTTGCCATATTATATTCACTCACAAGAAGTGTGCATCTTTTCTTTTGCAGTAAGTGGTATTTTGACTGCCTGAAAGCAAATGATAAAATACATTGTAATGGCACTAGAAAGGAAATTGGATTGTACAGCAAATGGTAACACTAAGAATAAAGGCAGAAGCAGAAGCCCATTTACTCTATTCAAAAGCTTCTGAGGACGGGATGTATAGGCCAAAATGTTACATTTTAGAGCTGTATCACAGCAACCGATTGGATAGTACAATGTTCATCTCAAATTGTATTTTTGTCTTTATTTATTTCAAGAAGAAAGGATTAAAGAACACATTTCTAAGCATAGCAGATGCTCTGTATCAAAGGAGCATGAAATCAAAATAAGTGTCTCTGTGGAGGAAAGATCTAAGAAACAGATAAAAGAATGTCATAGTCATACACCTACCATTAAAGATAAAGGACTTGAGGATGAAGATAGGACATGCTCAATAAACGGTCAGACTATTGACATAGTCTTAATATACTAATGTCCTTAGCATACAGAAAGATCAAAGGTGTCACATTCATTGGGCATCCCATGTCAAACTATGAATTCTATCATGCATCATATCTTT
This sequence comes from Diadema antillarum, assembly GCF_040938485.1. Lineage (NCBI taxonomy): Eukaryota > Metazoa > Echinodermata > Echinoidea > Diadematoida > Diadematidae > Diadema > Diadema antillarum. The sequence continues at coordinate 4,217,512 of NW_027271081.1, forward strand.
ATGAGATCCTTCTTTTAAATACTCTCTCCTCACAAAAATTCTCTTGTTCATTTCTCTGTTAGTAGCAGTGCTCTCTTTTCCTTTAAAAAAAATCTATGTCCTTCCTCTGCTTTCTAACCTATATTCAATTTATTACTGCATCACACCCATTCAATAGTCCCTCAGCACTATACTTAGATTTTATATCAAACCATGAGACTCTTTTAGCAAGAAAATGTACATTGATATCTCAGAAGTCAATATGAGCTTTAACATTTGAGAATGAGTATCTTTAGCAAACCTAAATCATCAGTTAGCACAGTCTCCATGTAGTTCTTGTGCATGAAAAAAGATGAAAGTAAGGATGAGACTTCAAGCACAAGTAGTCATGTCAAACATGTACCCTGATGTCAGGACTCACTGTCAGAGGCATCCAGCTTCGTCCATGGGCCAGGCCAGATATTGGTACCACCCGAGGTGGCAAAACCTTTTTGGTGTCATTTTGTTATGCTTATCAAGCTATGATAGCATTTCCAAATGAGTAGCTTAGTAATAATAATGATTTTTTTAACCAATTTGGTCTCGTTGTTATATCCCTATACTTCTGAATCGAAACTAACCGCTATACAAAGAAGAGCACAGTGGACTGTCTTCTGTATATGTTCACAGATGTTCTGTTGTAAACGCGGTGCGCTTAGTCTTTATTCAAGGCAGCGAAGGGAATATCCAAAGATTATGATGTCCACAGCGCTTAGTCTTTATTCAAGATGGCGAAGGGAATATCCAAAACTTATGATACAGTGTATATCCCTTTATCTAAAAACAACAACAACAACAAAAGCAATTCCTGGTGAATTTTACGGTATTTTTCAATTATTTACCATTTTCCGGTGAAAACGCTGCGATGAAAACGCTAATACCACGCCAATGTCGCTTTATTTCCATCCAACAATGAAAGATAATGCAAAAACAATGTGCCGGTACACTACAATACATTATAATAGATAATATTGTAAATGAACAGAGTGATTTTTGTTTAAAAGTGATGTATTTGTTGAGAGGGTAGTATAAAAACAGTGTAGATAATCCCTTTTATTAGGAACTTTAGATATGATAACGATACATTGTTCTACATAAAGACTAAGTGCACCGCGTGACAGCTGTGGACGTCATAACCCTTTGGATATTCCCTTCGCTGCCTTGAATAAAGACTAAGCGCACCGCGTTTACAACAGAACACCTGTGGACATACAGAAGACAGTGCTCTTCTTTGTATAGCGGTTAGTTTCGATTCAGAAGCACAGGGATATACAAACGAGACCAAATTGGTTAAAAATTCATTTATTATGACTAAGCTACCCATTTGGAAATGCTATCATAGCTTGATAAGCATATTTATGTCCAACAAACAAAAAGAGCTCAAAAAGGATTTGCCACCTCAGGTGGTACCAATAACCCATTTTTCGAGTCTTGCATGGCCAATGGACTAGCTATGCTGAGTCATGTCAGTGTATCTCGCGCCGAGTACGGTATTACATGCCCAAATGCATGAACAAAATTATAAATTATTCGTTTTATACAACACCTTGTCCACAATCACAGTACTAAATTAGTGACCGCTAACTCAGGAAGGCCCAAAAATAAATGTAACAATTAGGCCGAGAATTGTAAACCACCCTGTGTACTGCCTTCAAACACTCGTCATGATTCGACCACACAGTCACAGGAATCACAAACTCCGCAGGGTCTATACCCTATGTTCTACGCTAACGTTAGATCGAGTTAGGCCTGACTGTTAAGCCGATCTGAGATGTCGGTAGATCTAGTAATAGGTCTAGACTTTGTCTATTTCCGAAAATGATTTTGTATAAAAACACAGAAAAATAATCAAATTACGGTTTCTCAACTTGAAATGAAGTCTTGATTTTGGGATCACTGTGGTCCACGTAGCAGATCAGAGTCAAAACTAAAAACAAAAACAGTAGGTAGGCCGCAATACATGCAACTAGCTAGGTAAAGTAGCTGCGCGTACACGTTTAACGTTGCAGTACTCCGCCCCGCCTGGTCTGTGAGACTACCGGCAGCGCAGCGCAGCCGGCCAGCACGTAGTTTGCTGGCGCTTTGCTGCTGTGAGCCACAAAACTCTGTGAGCGGCCATGCATTAGTAGCCCCCCACGAAGCCGTGCTATAGTACCTTCGAGCCGTGCAATAGGCCCATGCCAGGGGCCTATTGTATGGCTGTCACTCTCAATGAGTTTGGTAGGTATTTTCTATTGAATGTCATGTGACATGTTCTTGGCCAATCACAATTCGACATCATTCTGAGGTGTTGTATAATGTGGATTATACGATGGGAATTGTGTATAGTCGCACACCAGTTACGTGCCTTCTTAGATGAAGCCAATTTCACCATTAACCCATGTTTAAGATTTTAGCCTATAGTGAGCTATATCAATGCATCATTCAAATCAATAAACATCAAATTATGTGTATTATGTTTTCACTATGAACATGCATCTGGTGAAGCTAGTGGGCAGCCGCACGATATAGTCATCAAAGGGGATTTTTCAGTTTAAGTTAAATACTGCAGGGGTAAGAGTGTTCAAAAACGGTTGGTGGCCGGAAGCCACTGCACGTTTGGCAGTCGAAGAGATATGATGGCATAAACCACGCTTCTTCCTTCCAAAATGAAACTGATTTACTCACTGAATTTGTGATGACGTTTGTGGTTCCAAATGAGAATACCGCGTTGGCGCCCGGAAACTGATCAGTGCAAAAACAAACGTGGTTTAGGTATCACGGAAGAAACCCAGGAAGGCAGCCTCTTCCGTTGCCATGGATACTCATGCAATGACTTTCACACAATCCTTATTGTTTCAAACTTCTAATCTCGTCGTCCAGCGAAATGATACACACACACACACACACACACAAATAATAAATAAATAAATAAATGAATAAATGAATAAATAAATAAATATATATGTATATATATATATATATATATATATATAGTATTTATATATATATAAATATTCAGGGAGACTCCTGAAGAAGGTGGATGGAAGCCACCGAAAATTTGAGTTGCTCAATAAACTCTATATTGGCGAAATATTGCATTACCGGTTTATTCTTCGTTTTATATATATATATATATATATATATATATATATATATATGAAGAGCTTGCTTCCAAAAGGCCATCATTGTTCAATGGATTTAGCGCCTTTCGTTCCAAGCTCTCCACATCATATGTAACGAATTTCGGTGGAACCGATTCGGTTTTACGCTATCGATTACAATTTATTAGAATCGATCGTTCCGTTAGCGAAGTAATGGGGCACTATCAGCTTTAAATTTCGAAACAATCATTCTGTGACAGTGCATTATTACGAGTTTATAAAGTGTTCAATATTTGGTTGCTTGTTGGTTGTGGATATAGGTTGGAATAATTTGAATACCCACACTGGTTTAGCCCGATGATACGTGCCGCTTGTTAGTAACCATGTACAAATAGTAGTCCTAAAATGTATAATCGTGCGTGCGTTTACTTTCCCTTGAGTTTAGTGCTCCATTTGTAAAAAATTGCCGCTTTCCGTCAACCAGCCGGGGATTGCGCTGATGGACGGACGTTTTTAAGCATGTTTATCTATAGTTCAAGGAATTCCGGCCTAGGGAACAAGTACGGACAATGCTGGGCCACACGGAATTTTCTGTCAAGTACTCTGCCGTTGGCGAACTGTCCGTCAGATTTAACAAACTCCGAGCTAGAGTAAACAATGAGAAAGCAAATCTCCACGAAATAGTGGGAACTGTGTCCAGAGTGCGTCTCCCTGGGCATGATGAGCGACTCAAAAGTACTTAACCATCCCGACGCAAAATCTATTCGATGTCCTCGCGGATATGAGCATGACGATGTCCCTGGGCCTTCTCCTGTGATGTCAACAAGCGACCAAATTAAAGGTGCATAGTCCCGGAAGCGATATTTTTTCCGTACATGGAAACGCTACAGGACATGAATTATTCATAAGTTGAGCTGAAAGACTGAAGTGCGCAAGCGCGTGGACTCAGTGGCGTATCTAGGGGGGGGGGGCAAGGGGGGCACGTGCCCCGGGTGCCACTCCTTGGGGGCGCAAAAAAAAAAAAGAAGAAAAAAAAAGAAAAAAGAAGAAGAAGAAGAAGAAGAAGAAACAACTCACCGGAAGGGGGGGGGGGAGGAAGAATGGTGGGGGGGGGGGGGGGGAGAAAACCAAATCAAAAAAGATAAAAAACAAAACATAATGATGACTCGGACAAAATGACAATGTTTATTGTGTTCACACAATGTGAAGACATATGAAACTATGTCTGTTCTGATTTGTTATTATAATATACGAATAATTTATGAGTTGTGAGTGCATAGGCCCTATAGGGCACGAATATCGCACGAGGCGCGAGATAAGCCACTGGTCTATTCAACAAGGCGCGTAGCGCCGCGTTGAATAGACCAGTGGCGAATCTCGCGCCGAGTGCGGTATTACGTGCCCAAATGCACGAACAAAATCATAAATTATTCGTTTTATACAACACCTTGTCCACAATCACAGTACTAAATTAGTGACCGCTAACTCAGGAAGGCCCAAAAATAAATGTAACAATTAGGCCGAGAATTGTAAACCACCCTGTGTACTGCTTTCAAACACTCGTCATGATTCGACCACACAGTCACAGGAATCACAAACTCCGCAGGGTCTATACCCATTCTACGCTAACGTTAGATCGAGTTAGGCCTGACTGTTAAGCCGATCTGAGATGTCGGTAGATCTAGTAGTAGGTCTAGACTTTGTCTATTTCCGAAAATGATTTTGTATAAAAACACAGAAAAATAATCAAATTACGGTTTCTCAACTTGAAATGAAGTCTTGATTTTGGGATCACTGTGGTCCACGTAGCAGATCAGAGTCAAAACTAAAAACACAGCAGTAGGTAGGCCGCAATGCATGCAACTAGCTAGGTAAAGTAGCTGCGCGTACACGTTTAACGTTGCAGTACTCCGCCGCGCCTGGTCTGTGAGACTTACCGGCAGCGCAGCGCAGCCGGCCAGCACGTAGTTTGCTGGTGCTTTGCTGCTGTGAACCACAGAACTCTGTGAGCTGCTATGCATTAGTAGCCCCCCACGAAGCCGTGCTATAGTACCTTCGAGCCGTGCAATAGGCCCGTGCCAGGGGCCTATTGTATGGCTGTCACTCTCAATGAGTTTGGTAGGTATTTTCTATTGAATGTCATGTGACATGTTCTTGGCCAATCACAATTCGACATCATTCTGAGGTGTTGTATAATGTGGATTATACGATGGGAATTGTGTATAGTCGCACACCAGTTACGTGCCTTCTTAGATGAAGCCAATTTCACCATTAACCCATGTTTAAGATTTTAGCCTATAGTGAGCTATATCAATGCATCATTCAAATCAATAAACATCAAATTATGTTTTAACTATGAACATGCATCTGGTGAAGCTAGTGGGCAGCCGCACGATATAGTCATCAAAGGGGATTTTTCAGTTTAAGTTAAATGCTGCAGGGGTAAGAGAGTTAAAAAACGGTTGGTGGCCGGAAGCCACTGCACGCTTTGCAGTCGAAGCGATATGATGGCATAAACCACGCTTCTTCCTTCCAAATGAAACTGATTTACTCATTGAATTTGTGATGACGTTTGTGGTTCCTAATGAGAATACCGCGTTGGCGCCCGGAAACTGATCAGTGCAAAAACAAACGTGGTTTAGGTATCACGGAAGAAACCCAGGAAGGCAGCCTCTTCCGTTGCCATGGATACTCATGCAATGACTTTCACACAATCCTTATTGTTTCAAACTTCTAATCTCGTCGTCCAGCGAAATGATACACACACACACACACACACAAAAAATAATAAATAAATAAATAAATGAATAAATAAATAGATAAATGAATATATATATATATATATATATATATATATATATATACATACATACATACATACATAGTATTTATATATAAATATTCAGGGAGACTCCTGAAGAAGGTGGATGGAAGCCACCGAAAATTTGAGTTGCTCAATAAACTCTATCTATGTGACCGTGCACCTCAAAACGAACATAAAGTCACACACACTAATTTTGCGTGAGGACTGAAAATAAGTGAAATGGGTGAACCTAGCCGAACTTGACTTTTTCATATTTTCTGAAAGAGCGGGTCTTCTTTTACATTATGCTAACATTTGGTATCATAAAACGTGCAGGAAAGTGTGTTTTTTAGCCGTTTATCTCGAACATTTTTGGTAGAATAGTGTGATTAGGTGTGTCTTTAGAATCCCTTTTTTCATTTCTGAAAAAAAACCTTGTCCACACTCTTCACTTTCAACTCCAATAACTTTTCAAAGGATAGTGCTACTGCTTTGAAAGTTGGCATTAATTATGAACAGAATGTGTTAATGAGGCATGCCTAATTTCATTTTAATCTGATTATCCCTTTATTGTTGTTACTCTGGAGGTTTACTTCCTGTTTTTTGTCCCATTCATCGCAGAGCCAGCACGGTTTGGTAAAGATTAAGCGCTTGAATAGACACTGTACTTCAGAGCCTCTTTTCTCATTTCACACTTTTCCTGAGTTTGTGCATTCTTTCCAATATTTAGATAGGTTAGGAGAGTCCATTTGATTTGAGTTATACATCATTTTAAAGCTTAAAGTCTGCTCTTTCAGAATATGGTCTTAACTAAAAATTCATGTCTGGCGACTTTTTGTTTGTTTTGAGGTGCAGGGTCACATATTGGCGAAATATTGCATTACCGGTTTATTCTTCGTTTTATATATATATATATATATATATATATATATATATATATATATGAAGAGCTTGCTTCCAAAAGGCCATCATTGTTCAATGGATTTAGCGCCTTTCGTTCCAAGCTCTCCACATCATATGTAACGAATTTCGGTGGAACCGATTCGGTTTTACGCTATCGATTACAATTTATTAGAATCGATCGTTCCGTTAGCGAAGTAATGGGGCACTATCAGCTTTAAATTTCGAAACAATCATTCTGTGACAGTGCATTATTACGAGTTTATAAAGTGTCCAATATTTGGTTGCTTGCTTGCTGGTTGTGGATATAGGTTGGAATATTTGAACACCCACACTGGTTTAGCCCGATGATACGTGCCGCTTGTTAGTAACCATGTACAAATAGTACTCCTAAAATATATAATCGTGCGTGCGTTAACTGTACTCAGACAAACACAATCTAATTCCAGCGCTCCAAAGTGGCTTCAGGAAGGGACGTAGTACTACAGACAACATAGTCAACTTAGAAAATAGCATTCAAAAAAGTCTAGGAAATAAGGAGCATACATTAGCTGTATTCCTCGACATCGAAAAAGCATTTGATTCTCTTTGGATTGATGGACTTATATTCAAACTAAGACGTATAGGATTAAAAGGGAACGTGGTTCGCTTTTTACATAACTTCCTGACGAACCGATCAATTCAAGTGCGGATCCAAAACACAAATTCTAGTCCCCAAACCATCAGTAATGGTCTCCCACAAGGAAGTATAATCAGTCCCCTTCTTTTCAACCTCATGATGCATGATATACCCACCGATCCCGCTGTAAATATGTCAATGTACGCTGATGACTGCGTACTCTGGAAATCAGGGAAAAATGTAAAGTTCATTGGCAAAAAAATCAATGAATATCTTGGAAAACTGAACTCCTGGTTCAACGAATGGGGCTTCAGATTATCCGACAGAAAGACAACCCCAGTAATTTTCACAAACTCTATTAAACTTGAAAAACCGGAGATAAAAATAAATGATAATGTAGTGAAATATCAACAAAGTCAGAAATTTTTAGGTCTCACTTTTGATCAAAAATTAACATGGAATACACACATAAATGATGTTGTTGATCGTTGTAAACCCAAAATAAATATTTTAAAGAGTCTGGCGGGAACTACATGGGGTAACTTTTCTAAAACCCTTCTTATGGTGTACAGAGCACTGATCAGGTCTCTTCTCGACTATGGATGTGAAGCTTATGAGTCCGCCTCCGAAAGCTCAAAAAAACCTCTGGATTCCATCCAATATCAGGCTCTTCGAGTATGTGCTGGTGCAGCTCCCGCCACATCTCTAGAATCCCTTCAAGTAGAAATGGGAGAACTCCCCTTATGCATCAGAAGAAAGATGCTGACTACAAAATACCATGCGTCTTTGACGAGAATCGCAAACCATCCGGTATCACAAAGCACAAAAAACTGCTGGCAATACGAGTATATGAAAGAGAAAAATTCACGTAAACCTTTCGGACTTAGAATTCAAAGCGCAAATATCACAACAAAACTCGAACCTCTCACTCCCCCAGAAATCCCCTTCTGGCACTTAAGCGAAATCAAAATCTCCTTAGAGCTAACTGAGTGGCTCAATAAAGACGACAACCCCTTAATTCAAAAACAATGGAGCCTAGAACTGATCAATTCCAAATGGAAACATCAACTTCACATATTTACTGATGGATCCAAATTGCCAAACGAAGGCAATTCAGCTGCCGCCTTTTACGTGCCATTACTTCGTTATTCCCAATGCAAAAGATTACGTGATCACACATCATCATATCGAGCAGAACTATCTGCAATCATCCTCGCCCTAAACTGGCTTGAGCAATTAGACCTCCACACAGGAGCTGTCATATTCAGCGATTCGCTGAGCTCACTTAAAGCCATCAAATCACAACCGTACGACGACAACTTCATCACTGAAATCAGGACAATTGTCACTCGTCTAGAATATAAAGGCACGGACATCTCACTCGAATGGATTCCGTCACACTGTGGAATTCACGGCAATGAAGCCGCTGATTCCCGAGCTAAAAAAGCCTTGACGAAACCTATCGAAATCTACAACGACCTTAGTTTTTCAGAGATAAAGTCAGTCCTTGTAACTAAGTATAAAGCAGAATGGCAAAGTAAGTGGAACAACTCAACCTCCTTTCTAAAAACCATCCAATCATCTGTAAATTTTCAGCCATTCACATGTCATCTTTCCAGACAACATGAAATGATTATACACAGGTTGAAAATGGGCTGTCTCGGCCTTAACTATGATTTAGCAAAAATAGCAAAACACCCCACAGGAAACTGCCCCTATTGCCCCACCCCTGAAACAGTTAAACATTTTCTAATAGAATGCCCGAAATATACAATAGAAAGAGCCATGTTAATGGCAGAAACCAACACAAATCGTGACTCTGATATTATGAAACTTTTAGCGTCTCAAAATCGAAATATTCAAAATTCCATAATCACATTTGTGTACAGGACAAATCGTTTGAGTCAAGGATAAGCTTGACGAACCTTAAAGATTACAATGTAGTATTTTCATAATGAAGTGTAAAGTAGAAAATTTATTTTGTAAAATTTGTAAAACAGTGAATTATTGATATTATGTGAATGTGTATTTGTATGATCACAGATGTATACATGAGTAGGTATGTGTGTGTATATAGGCATATACACACATGCATATTACTGAGTATATTATATGCCGCAGTATGTTAAGTATTACTGTATATTAGTATTTGGAAGATTAGTGTATGTCTTATTATATCAACATTAGAATATGTTGAAGGTATAGGCCTACCACCAGTGCACCTATCTTCATCATTTGCACCCTTGATTCTGCCCACAAATGTTCGCTACATACATATTTAAAAAAAAGATGAATAAAATGAATATATTTGGATTTGGATTATATCGGAATATTGTTCTCCACACGCTCAGGCATGACGGTCGCCACCATAAAATCCTTCTCGAGTTACCTAGGGCGCACGCCTGAGAAGCCTGCGAAACGCACTTCGCCGGGTTGGTAAGACAGAACCGAGGGTGGCAACGTGGCCGTTTTGACTGAGCGAGGAAAACAATACAATTTTTATAATTAAAATAAAAATATGGTTGGAAATAAAACAAATATGGATATTATGATAGAATTTGAATTTGTTAAGAAATATTGATGATTAATCTATAGGGAAATATATATATTATATAGTCTGGCAAAAATAGTCAAAATTATGACTGATTGCCATTAAACCTAAAACAACAACAACATGTTCCACTAATTGAATGCGCCATTAGTAGAAAATTGCTGCTTTCCGTCAACCGGCCGGGGATTACGCTGATTGACGGACGTTATTAAGCATGCTTATATCTATAGCTCAAGGGATTCCGGCCTAGGGGACAAGTACGGACAATGCATGTCCACACGGAATTTTCTGTCAAGTACTCTCTGCCGTTAGCGAACTGTCCGTCAGATTTAACAAACTCCGAGCTAGAGTAAACAATGAGAAAGCAAATCTCCACGAAATAGTGGGAACTGTGTCCAGAGTGCGTCTCCCTGGGCATGATGAGCGACTCAAAAGTACTTAACCATCCCGACGCAAAATCTATTCGATGTCCTCGCGGATATGAGCATGACGAATTCCCTGGGCCTTCTCCTGTGATGTCAACAAGCGACCAAATTATAGGTGCAGTCCTGGAAGCGATATATTTTCCGTACATGGAAACGCTACAGGACATGAATTATTCATAAGTTGAGCTGAAAGACTGAAGTACGCAAGCGCGTGGACTCGGTGGCGTATCTAGGGGGGCAAGGGGGGCACGTGCCCCGGGCGCCACTCCTTGGGGGCGCAAAAAAAAAGAAAAAAAAAAAGAAAAAAGAAGAAGCAGAAGAAGAAACAACTCACCGGAAGGGGGGGGGGAGGAAGAATGGTGGGGGGGGGGGGAGAAAACCAAATAAAAAAAGATAAAAAACAAAACATAATGATGACTCGGACAAAATGACAATGTTTATTGTGTTCACACAAGAATTCCATGTTATGTAAGCTGAAATACAACAATTTTCGGCTCGCTCGCTGCGCTCGCTCTTTAAATTTTACATAGCTAATATCCCTTTCAGGTAATCGTGGATGCGGATAATAGGAGCAATAAGTCGTAAAATTTTGATTACATGAACGGGAGAGGAGTAAAAAAGTGCGCATTATTCTGATGCTGCTATTATGCGCATTATTGCAGCATGAGGAGTTGATCGAGAATACATGAACGCGTTTTACGACTTATGCGCACTAACATTCCACAGTTCGGTCAAAGGTCACTCGATTTCCCGCACAACCGCTGATTGCTGAGCTTCAGCGAGAGCTGTGCATACACGTGAGTATATATCACCGGAAACATTACGTCATTATAGAGGCATGCGCAGTAACCATGACAAATACTCCCGTCTTTCGCACCGTTATATGAACGGGCGCTCGTAAAAGTAGTGCGCACTTCATGGGATATGAACGCGATTTTGATTACTTCATCCGCATTATTTGGATGCGGATAATTGAACCGCTATTAGCTGAAAGGTGTATTAGAAGAAGGTGAGAAGAAAATGTGATGATGGCGCGGACACAAAATGACAATGTCTATTGTGTTCACACATGTCATTTTATGTTTAGCAGGCAAAATGTTTCACGGAGCAGCGGCTGCAATTTCTTTCGTTCTGAAGCTATCGCCAATTGGATCAAAAGAAGGCGCAAAGGGTTTCGAAAATACGAAGGGGGCGCCAAAAAAATCAAACAAGATGAGAACAAAACGTAATGATGACGTGGAAATAATATACAAATTTCAGCTCAATCGCTCGTACTAATTTAGATTATTTCTTCAAGTCCGCAGTTTGTTGGTAAAAATCGTTATCTATACGGCCGTCACTATATCTTGATTAGAATTGTAAAATTTGATAAGCAAAAAATGACAAGAGTTCCATGTTTTGTAAGCTGAAATACAAAAATTTTCGGCTCGCTCGCTGCGCTCGCTCGCCAAAATTTATCAAAACAAAAAGGAGATAAGAACAAAACGTGATGATGACGCGGGAAATATACAAATTTCGGCTCACTCGCTCGTACTAATTTAGATTATTTTTTTTCAAGTCTTCACTTTGTCGGTAAAAATCGTTATCTATAAGGCCGTCACTATATCTTGATTAGAATTGTAAGATTTGATAAGCTAAAAATGACAAGAGTTCCATGTTTTGTAAGCTGAAATACAAAAATTTTCGGCTCGCTCGCTGCGCTCGCTCGCCAAAATTTACCAAAACAAAAAGGAAATAAGAACAAAACGTGATGATGACGCGGAAATATACAAATTTTGGCTCACTCGCGCGTACATTGGGGGCATTTCATGAAGCAATTTGTCAGATATCTCGTCTGACAAACTGTTAAAAGCTACTGAAATCCTTGCTTCTGATTGGCTGAGAGCAAATTTTGTCCGACAAGTTGTCGGACAAAATGCTTCATGAAATGCCCCCCTGATTTAGAATATTTTTTAAAGTACTCAGTTTCTTGGTATAGATAAATCGTTATCTATAAGGCCGTCACTATCTTGATTAGAATTGTAAGATTTGATAAGCAAAAAATGACAAGAATTCCATGTTTTGTCAGCTGAAATACAAAAATTTTCGGCTCGCTCGCTGCGCTCGCTCGCCAAAATTTATCAAAATTAATTACATTTAAATCACCCTCAAAAAGACCCCTTTTAAGGGCTTGAAAAGTATATCATGTGGACTTTGCTTAAAGTCCCTACCGGGATCGGGTTGGGGTTGAACACTTGTCTTTTTCAGAAATTAGGGGCGCAATTTTCGCGCTTGCCCCGGGCGCCGTTTTCCCTAGATACGCCACTGCGTGGACTTCGCTAAATTCTATAGCTTCGCCGATTTGTACACGAATGAACGGACTCGCATACTATGCACGAACACGTGTGATTACTGCGTGCGTACTTACGTGCTCGCTATTCAGTTTACATTCGATTCGCAGTTCACGAGTGCCAGCGCGCAACGTAACCCCGCTGAATTAGCACTCTGTACATTGGATACAATCACGCTCACATAATTATCACGTACACAAGGTGTATATATGTCTTATTGACTAATCAGTTTGAAAACACAGAATTAGACTCTACTGAAGTTCGATCTACTATAGTTTACATGTGGATTGGTAATGAGCTTGCGCACTTCAGTCTTTCAGCTCAACTACAAATATGTAGAGGGCGCTGTTGTACATTTCACGTTCATGTGAACTACGCATGTACCTGCTCTCCTATCCACGTCACGCTGGCTGCCCTGGCTGATTATGCAATCACGATGCTTCGCCTCACGTGAAATGTACAACTTTGTACAACTTTACAAGTCACAACAGTTTCTACAGCCGTAGGCTTGTGGAATTGTGGAATTGATGCCACATTACAACTATTCGTACATGCATAAATGGCCAAATAAGAGCTCTTTCAAAATCTTTTGCACGACCTTTTTTTGTGGATCGGGTACTAGTATTCGTAACTTACACCGCTACCACAGTATAGGCCTACTCCGTACCACTACTGCTTGGCTATGATTTATGAACCGGACGTGTATTCACAATCCAGTGCTGCCAGTGAACATGGTGACTCGAGCATCTCGAGTGCACTTCGAATTACAACGATAAGATCATTACAAATCCACACAATCCACATGCAAATACAAAAATTGTATGTAGTAATAGTAGACCGAACTTCAGTAGAGTCTAATTTTGTGTTTTCAAACTGATTAGTTAATTAGAAGTAGGTGATTATATGTCGGCGTGATTGTATCAGACGTACAAGGTGATAATAATGTATATGCAATGTCCATGTTAGAGCTATCGCAAGCGACAGTTATTTTCCTGCATGTTGTTCATTGATCGGACGAACCACCACGTGATGACGAGTGCAGTGACGTGTTTACGCTCGAACGTATGTACATGCACAACACACACACATACACACACACACAGGTACTACTACTACTACTAGTCTCGCTGCATGTGTACACGGAGAGTAGGGCTGTAAGTTGGCCAAGTCCATGCGCTTGCGCACTGCAAAATTTCAGCTAAACTTATGAATAATTCATGTACTGTAGCGTTTCCATGTACGAAAAAAATATTCGCGGCCCGCCCCCATGAAATCACTGACACCATTGTAGAGTCCGCCCTCTAGTGGTGGGGAGGAGAAAATCTCTTTGGCGCTTACTCTATTCCATATAGAACCTCTTTGGATAATTGTCTACGTTTAGGCCACAACCTACCCCCCTTGTTTGTGTACTAGATCCGTACGCCATCGTCCTAGTAGATTTCTAGTTCTATATACATAACGGTTACATGCCCTTATAGTCCGGGAGCCAGCGGGGGTCAGCCTAGCTGAAAAGGTTACCAATTTTTATGTGTATAGCAATTTAGTACATATGCCCCTGAGTATGGAAATGCACGTCTGGCTGGTCATCGGTGGTGGGTGTGGCCAGGAGGGCCACAAAAAGGACCCCCCAAAATTAGGCTAGCCTAGCTGGAAAAGTAACCCCATGAAAACAACTGGAACTTGTTCGTTACACTTACAGGATAAATGAATGACCATTGCCAGACGTTTTAAGTGGTGGGGGGTAGCCGCCAGACGCTCTTAAAGGCCCAACCCCAGCTAGGCTAGCCTAGCTGAAAAAGTAACCTCATGAAAACCACTGGAACTTGTTCGTTACACTTACAGGATAAATGAATGACCATTGCCAGACGTTTTAAGTGGTGGGGGGTAGCCGCCAGACGCCCTTAAAGACCCAAATTTTTCCAGCTAGGCTAGCCTAGCTGAAAAAGTAACCTCATGAAACCCACTGGAACTTGTTCGTTACACTTACAGGATAAATGAATGACCATTGCCAGACGTTTTAAGTGGTGGGGGGTAGCCACCAGACGCCCTTAAAGACCCAAATTTTTCCAGCTAGGCTAGCCTAGCTGAAAAAGTAACCTCATGAAACCCACTGGAACTTGTTCGTTACACTTACAGGATAAAAATGAATGACCATTGCCAGACGTTTTAACGTATTAAGTGGTGGGGGGTAGCCGCCACACGCCCTTAAAGACCCAATTTTTTCCAGCTAGGCTAGCCTAGCTGAAAATATAACCTAATGAAACCCACTGGAACTTGTTATATAGGCCTACACGTACAGGATATATGCATGGCTGTTGCCAGACGTTTTAAGAAGTGGGGGGGGGGGGGGGGGTAGCCGCTAGATGCCCTCAAAGACCCAATTTTACCAGCTAGACTATAGCCCTGGCTGGAAAAGTAACCTCCTGAAACCCACTGGAACCTGTTCTATGTTTGTATCTCACCTGATAAACACTGTCGACATAGTATTCTGGTGTTCTTTCAATAACTTTCCACACTTGTGAGCTATTATGACCTCCAAATTCACTCCTCAGATCATCTAATGATTGCTGTCAAGTGTTAATATTGGTGAAGTCCGACTACGTCAACAGTCAAAAAGTCAATGAACTAGGCCTATGCCATTTGAAAATCTCTGTAATCACAAAGTCAAAACGTGGACGAGACATCACTTCGCTTTTGCCTTGTTAGATGGTGAATATTTGTAAGCTTCCGTTTCTAATTCATACAGCACCAGCATACATGTCTGAGAATAGCGGTAAAGAAGATTAGAGTCTTTGGCAACAAGTGCAAAATTAAATTCTGTGCCTTATTTGCTAAACAAACGTGGTAGGAGGACAACGACCTGTTAGGCAATATGGCGGACCAATAGCTCTATATTATTAGTGCTATAGAATAAATGACAATGATGTACTTTAGTAGTTGTGAAGCATACTTTTCATTAGATGCTTTTGCAATGACTCAATGTATACTTTTAATCGAACTAATATATCCATGACTTGCTCATGAATTACGGCAGAACGATTCGGTGAGAAAAGTTTTCTGTCATGTCATTACGGAAGAAGTGAACGTGTCAATATTTTGCTATTTCTTCCATAATTATTTCTGAAATGGTTAAAGGTATTTTCCTAAAACATTTTTTCTTTTATATAATACCTACGTTGCATCCAAATGCCTATTCGTTGAAAAAATGCGGGCCATGTATTCAAAGGTCAAAGATCATAGGTTAATGGAAGTAGGGCATACATTGTACAACATTTCACTAAGTTGTTGGTTTTTTTTTTTTTTGGGGGGGGGGGGGCATGATTCAAAGTGTCCTAAAACCTTGTATAATACATGTATTTAGTTTTGTACACTGCAAAAATTCCGGTGTTAAATAGTGAACACCGAGCTGGTGTTAAATTTTCGGTGCTCATTTATGGTGTTAAATTAACACCTATGGGTGTCATTTCCAAATTTTAAACTGTTTTTTGAAGAGTTTCTTAGTAACTGCACTTCTTGTTGATTTTTAATTTAAACAAGACGATCAAGAATTTTACATTAAGATACTAAATTTTTGAAAAAATGTGAAAATAAATTTACACCAAAGTAACACCAGCTGGTGTGGTCCCTTATTGAAGCTGGACGGGTGTTAAACCATTGATATTAACACCAGCAAATATCAAATCAACACCATGTGGTGTCATTTTTGAATTAACACCAGTACAGTGTCAAAATAACACCAGGTACAGTGTCAAATTAACACCACGAAGTGTCAAGTGAACACTTTTTAACACCATCACAGTGCATTTTTAACACCTGTGGGTGTGGTCCTTTATTGAAGTTTGATCGGTGTTAGATTTAACACCCGTGGTGTTAAATCTAACACCGATGTTTTTACAGTGTAGTCACGACTCTTGCTATGTATGATGCCAAACTCTTCCCGCTCGTACAAATGCAGCCGTTTCAGTGAAATAATTATGATAATGATTGGTAATGCTGAAGTGGTTCATAACATTCCATTGATACTATGTATAGAACAGAAAGCGAATTTGACAATGGTATATGATATCCGCAATTTACTCTTTGACAGGTTCTATCATCCGATTAATAATGTATGAATTGAATATACAGTAGTCCCCTATTTAGTAACTACAGGTTAAGTTAGATAAGCTGCATTCATTTTGCACGCGACCATGGCGTTATAGCCAAAGATGATTGAATTCTGTAAATCTCTGTGTGCCTGCACAGGATTGGAAAACGAAACAACTTTCTGTGTATAGAACAACGAAACAGCAACTGGTGCATACATTATTCTCAGTCACTTTGTTATGCATAATGATGGTTTGCTCATTGCAGTTCCGGAATCTCAGCTCGAGGGACTCGAATTGATCCCAAATCAGTCGGCATGCGTGTATCACCCAAAACAATATCTGAACACTATTATAACTGCAGTCCTCCATAGTCTGTATTGGTTGCCGATAAGGGCTGGTATCAAGTTTGATTTTCATATTATTTACAGTACCTTGTATTTAAATATTTTCATCGAAATGCCCGTATACGATATGCGTATCTCAGTTAACTCTTTAAACCATAGTTGTAATCTACGTGCCAAGAATCTCATGTTTTCAATAAGCGTGAACTCCAAGACATGTCGAGATAAGGACTTTAAGACAAAAACGGTTTGGCATCGTCATTATAAAACGAATTCCCCTTTTACAAGACACGTTTTAGATTTTAGATAGAAATATGGATTCGTTAGAATGCATACACACAGCTTCTTAAATCCTCTTACATTTTGTTTTTAAGATATGGTGTATACTTTATAGTGTAAGAAGCATGCTCTTGTTTTAGAGGCTTTGAGTACTGGTAAGAAGCATATGTTATTCTTATAGATTATGTGAATAAGTACGAATTCAAGAACGTTTTGAATAAAACGTATCCAGACAACTGCATATCATATTTTCACCTCTTCCTTCATGCAGACTCTTGCCGAGAAGGTTAACTGTTTGATAGATATAGTGCTCACCTTATTGAAAAGGTAATTGGGTAAATTTTTGGTTTCAGTATATCATTCAAACACAACTAAGTTAACTTTTACATTAACATTTTCACAACTCACAAATTCCACACGCACACACATTTCATGATTCACAAGATCAAAGTTACACTAATCCTATTTACTTTGCAGAGTGCAACAACAACATAAGTTATATACTGAGCAAATAGGCTTACATCAGTTCGCACTATTCAACGTTTAGAGTAGTTAAGGAACTAAATCGTACCCGATTATGTGATGCTAAGTTGCACCTTGAGATGATGGGTAATATTGCCCCTATAAAGGAGCAGGCAGTGACACTGACTTGCTCCTTTAAAGGAGCAATTTTGCAGCAGTCATGGAGCAAATAAGCACCACATAGGTGCAACATCATACCAATAAGGCACAAGATTGCACCCTCAAGAGAGGGTACATTCTTGCATCCTTCGGGCATAAAGTTGCACCTAAAGGTACGAGGTTGCGCCTTTTTCAAGGGGGCAAAGTTGCTCCCGAGGGTGTAACTTTTACCCTTTCTTGCGGGTACAAAGTAGCACCCAAAGTTCCAAGATTGCACCCTCAAAACAAGGCACAATCTTGGAACTTTGGGTGTTACTTTGCACCCTCACGAAAGGATGTAAAGTTGCACCAAGATGTAAAGGCTACACGGGGTGCAAAGGTGCGCCGAAAGGTAAAGGGTGCAAGATCGCACCCTCAAGAAAGGTGCAACTTAGCACCACTCAGGGTGGGTGGAAAGATGCACCCTCAAGAAGAGGTGCAATCTAGCACCACTTAGTGTGGGTGGAAAGATGTACCGAAGGGAACATTTTCGCACCCTCATTAAAGGGTTCAACTTTGCACCCTCTCTGCAGTATTATTTTATACACACGTTAATTCCTTGTTCCTGTGAACTACGTTTAATAAGAGCGTGACCCAGTATTAGACACGTGTCAAGCCTTTGCAGACACATAATTTTTTCTTCATTGTTTAAAGGTCATTTAAAACAAATTTAAATATATATTTATTTCTTTTAAGTTAAGAGGAGCAAATGTGGAGATCATGACCTGTGATTCATGTTACGGGAAGTCTATATTTTTATGTGCACTCGTTTATTTTTTCAACTACAAGGAATTGCCTATGAGCTAATTGGATAAAGAAGCTGAGCATTCCTTTTTTTTCATCAGTTAATGTCAGTGCTGGTGTATTATTCTTGAAAAGTTGGCATCTAAATGTCCTCCAAACCAAGTACTTACTGTATAAAATTATATTCCTGTGAGTTACGTTTCTTATGAGCATGACAGATCTGTAGACACGTCTCATAGTGGTTACAAACACTAAGTTTCCTTTGTTTTCATCGTTATCAAGAAGCGATTTTGAACAATTTCAGATGTTCTGGTTTTTTCAATTTCGTTACGAGAAGGCAATAATGATTTCATGTAAAACATGTTAAGGAAAGTTGATAGTTTGGTTATTTTATCATTACTCATCTTCGTCTTCTCAACAAGAAGATGATACACATGAGCTCATTTGCTAAAGAAGTTGAAGGATG
This sequence comes from Diadema antillarum, assembly GCF_040938485.1. Taxonomy (NCBI): domain Eukaryota; kingdom Metazoa; phylum Echinodermata; class Echinoidea; order Diadematoida; family Diadematidae; genus Diadema; species Diadema antillarum. The sequence goes on from NW_027271081.1 coordinate 4,236,819, forward strand.
TTTAATTGCTGGTAGCCACGTAGGGGCTTTTGTCATAACATTTTGCATCTTAATCCCTCGAAACTAAGTACATGCAGTATTAGTTTATAGATAACATAATATTTTTGTTGTTGCTGTGAGCTTATTCATATGAATTTTAGACATGTTTCTCATATGTTTCTGTCATATGCTTTACTGAAGAACAGCAAATGTTGAGTTTATTGGCAAGAGAGGTTGATCATTTCTTTACATTTAAGTTCATTGAAGTGCCGGAGCATAAACTTGTCTTGAAATATTAGCATCCAAAACCCTCCAAATCAAAAACGTGCAATACTAGACACGACAGGAATTCATTGTTGTTGTGAGTTATGTTTCTTAAAAACACTGATTTTTTTCTGCTTTTGCAATGTACTATGTTCAAAAACACTCTTGAACAATTTTCAGATATCGTTTCTTTCTTAAGAGAAGAAAACGGTGAGATCATGTGAAGCATGTTCCTATAAGTTTTATTTCGTTAATAATTTTTCTTTACCCATCTCCTCAACCGTAAGGTGATACCTAAAAAGGCATAGGCCAAAGGTGTTGAGCTTTACTTCCCCTTTTTAAAGTAAATTTAAGAGCTGGGGCATTATTTCTAAAAAGTTGGCATTTTAAGCTATGTACACCGAGGACGAGTCTTACTGAATGGATTTCTTGTTGCAGTAGAATTGTATTTTTTATGAGCTTGATGGAGTATTAGACAATTGTATAAAGTGTTTGCAAAAACTGTTAATGTATTCCCTTTTTCTAATGTCCAAAGAGTTTATTTGCCAAGTTTTGATTGTCTTTTGTTTTAATCATCAGGGGTTTGTTTTATCATGGTCATAGAGGAAAGAAGCTCAATTATAAAAAAAGCCTTCATATAAGAAGAGATACTGTAGGACACAATTTCATCAAAAGTTGTGATTTTCAACATTTCCAAAATGCAATTGATGAATATTTCTCCCCAGGGCACAGAAAGAAAGAAGTTTTTGGTCTTGTTTTTTTTTTTTTTTTTTTTTACGTCAGTATATGTTATAATACCCGCAGGTTTACGCCCATCCCACCAATTTTCATCCGGATACTGTACCCGGCCCTGTTTTTTTTTTGTTTTTTGTTTTTCATTTTTGTTTTACACTGCAAAGAAAATGAGAACACTGATGTTTGAGAAAAATCCCGACATGTTTGATTGGGCGATTCTTTTTTGATGTCTATTATTCTTTCCAAATAAGTTTTTTGGTTATCACTGAGGACAAATACAGATACCCTATTTCTTCTACCAAAACCACAGCACTGTATATTCTCATATTTCTACAGTATTTCGTCTCAACACTTGCCCTATTGATATTTCAAAGCGTGTTTCCCTGTGCGCTCAAGAAACTCCCCCATTAAAGGAGACCTCCGGGTGATTCTCAGATTTTTACATTTGTACAACTATGAATTAGTTATACTGAGGACAGAGTTTCAGAATTTGTGATAATTGGGATGAAGAATAAGAATATTTTCAAAAAATAGAACAAATTGCAATGAACAAGGATGATGACATGGGAGAGTCACCATAAGAATGCATGAGTTGGGGCTCAAGGAAGCAGAACAAAAGAAAAAGGCAATGCATAGATTATAGACAGGTGAACTCGCAAGCAAGCGGTATTGTTATGGAATTACACTGCTATCATTTCTGAAATATGTGAACCTTATAGCTGATAAAAATGGGTCTTTGAGGGCGTCTGGGGGCTACGCCCCACCACTTAAAGCGTCTGGCAACGGTCGTTCTTTTATTCTGTAAGTGTAAGAACAAGTTCCAGTGGGTTTCATGGGGTTACTTTCCTAATTTTCAGCTAGGCTAGCCTAGCTGGTAAGAGTTTGGTCTGGGGCGTCTGGCGGCTATTGTCTGGCAACAATCATTCAATTATCCTTTGAGTGTATCACAAGAACAAGTTCCAGTGGGTTTCCAGCTATTATAGGCTAGTCTAGCTGGTAAAATCGGGTCTTTGAGGGCGTCTGGCGGCTACCCCCCCCCCCCCCCCCCCCCCACCACCACCATTTAAAACGTCTGGCAACGGTCATGCATATATCCTGTAAGTGTAAAGAACAAGTTCCAGTGAGTTTCACAAGGTTACTTGTTCAGCTAGGCAAGCCTAGCTGGAAAAAGTTGGGTCTTTAAGGGCATCTGGCGGCTACCCCCACCACTTAAAACGTCTGGCAATGGTCATTCATTTATCCTGTAAATGTAACGAACAAGTTCCAGTGGCTTACATTAGGTTACTTTTTCAGCTAGGCTAGCCTAGCTGGAAAAATTTGGGTCTTTAAGGGCGTCTGGCGGCTATCCCCCACCACTTAAAACGTCTGGCAATGGTCATTCATTTATCCTGTAAGTGTAACGAACAAGTTCCAGTGGGTTTCATGAGGTTACTTTTTCAGCTAGGCTAGCCTAGCTGGAAAAATTTGGGTCTTTAAGGGCGTCTGGCGGCTACCCCCCACCACTTAAAACGTCTGGCAATGGTCATTCATTTATCCTGTAAGTGTAACGAACAAGTTCCAGTGGGTTTCATGAGGTTACTTTTTCAGCTAGGCTAGCCTATCTGGAAAAATTTGGGTCTTTAAGGGCGTCTGGCGGCTACCCCCCACCACTTAAAACGTCTGGCAATGGTCATTCATTTATCCTGTAAGTGTAACGAACAAGTTCCAGTGGTTTTCATGAGGTTACTTTTTCAGCTAGGCTAGCCTAGCTGGGGTTGGGCCTTTAAGAGCGTCTGGCGGCTACCCCCCACCACTTAAAACGTCTGGCAATGGTCATTCATTTATCCTGTAAGTGTAACGAACAAGTTCCAGTTGTTTTCATGGGGTTACTTTTCCAGCTAGGCTAGCCTAATTTTGGGGGGTCCTTTTTGTGGCCCTCCTGGCCACACCCACCACCGATGACCAGCCAGACGTGCATTTCCATACTCAGGGACATATGTACTAAATTGCTATACACATAAAAATTGGTAACCTTTTCAGCTAGGCTGACCCCCGCTGGCTCCCGGACTATTAGCAGCGATCACAGTTTATTACGAGTCAGGCGAACTGAAGCGTCCTCTCCGGCTCTATCTGATCGCTGAGTACGGAATACTTAATAGTAATCTAGGCCTAGTAATATTAAATAGGGTGTAAACATAAGTACTCGCTTTTTGATTCCCGTGATTATATGGCGTTCACTCAGTGTCGTACTTGAAATGCGGCGTGATGTGATTGCGGTGTGAGTTTCACTATTAAAAGGCCGTAGCTTTGGCCAAAAAGATCCAAAACAACACGTAACTGTTACTTTTAAGGTCTATTTGTTACTGCTAGTCTATATCCCAGATAACAATTTTCCGTTGGGCCAACGTCAGCAATGGTCGCCACGGTCGCGGCCGGTGAGATGACGTTGGCTCAACGTTGGGCGAATGTCTTTATATTCGCCGGCCATGGTCGTGGTCGGTGAAATGACGTTGGCTCAACGTTGGGCCAATGTCTTTATGGTTGCCACTTGCAGTCGGTGGATATAGTTGGGTACCGGTATCCTACGTTGGGCCAATGATGGCGATGGTCGGTACGGTAGCAGTTTGTAGACTAACGTTGGCGCAACGTTGGGCCACCGTCTCACCTTGTCGGTGATGCAATATGGATATTGGTTGGCAATCCTACGTTGGGACAACGTTGGCAATGGTCGGCACGGTTGCAGTATATATTTGTATTATATTATTGCAACATGTTCATGATGATAATGACATTTTCAATACACTGTATTGGGAATTTTTGCCAAGTCATACTCATGTGTAAGAGCGGTTAGGAAAACGTTGGCCCAACGTTGAAATAACGACGTGTAAAGATCATGAATGTTAATGAGAGAATTTGCAATTTAAATGTGGCGAAACTATTTAAAAAAAGTTAAATTTAAAAGTATTGATGATGGGATTAAACTGTAAACTGTGTTAGAAACTGTCATCAAATTATTGCTGATTTATGCACAATTTCCACTCGCGTTTGTAAAAAGTATTCCAATGTATTGATAGAATTTTAACGAAAATGTAATGAAAGTGTCATCCACTTAGTAACCATGTCTTGAAACATTATCATCACGCAGGGGTTCATAAAGAAAAACAAATATTCTTTCAGCTTGGAAATAGGGATAGATACAGGTATAGGTTTAGGTTTGATGGGATGTAGAAGCTTAGGAATAGGGTAAAAAGTAGGAATTATAGGAATATACTCTAATTCAGGCGGCTTCTGCCTAGAAACAAAACTACGATGGCCTAATGTCAGAAACATGACGTTGGCCTAAAACCTTTTTTGGTCATCAGATTAACGTTGGCTCAACAGTAAAAGGATGACGTTGAACAACGTTGGTACATCGTTGGCTAAACTGTGAAAAGTGAATTATAAACTGTTGATCCAGCGTTGGGACAACGTCATTAGGTCGGAGGGGAATTTCTATGACGTTGGTTGGAAGTTGAGATTGCGCTATTATATGGTGTAAAAATGGTTGGTATTTATAAGGTTGTTCTTTCGATGGGATAACATCAAAACACTTTTAAAGAGTGGTAGGTATATGATAACGTTGAGATAGTGTTATCGCATGGTAGAAAAGTGGTTACTACCACGGTGGTTTAACATTGGGATAATGTCATAACAGAGTGGAAAAGTTGTTGGTAGAACGTTGGTCTAACAGTGGGATAACGTCGAAACACAATGAAAAAGTGGTCGACCCAGCGTTGGTCCGATGTTGGAATAGCGTCATAACAAAGTGAAAAGTGGTTGGTTTTATGTTGGGAGAACGTCATTACAGTCGAAAAGGGGATGATTTAACTGTCTGATAATGCAATATTACAGTGGAAAAGTGGTTGGTATAACGTTTAGCTTAACGTTATAACAGGGTGGGAAAGTGCTTGATATAACTTTGGTATTACGTCAAGATTTAATTGTTGGGCCAATGTTAGCCCGACAGCGTTTATAAGATTTTTTTCTCCGAGCGTGTTGGGGCTCTCGCTCAGACTGTGCCATTGCGCAACTCACTCTGCGCAGTTTTTCCTCGGCATGACCCGGCAAAAGGTCTAACAGGGTGCGCGCAAGGCATTGTGACGTCACATAAACAGTGTTTGCGATCGCGGTTGCGTTTATAAGATTTTTGAAACACTGATTCTACAGAAACACTGTTTGTAAACGAACTATTTTGTGCGTTTATAAACACTGTTTCAAAACACTGTTTCAAATCACGGCGAGCGTTTATAAGATTTTTTTTTTTTTCGAGCTAGAATCACTGTTTGGCCAGAAACAGTGGTTCTGTAGAAACACGCTCTTTGGTTGATATACTCGCGAATGGCACGCGAAGAATGCTAAATTAACGCGCGTCTACCACGCGCTTAACACCAGCAAGGTAAACTTTCAGCGTGTTTCTACAGAACCCCAAATTCCGGGTCTATCGGATTGTATCCGATAGAGGGGGCTGTATAAACACACCAGTCAGTGCCGTATACTACGGCACTGACACCAGTAACGGTTTCTTTCCGATGCAGATTCCGATACCGATTCCGCTTAAAATGAGGTACAGTAGTTCTTTCCAGTCAGACCGCAACGCTGCTGTTAATGAGCTCAAATCAAAAATTTATCGTACGCGCAGGTTTTTGCGCATGTCCTTCTCAACACCCGAGATCTTGCGAGATAATTCAGAGACAAAATGCATGGTCTACGAGATTCATTTATTGACGACATGAAGATCTACTTTCCGTGACTAATTGACATGATTTGTGAATATTTGATATTAATCAGGCCTTTTAATGCTTATATCATGTGAAATGAACTTATGATACCGTTATTCTTATCACCGCATCCTACTGACATTTTTTAAAACGATCCTAGAACATATTATGACAAGGCTGTCTATTTATTGATCACCCGACCCGTTCCAAAGTTGAATCAACACATTACTGATATCCAACGTTCTAGAGATTCTTGTTATAATAGCACAGTAAGAACTGAATTGGTCCCTCGCTTAGAAAACTATAAAAATTGAAAGTCTCGTCGAGTGAAAATCGTGGAGTGGCAATTTGAGATACATGCATGATCATGACGTGTGCTCTCAGGGTATCATTAGTTAAATTACTCAGCGATGTATACAGTGGAATTAGATGGAATAATTATTGTAATTCACAATAGCGATCCCCAAAGAACTATGTGTGCACAATAAGTTTTAGATCTTTTATTATTGATTAATAATGAGCCATTCATTAATGCAACAGTTACTGCTAGCTGAGTAAACAAAGTCCAAGCCAAAGTTGAGCTGTCGATCAGAGTGGAGTGTTGTTCTTGTTGTTGACGTGGAGATCTTATCCCGAGCGCGTATACATACATCGTGCGCGCGCGCACACACACACTCATAGAGTCCTACACTTTTATCTACACACAGAGTATTACTGTATGTACAGCACACGACTCGTTTACTGTCCTTCCGCGCTGACCAACTGTTTCAACTCTCCACTCAGAGGGAATTAACCAATCAGAAACGCGTATTCGCGGCAAACTGAAATCTCGTCAAAAATTAACTGTACAACGCAATGATTTATTCGATCACCTGACCCGTTCCAATAATCAGTCCACATGAAGTCATCATATTTCCATAGTATGATATTTCCTCTTTCATTTCATACCTCTTCGATTTTGGTCCACGTTTATTTCATTGTTCTAATGTACCCGCTAAGAAAAATGAAAAATATGCAAATTTTATGTTTTATAATTTCCTTGTTCAGTATATTTTATATGTCACAACCTTTCAAGTAGTCGGATGTCATCAAAGTGCAACTTTTCAGCTTTTTATCGATGTATTAATCAGGAAGATTGGTAATGTCGTTTAGATTTACAGGGACTCTAAATATATGGTCTTCCAGCTCATTACGTATTCATGTCCGCAAGGTCCATGCATACGCGTACGATAAATGAGAAGGCTTTTCAGGGTGTTGCGGTCTGACTGTTTCCGGGGCAGTTTCCAGTGTCAGCGCTGTAGAAACACGCCAGGTTCAATAATCCGATACTGACCCGGAAGACAATCACTAGTTTGACATACACGTGTACGGTAATGTGGCCATGACTTTTATGTGCATGCATGTTGCAGCTATTTATCTAACGTTGAATAGTTGGGTGTCTCCAACACGTCCGAGTATCAGGTTAAAACGTTACTAGAACCTCTAGTCACAATTTGCCTCAGATTTGACAAACTTGTAAAGAAAATACCGTACTCTGAATTTTAACATAAAGAAAAGACACACGAATAGGGGCAGCTAGGGTGTTATTTTTACACAGTTGCGCTGTAATTTTAAAACCAAGGCAACTAACACTAGATCTAGCTATAGTATTTAAGTAACCGGGAGTCCGTTCTCATATTCTCTAACATAGGCCTAATACTTTTTAACGTTTAAAGATTCGAGCTACTAGAACCATACGAGTACGACTAACTTGTTACATTCTAATTGACAATACTATACTAACTAGCGCTAACAATACGTGTGAGATGCACATAGAATCTAGTAGGGGGGGGGGGTCTATTAAAAATAGATATTCTCTAGGCCTAGGCCTAATACTTTTTAGTTCGGAAAAGACAAACTCTAAAGTCTAGCGTTAGCAAACTAGTGTTAGGGTTTGTTTTACGAACTTTTTGTCGTTATTCTAAAGGTTCCTTACTAGGGTCTAACGTTAACGTTAGTAGTTAGTTTGTTAATCCGACAAAGAATCAAATAGGAATATGGATCTTGGTAGGGCCTATAAAAATACGACGTTTCGTTTAATAGTCCGAAAATGAAAGGAAATTCAAACTTTCATTTACTGAGTATCGAAACATTTGAAGCACATTTTGTCAATCCAAAAGTGGAAAAAGTGAGTCCACTTGTGGTGTAACGTTAGAATATGTCTAGTTAACGTTAGATTTAGCATGTTAGAGGCGAGACAGAAAGATCCGTCTGTCCGGAGGACTCTTTTATGTTTTGCCATTAACGCTGTCCTCTGATCCGTGAAGCCAGACGCAGTCTCCGCGGAACATTCCCCGACGGACAGATACAGACCGATCTTTCGGTCAAGTTAGAGGCAAGGTGCCTACCTAACAAACTTTACCGTACGTTAGAATCAACGCTATCTAACGTTAACCGTTAACTGTTTTGTAGGCATCCTACAATAACAACAGCTAGAATTTCTACTTCTGTTCTAAAATCTAACGTTGACTTGGAATATAACTAACAGTTCTTTAATGTTCCATAAACCCGAGTTTCTACCCGAATTAAATCCTACCTGCCCGAAGAAAGAGGTCTAACACAGTTAACAGTCAACGTTAGCCCTCACGTGTAATCCAATGACACACAGTCGATCCTTTATTTAGTTGTAGGGTCTAACGTTAGGCCGTTTGTGTTCAAGACTCTAACAGTTTAGACTACTGTATACTGAACGTTTTAACTTGTTAAGTTAGAGTGGTTCTCTAGGTGTAGGGCCTAATTTAAAGGGGCCCTGAAATTCAAATGCATGTTGATTTGTGTTGATTTAAAATACCCTCAAGTTCTCAACACCACTTTTGTGGTGAAACGGATATCTAACGTTAGAAACATTCCATTTATTTTTAACGACTTTTTCTTTTTATTCTTCAGATTAACGTTAGACTCTACTTGGGAACGCCCACAAAAGAAAAAGAAAAAGAAAACACCTTCCAAACTAACACGTTACAAGTTCTAGCAATGTTAACGTTAGATCTACTTTAAGACATTTCTAATCAATATTATTCCTCATCTGTCAGTCATTGGTAAAGACAGTAATTCAGTATGTAATGCAGTAGTAAACCTAGACTACTGAAATATTTCACAAAACTAAAAAAAAAAAACACCTTCCAAGCTAGTTCTAGATTGACTTTAAGACATTTCTAATCAATATAATCAAAATAGAGCCTATAATATGGAATGTTTCTTACAATCTTAGAACCACCCTTTATAGATATCTAAGTGATGTTTTCAAATAAAATTGGATTTCAGGGCCCCTTTAACCCGTTTAGGACGGTTTGCTTTTGCGAGCGAGAACCCCCACAGACGGATTGATTTCCAAAACGGAGCGGGGACCCCGCGTTGCCATGGGGGGTGTGGCTTACGACCGCGCTCTATCCAGTTACAGATTTGCCGTAAAATAGGTGTAGGAAGCTGCTCTGTGATTGGTCACGGACGTCCGTCTCATGAATAATAATGTCGCTTACCGCTGGGTCTGGGTTCGCGCGCGCGTTTTGAACTTGGCTGTTCGTATTGTATGCATCGTTGATTCTCATCAGGCAAACTCGTTCATCCTGCATTCACAGTTACAGGCCACGGAACTCGAGTTCTGTGTTACGGACATGCAAACGCCATGGCGATGGTGTCACGAAGTTTCGGCAATTCGCCTCTATTTTGACCAAAACATAAACGCGATCTGTATATTACGGAAGGCCTAGGACTTTCGAGAATTTACGAAAATCAACGGAGTAATGCTGCTGTATTTGTCTTCAGTCTATTACAGTATGCAGTCTGCATAAAAGTGTGCCTCCATGCAGTAGGAGCACATAACGTTTACATTGCATAACATATTGCATAAAAATCATTGATGCAGATATTCATGTACGTCGGCCTAAAGTTTATCCGCTGTACGAGGATATTCGATACTACTGTTATTATCATTATTATTATTATTATTACTGCTATAACTATTAATAGTACCATATATAGACAATGTTCTACTATCATAATAATAGACAAGAGGTTTTTTTTTTTGTCCCTATTCCTTTCTAAGACGCAACAAAAATTTGTCAGAGCGTTTTGAGAGAGGTAAATTTCCATGATCTACTCATTGATACGGGACTTTGTGAAGATTACTGCATGCCCATATCTCATACAACGTTCAGTCGTCATTTGATTATTGGAGATTTCTGAACGCCGTTCTTCTTCGGCACAGCGTTATAAGTTGCGTAATTCGAAAAAAAAAAGACGACGATGACAACAGCGCAAAACACTCTTGACTACCTACTGTTCACGGTCTCCTGAAATGACATAATGCGGTAGTAGTGGTGTGGCATATCGACATTATGACAAAGTGCACTTGTCCACGTAATGTCATGTATACTTTATTTTTGTAAAGAGTAATGCCCGTGAGCTTGTATCAAAATGTAATGTGCAAGCGCGCAATTGCACGTGGCTCGCCGCCCGATAAATTGCCGTAAAACTAAAATTTTCACATCAAAGCAAACGACGAATTTCAATCTCAATTTATGCTATAGTCGATAACAAAAATTAAAGAGGGATTTAAAAAGAAGCAAGTTAACTATAACATAAATTATTTGCTATATGCGTCATTCAAGCCCATGCTTTAACGATTGCACAAGACATGCAAAACCAGCAAAAAAAATAAACAAACAAACAAACGTAAATCCCCAAGATATACTTATTCCTCATAATTTGCGTTTTATAGACACTTTGATGGTGATGTTTAGTGATATTCTTCAGAATATCACTAAAACAATTTCATCTTGAAGTATTTGTCTTACATGTATGCGTGTGAAAGACTAGGGGAAAACGTTTGCGCAACTCATAGCTTTCAAGATGATTATATGACTAACGTATAATTACGAGCAATGGCGAAACGCAAATGTGCTACATGTACTATAGGAACTAAAAGTCTTTATCATGACCTCTTATATACGGCTTACTTTATTTAGTATGCATACATCATCATCTATTACTAGTATTGCCACCTAAGAAACATACAAACTTGCAGCAAAAACATGTTTACTCTGTACAGTGTGTTAGAGTAATGTTGCATCGTGTATTAGGCCAAGAAAATAAAGAAAGTTTTGCCCGGTTTCGTTAAATCAAAACAATACAAACAGATCACAACTTTGTCTTTGGTATGTGTAATCTTGACAATGTGTAAAGATGGTCTAAGCGAAAGTATCTTCGCATCCATAAGGCCAAATACTACCATGACCATACGAGGACCTAAAAATATTTTGATGTAGGTTTATACGGCTTACTTTATTTAGGAAGTATAGTATGTATATCATCATCGATTACAGCCCCCCCCCCCCAAAAAAAAAACAAAAACAAAAACAAAAACAAAAACAAAAACAAAAACAAACAAACAAACAAACAAACTCGAAGGAAAAACATATTTGTTCTATAATAGAGCTTTGCTGCATCATTATTAAAGCCATAAAAATAACGAAAGTGTATTCTTGTTTGAAAGCGCGTTCATCTTCCTGTGTTGGATTCTTATAGGCACACACTTTTTGGTTCGCATCAACACAATGAAAACAGCTTGCATTTGGTATGTGTAGTCTTGATAAGCAAATTGTAAAGAAGGTCTAATGAAAAGTGTAGAACTATAGAATGAAAGAAGCGTTGGTAGCTACAGAATAATAGATAGTCGATAATCTACCGGTGACCCTCTCAATGAAAGTGTGTTCATAATCTGCTGATTTACTTTGACCACGCGACAGGGACGCGTGGTAGTCTCTATTCAAAAGCTCGTCTATTCAGCAAGGTTTTCGCATCATCTGCTCCTTCTATTCATGGAGGTACAATGACATAATTGCGTGCTTGTCTATACAATTTACCTCCAACCCTGACGCCGAGTACTCTATCGCCATGTTAGAATACACTCCTTTAGTGACACTATTGACTCTTATATTTTCAAATAACACTGTCTGTTTACATGTAAGAAATGTCGGGATAGTAAATGTATGCTTACGGATGCTTTTCTTAGATTTATTGTTGGCTTGTTTGTTTGTTCTTTTGTTTATTTTTAGTTTTCTACCCGTGAATTTGTGTTCAGGCTATAGAAAGATTTGAACTATGGAATGAAATGTGTGTCAACAATATCAATGTATCCTACAATGTATGTATATATATATATATATATATATATATATATATATATGCAAAGGATGTAATCCAGAATTTGGTTTACTACAAGATCCCTTGTTTTTTGTCAACCCCAAAACATTCAACATTACCTATGCATGGAATCATGAAGAATATTCTACTAGTACGCACAACCTTCTCACATCTTCCCTCTCTTTCTTTCAATCTCTCTCTACTTTTTTCATATCTTTTATTTCTGTTTGAAGTTAATTTTCACACAATCATGATTTTGTATTCAGGCAAGAAAGGTATGATTTATGGATTGAAGTGTATATCAACAACATCAATGTATACAGTGTATAAACATCAAATGACAAAGATGTAATCCAGATATTGCTTCATAGCAAAATTCTTTGTCTATCTCCGTCAGCTCCAAAATATTCTACATCACCTACGTGGAGTCATGAAGGATTTTTTATGAACACCTTTTTGTCATACCCCACTGATGGAGGGTAGAAAAAAAGACTAAATATCTTTTATAAAGCACACTGCGTGTATCTTCCTTACATGAGTAATCAAATACATTTTATACATACATGTATACTTTATTTTTAGGAAAAGAGTAATGCCCGCGTGCTTGTATCAAACATCGAGTGGCTTCAGCTACTCAGATGAGGTCAGCAATGACTAGAATGTCATTATGTTAGCGATGATGATCATACAGATAGGTCGGGTTTTGTGGATGAATGTTCGTAATTTTTGTAACATTTTGCAAGAACCTGTGATAATAATCACACTATTTTCACTATTATATTATTTTTGAGCGAGAGAGAGAGAGAGAGAGAGAGAGTATGTGTTTGTGTAGACACATGAATCGAACTTTCGTCAGTCAAACTATCATTTTCTTCAAATTGAAACTCATAAATATTTAGACGCTATAATATAAAGATCAGTTTATACACATAAAGAGATGAGAGACAGAGCGTTTCTTTACATGCTATGAAGCAAAATCCATTCCCAAACTACAGTCCCTTTCCCATTATCATTACATAATGGTCATATGAGCTCTAATTGACGGAGAGTAATAAAATAAGATAATAACAATTCGTAACTATACCCTTCGCAAAATATTGTTTCTTTATTCTCATACCTCGTCTCACTGGAGGCTAATGAATTGTGAATAAGACCAAAAGTGAATGAAAACGAGGTGAGGACACACTGGGAATTGTGCAGTTACAGAGTAATGATATATCATTGTGCGCAGTTTTCTTTTTTTTTCATGGATATCGTCATTTACATCAGTGACATAATGAGCTTTACATTCAAATTAATTCATGATTTTCAGGTTTCAAAAATGACCTATGCTGTAAGCGCTATTTATTCTACTCCGATACCATTGTCACTGACTGCTCTAACATTTTTTTTTTCGCCTATAAATAAAAATGTGCACGCGCACAATTGTGGCTCGCCGCCTGATAAATTACCTTGTAACCATTATTTTCAAATCAAAAGTAAACGACGAATTTCAATCTCAATTACTGCTATTGCGGAAAACAAAAACTGAAGAGGGATATAAAAAGAAGCAAGTTAACTATAACAGAAATTATTTGCTATATGCGTCATCCAAGCCCATGCTTCAACGATTGCACAAGACATTCAAAACCAACAAAAAACAAACAAATAAACAAACAAACGTAAATCCCCAAGATATCCTTATTCCTCATAATTTGCGTTTTATAGACACTTTGATGGTGATGTTTAGTGATATTCTTCAGAATATCAAAGATGGATGATATACACGGGGGCATAGAAAGCTGAACATCACCACGTTACACCGTCGAAAAGATGACGTAATAGACTTGGGATGATGTGATAAAATGTAATGAGAAAAGCTGAAGATGCACGAAATAGATGAAGGAAAAAGAATATGAAAGGAGCACATAAAATTATGTATGGATACACGGATTAAGGTCAAAGTAATCAACCTTATATACTATTATAAGTTACCTCACTATGATAAGTTCAACGGGAAAAAATGTCGTAAGTGGTGTACATGCCATCAACTACGTATAATTTCCATGTTTGATGACCAAACAATAACCTTACAATCTATAATGGCTTCTGATTTTCCTTGAAGTTTTCAAAGACCTCATAACGGGTCGAGCAAACTAGTCTAAAACAACAAAATAAGGAAATTGAGCATATGAAATTCACAACTGTCTTCATAACAATATCATAAACGACGATCATGTCCGATTACCAAAGGACAAAGCAATGAATATACAACCTAGAAATGACAATAATTGCAATGTTATTGTACGTTTTTGCTCTCATATCCATATCATATTTGAAATCGATTTTGTGCAATGATAACTGGTATAGTGTAATAATTGGAGAGAAACGTGAACAGAAGGTGAGTGCCGGTTTGTAAATTTCTCTTCTGGTGTACCATAAACAATTTCATCTTGAAGTATTCGTCTTACATGTATGCGTGTGCAAGACTAGGGGAAAACGTTTGCGCAACTCATAGCTTTCAAGATGATTATATGACTAACGTATAATTACGAGCAATGGCGAAACGCAAATGTGCTACATGTACTATAGGAACTAAAAGTCTTTATCATGCACTCTTATATACGGCTTACTTTATTTAGTAAGCATACATCATCATCTATTACTAGTACTGCCACCTAAGAAACATACAAACTTGCAGCAAAAACATGTTTACTCTGTACAGTGTGTTAGAGTAATGTTGCATCGTGTATTAGGCCAAGAAAATAAAGAAAGTTTTGCCCGGTTTCGTTGAATCAAAACAATACAAACAGATCACAACTTTGTCTTTGGTATGTGTAATCTTGACAATGTGTAAAGATGGTCTAAGCGAAAGTATCTTCGCATCCATAAGGCCAAATACTACCATGACCATACGGACCTAAAAATATTTTGATGTAGGTTTATACGGCTTACTTTATTTAGGATGTATATCATAATCGATTACAGCCCCCCCCCCCCCCAAAAAAAAAAAAACCAACAACAAACAAACAAACAAACAAACAAACAAACTAGAAGCAAAAACATGTTTGTTCTGCATATTAGAGTTTTGCTGCATCATATTGAAGCCATAAAAATAACGAAAGTGTATTCTTGTTTGGAAGCGCGTTCATCTTCCTGTGTTGGATTCTTATAGCCACACACTTTTTTGTTCGCATCAACACAATGAAAACAGCTCGCATTTGGTATGTGTAGTCTTGATAAGCAAAGTGTAAAGAAGGTCTAATGAAAAGTGTAGAACTATAGAATGAAAGAAGCGTTGGTAGCTACAGAATAATAGATAGTCGATAATCTACCGGTGACCCTCTCAATGAAAGTGTGTTCATAATCTGCTGATTTACTTTGACCACGCGACAGGGACGCGTGGTAGTCTCTATTCAAAAGCTCGTCTATTCAGCAAGGTTTTCGCATCATCTGCTCCTTCTATTCATGGAGGTACAATGACATAATTGCGTGCTTGTCTATACAATTTACCTCCAACCCTGACGCCGAGTACTCTATCGCCATGTTAGAATACACTCCTTTAGTAACACTATTGACTCTTATGTTCTTATGTTTTCAAATAACACTATCTGTTTACCTGCCTGAAAAATGGAAACAGCAATTGTGTGTTTATGGATGTTTTCTTAAATTTTTGCTAGCATGTTTGATTGTTTATTTTTAGTTTTCTACCCGTGGGTTTGTGTTCAGGCTAGAGAGATTTGAACAACTGAATGAAAATGTATGCCAACAGCATCAGCATATTCTACAGTGATGTACAAATACCACTTGTTTTCTTTGTCAAACCCAAAACATTAAATATCACCTATACATGGAATTGAAGAATTTCCTACAAGTATGCACAACCTTCTCACATCTTCCCTCTCTTTCTTTCAATCTCTCTCTACTTTTTTCATATGTTTTTTTTTTCTGTTTGAAGTTAATTTTTACACATGATTTTGTATTCAGGCAAGAAAGGTATCCGATGATTTATGGATTGAAGAGTATATCAACAACATCAATGTATACAGTGTATAAACATCAATTGGCAAAGATGTAATCCAGATATTGCTTCATAGCAAAATTCCTTGTCTATCTCCGTCAGATCCAAAATATTCTACATCACCTACGTGGAGTCATGAAGGATTTTCTACGCACACTTTTTGTCACACCCCCTAATTTAGGGTAGAAAAAAAAGACTATATACAGCTTTTATAAAGCACACTGCGTATATCATCCGTGAGTAATCAAATACATTTTATACATACATGTATACTTTATTTTTTTGGGAAAGAGTAATGCCTGCGTGCTTGTATCAAACATCGAGTGGCTTCAGCTACTCAGATGAGGTCAGCAATGACTAGAATGTCATTATGTTAGCGATGATGATCATACAGATAGGTCGGGTTTTGTGGATGAATGTTCGTAATTTTTGTAACATTTTGCAAGAACCTGTGATAATAATCACACTATTTTCACTATTATATTATTTTTGAGCGAGAGAGAGAGAGAGAGAGTATGTGTTTGTGTAGACACATGAATCGAACTTTCGTCAGTCAAACTATCATTTTCTTCAAATTGGAACTCATAAATATTTAGACGCTATAATATAAAGATCAGTTTATACAGATAAAGAGATGACAAGAGAGAGCGTTTCTTTATATGCTATGAAGCAATATCCAATCCCAAACTACAGTTCCTTTCCCCTTATTATTACATAATGATCATATGAGATATAATTGACGGAGAGTAATGAAATAACTTATAATTCGTAACTATAACCTTCGCAAAACAATTTTTCTTCATTCCCACCTCGTCTCACTGCAGTAGATAATGAATTGTGAATAAGACCAAAAGTAAATGAAAGCGAAGTGAGGATACACAAGGAATGGTGCAGTTACAGAGCAATAATATATTATTGTGTGCAATTTTTTATGGATATCACCGTTTACAGTAGTGACATGATAAGTTCTATATTCAAATTAATCAATGATTTTCATTTTTCAAAATGACTTTTATAACACTGCAAGCACTATTGTTCTCTTCTATTCCCTATACCATTGTTCTATTTTTTTTCGCACATAAATGTAATGTGCAAGCGCGCAATTGTGGCTTGCCGCCCGATAAATTGTCATGAAACTAAAATTTCCAAATCGAAAGCAAACGATGTATTTCAATCTCAATTTTTGTTATAGTGGAAAACAAAAACTTGAGAGGGATCTAACACGAAACAAGTTAACTATAACAGAAATGACTTGCTACATGCGTCATCCAATCCAACGCTTCAGCCATTGCACACGAAATTCAAAACCAACAAACAACTTAACAAACAATCGAAAATCCCCAAGATGTTTTTATTTCTCATAGTTTGCGTTTTGTAGACTTTTGATGGTGATGTTTAGTGACATTCTTCAGAATATCAAAGATGGATGTTACACGGGAGTAGATGAACTTACCACGTCACACCGCCGAAATGATAACACATTAGAGGCGGTATGATGTGATAGAATATAATGAGAAAAGATCAAGATGCACTAAATAGGTGAAGGAAAAGGAATATGAGAGGAGCACATAAAATTATGTATGGATAGCGGGTCAAGCAAACTAGTCTAAAACACCAAAATTGGGAAATTGAGCATATGAAAATCACATCTGTCTTCATAATATGAAATATATCATAAACGACGATCATGTCAGATTACTAAAGGACAAAGCAATCAATGTACAATCTCGAAATGACGATGATATTGTTATATACCTTGGAATGTTATTGCACGTTGTGGTTCTCATATCCATATCATATTTCAAATTATTTGTGTGCGATAATAATTGGTATAGTGTAATAACTGGACAGGAACGTGCCAAGAATGTGATTGCCCGCTTGTAAATTTCTCTTCTGCTGTACCATAAACAATTTCATCTTGAAGTATTCGCTTACAGATATGCTTGTGAAAGACTAGGGGAAAACGTTTGCGCAACTCATAGCTTTCAAGATGATTATATGACTAACGTATAATCATGAGCAAGTCAATATGGCGAAACACAAATGTACTACAGGTATTTTAGCTACACGTAAAAGTCGTTATTATGCATGTTTATATCTGGCTTACTTTATTTAGTAAGTATATAGATCATCATCGATTAGTATTGCCACCCAAGAAAAAAAAAAACCAAGCAAACAAACACACTTGAAGCAAAAACATGTTTCTATGTCTAGTGTGTTAGAGTTTTGTTGCATCGCTTATACTTTACTTAGTAAGTGTATATAATACATCATCATAAACTATATTATTGCCACGAAACAAAGAAGCAAACAAGCAACTTGTAGCAAAAAACAAAACAAAAACAAAAACATGTTTACTCTGTAGAGTGTGTTAGAGTTTGTGGCATCGTGTATAGGCCTAGGGCCAAGAAAATAAAGAAAGTGTTGCTCGGTTTCGTTGCATCAAAACAATACAAACAGATCACAACTTTGTCTTTGGTATGTGTAATCTTGACAATGTGTAAAGAGGGTCTAAGCGAAAGTAACTTTGCATCCATAAAGCCAAATACTACCATGACCATACGTGGACCTAAAGATATTTTGATGTAGGTTTATACGGCTTATACTTTGTCTAGGAAGTATAGTATGTATGTCATCATCGATTACAGCCCCCCCCCCCCCCCCAAAAAAAAAAAAAAAAAAAAAAAAAAACAACAACAACAACAACAACAACAAAACAACAACAAAAAAAAAAACAACAACAACAAACAAAATCGAAGCAAAAACATGTTTGTTCTGCATATTAGAGTTTTGCTGCATCATATTGAAGCCATAAAAATAACGAAAGTGTATTCTTGTTTGGAAGCGCGTTCATCTTCCTGTGTTGGATTCTTATAGGCACACACTTTTTTGTTCGCATCAACACAATGAAAACAGCTCGCATTTGGTATGTGTAGTCTTGATAAGCAAATTGTAAAGAAGGTCTAATGAAAAGTGTAGAACTATAGAATGAAAGAAGCGTTGGTAGCTACAGAATAATAGATAGTCGATAATCTACCGGTGACCCTCTCAATGAAAGTGTGTTCATAATCTGCTGATTTACTTTGACCACGCGACAGGGACGCGTGGTAGTCTCTATTCAAAAGCTCGTCTATTCAGCAAGGTTTTCGCATCATCTGCTCCTTCTATTCATGGAGGTACAATGACATAATTGCGTGCTTGTCTATACAATTTACCTCCAACCCTGACGCCGAGTACTCTATCGCCATGTTAGAATACACTCCTTTAGTAACACTATTGACTCTTATGTTCTTATGTTTTCAAATAACACTGTCTGTTTACATGTAAGAAATGTTGGGATAGTAAATGTATGTTTACGGATGCTTTTCTTAGATTTTTTGATGGCTTGTTTGTTTGATTATTTTTAGTTTTCTATCCGTGAATTTGTGTTCAGGCTAGAAAGATTTGAACTATGGAATGGAATGTGTGTCAACAATATCAATGTATCCTACAATGTATGTATATCTATATCTATATATATATATATATATATATATATATATATATATATATATACTGTGATATACAAAATATGTAATTCAGAATTTGGTTTACTACAAGATCCCTTGTTTTTTTGTCAACCCCAAAACATTCGACATCCCCCACACCTATACATGGAATCATGAAGAATTTTCTACAAGTACGCACAACCTTCTCACATCTTCCCTCTCTGTCTTTCAATCTCTCTCTACTTTTTCATATATTTTTTTTCTGTTTGAAGTTAGCTTTTACACATGATTTTGTGTTCAGGCAAAGACGCGAAAATGGAATAAAGTGTATGTCAACAGCATCAATGTATACAGTGTACAGACATCAAACAAAACAGATGTAATTCAGAATGTTTTGTTACAAGATTCCTAGTCTTTCTTCGTCGTGCAGCTCCGCAACATTCAACATCATCTACGTGGAACTTTCTCACACGTCTCCTATCTTTTTCCCTCTCTCTGTTTCTCTTTGATTTTTGTTTGCATGTTTGTTTGTTTGTTTGTGTGTTTGTTTTTAGCCAAGATGTTTTGTCCAGGATACAGATGCGCGAATGTTAAAATGAAGTGTATGTTAACTACATCAACTTATACGGTGTATGAATACATATGTATGTATTTCTGTAATATAGGGGCGAATTATGCGATCAAGTGTATGCCAACTACATGAATGTATAGTGTTTAAAACATATATCAATGTCCATTATATAATTATACAGTATTATGTATATAATATATATACATGTATTATATATATATATATATATATATTATATATATATATATATATATATATATATATATATCTTGTAATAAAGTGATTCAGAACTGCATATATATATATATATATATATATATATATATATATATATATATATATATAAAAGAAGAAAGAGTGAGTCCATGTCGTATTTGAGACTCTTTCTTCTTGTAATCACAACATTCGAAGTCCAACACGTGGAAAGTTCATATACATGTATATAGATGCAATTCTGAATTCACTTTATTACAAGATCCCCTTGTTTTTCTTTGTCAACTCCAGAATATTCAACATCAACTTCGTGAAATTATGAAGGATTTTCTACTCATAACTCATTTACATCTCTCTCTCTCTTTGTTCCCTCTCTCTGCCTTTCTTTGATTTTTTGTTTATTTTTATGTTTAGTAGTTACTTGCTACCCATGATTTCATGTTCAGGATAGAACGATGCGAATTATGTAATGATATGTGTGTCAACAACATCATTGTAAACAGTATATGTATATTCATACAAATACACACACACACACACACACACATATATATATATATATATATATATACACACACACACACCTGTATATATATATATCTATATATATATATATATATATAGAATATAGAATATAGAAAAATGCAATTCAGAATTTGCTTTATTGCAAGATCCCTTCTTTTTCTTCTTTTTCTCTTTCTTTTTCTTCGTCAGCTCCATACCATTCAACATCACCTACGTGAAATTTTGAAGGATTTTCTACGCACAACTTTCTCACCTCTCTTTCTTTTCCTCTTTGTACTATCATTCTCTGATGCATGACATATCTAGTCCTAGCACACAATTTCCAATGTCATGTACAAATCATTCATATCAAAATCAAAAAGCAATGAACAATTTAATCACTACAAAAACTTAGATGTGTTTATGCGTTTATATCAGGCAAGATTTATTTGCTGGTCGATATCGAGACCTCCCATGAAGTACTGCATTCTTCAAGTCTCAATGTATGATATTGCCAACTCATTATACAGTGGTACATCACATATCTGTTTGATTTTGTTCTGATTTACAGTTACAATGGGGCTTTATGTATCAGCATGACATGGTGTTTGAGTGGCAGTAACCAAGAAATTATTGTACACTTGGTACATATACGCAACAATGTTTGCATTACATATCTCTCATCCATAGAAGTTTGTGGATGACGAATTGATAGGTCATGATATGTTGAAAAGAGCAAATTCCCATTGAGAACCAATCTCATCTAATATCTAAATTGGCAACATTGAGCACACTACTGCGTGAAGCTACAATTGTATGAACAACGGTGTGTGAGTGTGTGATGCACCATCAAATTCCAGTTGCATGTACATGTGTATACTTTCAAAATTGAACACTTAATTACCATAATTACTTCAGTCATCTTGAACAACTTCAATAAGTCCATATTGTGGAGGACAATGTACACCAATGTATACAGTTGAAAACAAGTATATTGTCATATGGTGAAAGTCAAAGAATGCAAACATCAGAAATGTCATATCACACTTTAAGACCTCTTGTGTGAATGCTATTACATGCAAGTTGCAGACATGTATAGTTTAAAATTTGCATTCTGAGTTACAATTGTATGTATGAAGAGATCATAAGAAATACCATATCACTATTGCAAATATTTGTCCCAAATTACATGTACACCAAACTGAGATGTATACAGTATTTACAGATTCACTAGGCAAGGTTCATGTTTAGTGAAAGTCACACATGTAAAAGAAATCAATTTTGCAGTCTGTAAGTCAGTGCACTGATCAAAAAATGCAAACATCAGAAATGTCATATCACACTTGACCTGGTGTGTGAATGCTACACTGTATTACATGCAAGGAAAGTCACATAAACAAAATCACATTTTCATTTTGTAAGTGTTTGTATCACACATGTATGAGGAAAAACATGAGGGATATCATACCACTCTTGATCTCATGTGCTATTGCTTTCACACATTGATTTCACACCAATCTCATTTGCATAAGATTTAGATTCATGGTAAAAGTCACAAATGTGACAGAATCAAATTTGCTTCCTGTAAGCTTGTGGCATGATCACATCAGAAATCTCATATATCACCTACAATGTACCTACAATTTGTGCACTGTACATAGCAAAAACATCAAAACCTTACACCACACTTGACCCAGTGCGTAAAAGATATCACATCCAAATTACTGTAAGTCACACACATGTATAAGATTGAAATTTGCCATTTGTAAGTGTTCTCATGATACAAAAACATGTACTTAAGCATTAAAATTACCACATCAATTTGACCTTGTGTGAGAGCTTTTGTACACTGCACCTACATGTAAAGATACACATGCTTACAGATGCACTGCGCAAAGTTGGTGAAAAGTAAAAGTCATACATGCCTATGAAATCAACTTTGAAGTGTGAGGCAGTGTCCTCATCAAAGAAGGCAAACATCAGAATTCTCATATCACACTTGACCTGGTGTGTGAATGCTACACTGTATTACATGCAAGGAAAGTCACATAACAAAATCACATTTTCATTTTGTAAGTGTTTGTATCACACATGTATGAGGAAAAACATGAGGGATATCATACCACTCTTGATCTCATGTGCTATTGCTTTCACACATTGATTTCACATTCATCTTATTTGCATTTAGATTCATGGTAAAAATTACAAATAATGTGACAGAATCAAGTCGCTTTCTGTAAGCTGGTGGCATGATCACATAACAGGGTACATCAGAAATTTCATGTAATAAAGTCACAAATATGAATGAATTCAGCATTTTCAAGTGTTCTTATCACATACATTACAAGTAATGCAGGAAACTCAGAATTCTCATATCACACTTGGTCCAGTGTGTGAATGCTTTCACATGCAAGTTAAGTCGCAGACGCATGGATTCACATTTGCATTAAGTAAGAGTCTGATCATGCATGTATGAAGGAAAACATAATAATAGCACTTTGAAATTTTGACGGAAAGCTTTTGTAGATTGCACACACAAGTTGTACAATGACATACAATAGTACATTGCATACAAAAAGAGTACATACATGTACATGTATGTATTTACAAATTCACTATGCAATGTTCGTGTATAGTGAAAGGAATCAAATCTGCAGCATGTAAGTCAGTGTGCCTATCAAAGAAAGCAAACATCTGAAATCTCATATCACACTTGATGCAGTGTGCTAATGCCATCACATGCAAGGAAAACGGAAAGTCAAGTACATGCATAGTTTCAATCATACTCGAAGGAAGAATAACATCAGAATTATGTCTCTTTTGATCTTGGGCGTGAATGCCCTGAATATTACATTGACACATACATTGCAGAAGTGCAGTGTACATCCATGTACAGAGAATTATTTGTTCATGCACATACAGTATTTATGTTTAAAAAATGTTTAAAAAGTCATGCACATGTATGGAATTAATTTTGCAGTCTGTAAGTGCTCTCATCACACGTGTATCCATATTCTGATCAAAGATGCAAACATCTGAAAAGTCATATCACACTTGAGTCAGTGTGTGAATGCTACCACATGCAAGGAAAGGCACAAAAAATAATATGATTCAAATTTGCACTCTGCAAGTGTTCTGATGATCATCTATTAATGCTTTTGGAAACTAGCACTTGCATCAACTCGTATACAGACTGCATACACATATTTATCGTGACAGGGTTAAGTAAATAAAGTGACACATTTATATGGAATCAAATTCAAAGTCTGTAAGCGACTGCTTGGATCAATGAAAACAAACATCAGAAATTTCATATCACACTTTACTTTGAGTGTGAATGCTATTACATGCAAGTATGTCAAACACATGTATCCCCATCAAATTGCCATCTGTGAATGTTTAGATCACATGTGAATGTAGGAAAACATAAAAAAGAGCAAAATACGGAAATGAAATTCACTTTGAATACTTCAAAGGAAACATTGCACAGAGACACTTATAGGTGTACGACGCTCGAATGCCAACATCATTCCTCATGGCTGTTGCTGTAGTGAAGAAGGGTGTGGTACGGCCGAAAGCATGTAGGGTGGAGTGCAACTTCGCAGGGAGGGCAGAAGTATCTTGTTTCTTTTCGTGCTGGTTTACACACTTCACACAGGCGTGTTGGACTCTGTTTTTTGTCAGTGGATGGTATTTCTGTGGGCCAATGGTCTGAGGTTGCATATTCCAGGCGGGTGGGATTATCCCTGCGAAGTACTGGTGAGGATTTCTTGCCCCTTGACGTTGGTTTCGGCCTATCAGTGGCTTGCATTTGACCTTCTGCCAGGAGCTGCTCAATTACGTCAAGCACAAAGTCAATATGGGTACAGGATTTCCCGGTGACTGACTTGAACACGATATAGGCATTTGTCATCGCCAAGTCACTCAGATGAAATACCAGTTTTTTGTACCATTTCAACGATCGGCGAAGATCAGCATACCTTCCAGTCAAAAAATCTGAAACATCCACAGACCCCATATGTTTGTTGTAGTCAATCACCATCTTTGGCTTACGAATGTTTTCTCCTGTCCTGCGGTCTTGCTTGCCTGTGTCTGCAAACTGATTGTCGTGCATTGTTGACAGCATTGCAAAAACTCGTTTGTCTCTCCATATCATGCCTAAGAGCTCCTTTCCTTTCATGAACAAGCTTTCCCCAACTCGCAGTTTTGCACTGTTTTTGTTCAACTCATTAGGCATATTTCGGCGGTTGGCTCGAACAGTACCACAAGCATTAGTTGAGCATCGGAAGAGGGCCAGAAAGAGGGTAGGACTCGTATAAAAGTTATCCATGAAGACCTTCCTGCCTTGATGCAGCAGTCCAGTGAGCATACTCATAACAAGAGCTACAAGTCCTCTGTGATTTCTCCATCTGTAGTTTGATTTGCCGGTATACAACTGGAATTTCCACGTATAGCCGCTCTGGTCGCAAACTTTGTAGGCTTTCATTCCGTACTTGGCAGGTTTTTGAGGATTGTAGGTTTTGAATGATAGTCTTCCAAAAAATCGAATCATCCCCTCATCGACGGACACAAATTCACCAGGGGTAAAAACTCGCTGAAAGGCTGCAGTGACCTTTGCATAATACTTGCGAATCTTGAATAGCGGGTCTCTGTTGTTGTCATCTCTCGCTGGTCGGGCATCATTGTTGCAGAAGTGTAGGTAACGCAAGATGTCTTTGAATCTGTCTCTGGTTATCGACTTTCCAAAGATGGGTGTCTGAAGAATGGACCGAGTGCTCCAGTACAGATAAATGGCTGGTTTCCCTAAGACGCCCATGAGGAGACATACGTAAGGCCCAGAAGATCTTCAGTTCCCCTACAGTCGTCTTCCATGCTGGGGCATCACCATCTCTGCACTGCTTCGCATATCGGTTGGTCTCTTCCGCCATGTCTGCAAAGACTTCATCTGATATGAAGCTCTTGTAGCAATCTAAAGGCCTTGTGTCATCTGCGTTGAGCCCACAGTCTGGATTAACTCCGGGGGAGCCTAGATATATAGAAGCACACGAAAGAGACAAAAACAGATAAAAAGATAATGAATATGTCAGAAACTGAAGATGTCAGAAAATAATTGAAAAAGAGGAAAAGGAATACAAGTATGCAAACAACTATGATAAACGAATACATTGTAGATACAAATACAGCATATGTCTCTTATTAATCACTTGCATCAAAAGGTCACTTAATTTGTTGTTGTTGCTGTTGTATGACAAGTTATCAGAAAAAAAAATATTGTTTTGTACAATATTTGAATAAATTGTATTTATGATACATATATTGTTACAAATACAGTACATGTATTTGAACGACACAGTACGTGGTATAAAACACTGATGCTCATGAGAAGATATGGGAATGTATGTGTGCACTTTAATTTTGCAAATTTTTTTGAGCGTCAAGATTCGTGAAATTGAAATGCACGCAAAAGTTTTTGTCTATGTTATAGGCATTGAATGTTAGGGGCAACTCACAAACACTTCATGCCAAGAAAAAGGCCATCAGCTCCAATTCGCTAAAATTTCATGATGCAAAAAATGTCATGTTTGACAGTATAGCTTTGACATTAATTCTAAAAATTACAACAAAATTTGCTTTAATGAAGTGATCATCCTGATCTCAAAAAATCTTATTACAACCAGAATTTCAATGCTGATTGAATCCATTACATGGGTTCAATAATGCCCCCAATTGGCAGCACTGAAATGAGCTATGTGTGTCCCTGGTTTTCTTGCTGACAGGCACAGCCATGCAAAAAATGTTCAACAGAAAAGCATAACTGCACAGGGTGCAATCATATGGGACATTACCAAGGAAGTGTACCTACACTCCCCATTTTCTGGCTTTAGAGCAAAATTCTACGTCATCCGTAAAGATAGATGAAATATGTCATTAGTTTTTTATGCATTTTACAAAGTAAACAATACATCTAGGTGTAAATTTGTGACATTAGTGGGGATGCAGTGCAATCCTAAGTATTCACAATGCCATGCAACTGGCTGCGCCTTGTGCATGTTGCATCTACTCAAAACTTACAACAAACCTTTTAGAGTGATTTTGCTCGTCTCGGATACTATGTTATTACAACTAAAATTCACAGTAAAGTTGTTTACACCTAGTAACACAATGTCGCATTTGTTGTCAACACAGCCTGTTGAGAAAAAGATATAATATCATGATTATGGAGAAAAACAATATAATTCCATAGCTGGAATATCAATACATATGTAGGCCTACTGAATACTTACCTCTGAACTCAAAGACAGTAGGACCCGGGCCATGAGCTTGAACTCTTTCCCAGTTGATCCGTTCCTCAATGTCGCCGTCATCGATGTCTGAATTTTCGCTGCCATTGTTGATGTCTGGACCATTGTCATCCAAAGCATCATGGAACTCGGCCTCTGCCTCGTCACGGAACTCTGCCTCTGCCTCGTCACGGAACTCGGCTTCTGCCTCGTCACGGAACTCGGCTTCTGCCTCGTCACGGAACTCGGCTTCTGCCTCGTCACGGAACTCGGCTTCTGCCTCGTCACGGAACTCGGCCTCTGCCTCGTCACGGAACTCGGCCTCTGCCTCGTCATCTGCATCATCATCATCATCATCCATGTCAGACGGTGGTCTGATGTCATCTAAAACGGGCTGTGGTGCATTAGGAAATGCTGCGTCTGCTTCTTTGAAGAGTCTCCTTCTTTTCTTTGCAGGGGGCTGACTGGCACAAGGAGTTTCTGTGAAGATAGAATGGAAAAAAAAAGAGATGCTCTAGTGCAGACTACAATAAAGCAGATACACAGCATGAACACAGAACACTACACCATATTTCAACTCTTGTCTTTTGACAAGACTGCCATAAAATTGCAATTTTACATTGTCTTGGGTGGATATTTTGTACAAACTTACTATTGTCTACTATGCTGTTCGAACTGTGAAAAAAAGGTCATGATTGATTTGCTTTTAACTGTACATATTAAGGCACAGGGATTAATCACTTTCTTCAGTGGCAGGATGCTACCTACATGTAACTTCATTTTACCACCCTCTGCAAACTACATGTAAACAAGCACTTGGAGAGCACAGACCTGGATTACAACTCATTTCCACCTAAGCATGCCTTTACAAATTCACCAAATTTCCCAACATGTATAGAATTTTTTGTTTACATCATCAGCCTCCTGCAAGTGTAAAGTTCATTGAAATCTGTTTACAATTTTTTTAATTATTCTGGAAACAGACAAACCAACACAAGCAAATTAATAACCTCCTTCCTTCGAGAGGTAATTAGAATCAGAGAAGTCTGTCAAATATATTTGAATAAAAGTTCATTTCCTTTCTGATCTCCTTCACATACCGGTACTACAGTGTATATAGGTTTGATAAGAAGTAGTACAGACATCCCTAATGGCTGTATTCATATTTGTTTCCATGCAATCTTTGGACAAACCTACCCACATGTTCTTACATGATACCATAGGGTAATAATGATGCTTTTTATGAACAATGAAAGGAAACTGCCTGTATCATCCTCGACCTGACCCAAGTCAAATGGTAGTGACAATAATTTGTTGTTGTCACAGTATACCGTAGTAGTAAGCAAATTACTGGGATGAAATTGCATTTGTTTCACCTCGTCCAATAATCTCTCTACAATGACAGCATGCCATTATATGTGTCTTTGTTGAACAATAGCAGACACACTAACAAACATTGGTAGTTTCCTGAGCTGAGTACAAAGCTGTAGAGGAGAAGTGTTGTCAACGGTATACGGGTACGGTAGTCACCACAATGCCTTCTGTACATGTACGCGTACAGTGGCAGTGCACATGCCTGGGCCTGCATTTTCACTGTTGCCACACGATTCTGCCAACCGTGAGAGCTCTTCTAATTCTAAACAACATCTTGGTGGACTACTGCTTGAATCTTGATGGAGTAAATCCCTATATATAGCAGCTGCAAGCACGCACACACAGCTAACGTTAGACTGGAAATTCCCATTTATTGATTTGGCATGTGAATTTAGAATTTTAAATTTAATAACATTAAATCAGATGAAACTTAAGTGAAAATTGAATTATTTGATAATAAATACATTATTTGTTGTAAGCTTATTGCTACAACTATTGTACACGTGTATGTCATTATCTAACTGCGACAGCCGCCACACGCAGTGTGGCGGCTGCGCCGTGCTCCCATAAAAGATCTTCATGTTGAACAA
The DNA here is from genome assembly GCF_040938485.1 of Diadema antillarum. Lineage (NCBI taxonomy): Eukaryota > Metazoa > Echinodermata > Echinoidea > Diadematoida > Diadematidae > Diadema > Diadema antillarum. The sequence goes on from NW_027271081.1 coordinate 4,265,737, forward strand.
ACGGGTGCCTTTGCGGCGCTATATTTCCTTAATTTTTCAACAGAAACTACTAGGAATACTTACATGGGTCGATGAAACCTAAATGACTATCATCGGCGACTGTTTGATGCATTTCATTGCTTGTGATGCACAAAATGATGTCTTATAAGCAGCTCACCGATGTTCACAGAATTCACAATCACTTGCACAAGCGCACAGAATACTTGGGAACTAACATAAGCGAAACTGCGGGGAAGCCGCCAGGACCGCGCCTGGCGGCGCGGTCTCCGGGGCTAGTCATTATCATACCCAGAGCAATAAACGTAGTCGTAGGCCTACACAGCACAGAGGCAAAGCAAAGGCATGAGGATGTTTACCTGTAAGTAGGCAGTCTGTATAATTTACTGACTATGTGCTAGGGCTACTCTTAACCCCGTCGCGGGGCGCTGTAACACAGTAACAGCGCCCCGAAGCATCCCATACGATTTTTAGGAAGTACTGCGACGCGTACAATTCTGTCACAAACTCACCGTTCAAAACGACACATGGATTCGCAACAAAAAGCCACATGTTGTAATACCATAATGTTGAATATTTTAGCCGACTATGTATTGCTCACCATTACCTCCGAAAACAAGAGAAATCGCCATCATCTTTGCTGGAACCCCACTCGACACTATCGACACTGCCGCTCGCCATTTTGAAAATATCACGTAAGTAAATTGATCTGGGCATGCGCAAATGAATATTCATGGTTACGTCATCTGCCATATATGTACATGTACAATGTTGCTCGTAGTTCTCGGACCATTCGTAGAGTATCATCATCATGGAGTTCAAAGATGCTATCAAGGAATTAGAGGAGGAGGCTGGAATTAAGTTTAAAGAGGAGCAGGTAGAAATAATGGAAAGCACAGTGAAACAGAAGGACACCTTAATGATATTGCCAACTGGGTTTGGCAAGAGCGTTTGTTTTGGTTTCCATCACCGAATCTTGGATAAAGTGAGTATGCAATGGCATCAATAAGTACAGTGAAAGTAGCAAACTGAAGCCATACAGGGTACTAGTTATGATTAGATATTTCAAATCATGATAATGATAATCATTATATCACTATCATAATCTTATATAATTTATCAAGCAAGGCAGGTTCTGATGACATAATAATATTAAAATATCGATCAATTAAAGCAAGCATGGTTATGAGATAAGGAAAAATGATTATTGATTGAACACGAATAGAAAGGCTTAAAAAAGCCATTGCCGGATCAAGCAAGACAGCATCAAAAGAATAAAAATGTGTGAATGGGGTCTACAATTTATCTTTCATAGCAATAGGCCTACTGATTAGACATTTATCATCTTACAGTTTAACAATTTGACAAGTTTAACTATTCAACAAAATTCTGTTAATCCTTTTAATCTAGTTCTATTTGTAGGATAGTGAGATATGTAGGCCCTATATTTTGATCAATAAATTGTTATTTATGATAATCAGCTAAGTTTTTATTTTCAGAATAGATATGTCATGTTAGGCCCCATACAGAAATTGAGTATGCATCAACTACATTTTATGACAGATTGAGGCAAGATCATACACTATGAATAATATGAAGAAATAGACATGGAAGACTGAATTTAAAATTATCAATGCAGAAACACTTCAGGAGGCACACTGTAACTTCTCATAATTTATTCAGACTTTATCGTCTTTGTAGCAAAATACAATTCTTCTTATGTACGAATGAAAACTTCGTATAGCTCAAAGTTATATGTAGAATACAGCTGTCTATATATTCACATCTACAAATGTACATTTCTGTCCTTTTCAATAGATACATCCCAAAAAGCGCCACATAACAATAGTTATTACTCCGCTGAAGAGTTTGATCATCAATCAAGTCATGAAGTGGCGAGAGGAGGGGGTGTGTGCAGTAGCTCTTTTGCCTGCAAGGGAGATGACTGGAGCTGACACTGAAGGTGAAAAGTCTGCTTATAACAACAACAGCATCCTGCATAGAAATTTGATGGTCTGAAGCAGTATAAAATCTCATCTTTTTATAAATAAATGAGAAATAGACTTTTCATGCAGAATACACACTTTGATGGGAAACAAGGGGCCCTGAGGTGAAACATCACATGCCAGACTTCATACACAATGATAAAAAATAGCTGAAATTCACAGATGACTTGTAGATCAATATTGGCTTTCTACAGGAAAAGAGCTGCACAGAAGAAGAAGCTATATGGTTCCCAAACAAGTCATACACATAATTTCAAGTGAGAAGATATGGCTTCATAATAAACTTATTTGCAACACATCGATTCTACACTTTTTGTTTCACATTTCAAAATGATGCTGATGTATGAATAAAAGCTATGAAAATAGAAAGAATCTTTGATAGATTATTGAAACTGTCTATTTAGACCACTCAGTTAAACTCTCTGTTAAACTTTCTCTGTCTAAAATATTATCAGGTATGAACAAGGCACATTTCCAGTTGATTTTTGCTTCACCGGAGATCATTACTTCTGGCGTATGGTGGGAGTGGCTCAAGAAACATCGCCAGAACATCTCTCTTGTGGCAGTGGATGAAGTACATTGCCTTTCCAAGTGGTGAGATAAAGTCCTCTTAATTTCAGACCTACCGAGTATATGAAATTCACAGATAAAATTATCAGATACTGACTGCAAGCAAAGCAAGACAAGTTCACATACGCTTTCATGTTCATGTATATGCCCCCATATCAAAACAACTGTTTCCCCATTTCCTGCATTACCCAGGTAGATGATCCTTGGCTAACTGATGCTCGTGTCTGTCAACCATTATTACAAGAGCAATAAACAGGGCAAACAATGGCAATAAAGAGATATTCTTGGAGTGCCAATCACCCCCACCCCCCCCAGCATGCCTATGAGTGGAATACCTTTCATATTACACTAGTTACATTATTCAAAATTAATTTGTAGTCTACTAGTATTACATAGAATCACTGGGGGGGGGGGAGGAGTGATTGACACCTTCAGACCCATTGAAAAGTTTATACTTATCAAACATGCAAACATATTTCACATGCAAAAAAAAAAAAAAATTCCATGGTCTCAAGAGGGAAAAGGGAAAACAACCCCTCCCAGACCCTCCCCTTGTCAGCTGATGAAACCCTAAAGTGGCAGCAGAAGTTGCACTGAAGGCCCCCCCCCCCTTTTTTTTTTTTGCTTGTTAGCTGGTGAAACCCCGAAGTGGAACCAGAAATGAACTGCCCCTCCCCCATTTTTAAAAACGTGGCGCCAAACCGTCAAAACGCACACCCTCCCCATCCCACTCCCCTTGATTAAAGCTGGTGATGATCCTGCTTACCAATCTATCTACTTGATTTGGTTAAAGAGTATGTACATGTACATTTATTTACTCAGGTAATACAACAGGTCTTAAAGCTTTTATATATATAGATAATTAATTCATGATATTTTGTTTTTATGATTCTAACTAAATCAAGGGGAAAAAGCTTCAGACCAGACTATCTGAGAGTAGAGAGGTTGCGCAGTATCTTGATGTGTCCATGGATGCTGATTACAGCTACTGCAACAGACCATATGGTTGAAGAAATCCTAGAGCTTCTCCACATGAAAAGATCACGGATCAACATTTCTGCAACAGTTCCTGACAGGTACACAAATAATTGTTGCTCAATCAATATGCTGAATAATGAGAAAGTATCAGTCAAAGAAGATTGATCACAGTATTGCATTAAAAAGTGATAATAGAGTCATGTATAGTGAGGAGCATACATCCTATGTCAGTATGTAGATATTTTTGACAATGTCTATCTAGAGTGCATGCGCATGTATTTCCCTGACAAAAATAGTAAAGGAGAAGCGTATATGTGTAGCTCATAGTGTCGTACATTACAAACAAAGTGATGTTTTGTTAGCACATTTTATAAGATGCCATATTAGGATTAATGCAACTTTTTGATCACGGGTAATAAGCACACAATTCCATTTACATTTAATTGCACAATTATATCTGATGTATATATGATTGCACATCTGATCAGTGGCATTGAGATCTTGGTGGTTGTCACTTCGAGTTAACATGTAATATGTGTAACTCATTTACCTGCATTTCCTCCCTAAATATATGGTTTACATCAGCAAAAACTGGTACCAGACTACTGATAATCTGATTCATGAGATAGAAGTTGATCAAAATGCTTCTGCAGCTACAGTCACTAGAGTCACTACAGTGCTGACTCTTACAAAACCTTTTGCAACCACTGACAACAGGCATCCATTAGGCATATGTTATCAGCAGTCATCTACCAGCTTGAAACCAGTTTCGGATTATGTGTGACCATATACATGTATTTAAGAACATAAATCTGCTTGATCATGAGGACACACCTAATAACAAGTATTTAATTCATGTTAATTGCAGGCCAAACATCCACTTGGATATCCACAACTGCAGCTCCAGAGACTTCACAGAATACCTCTACTGGTATTTAGAACTCCTCAAGGCAAACCAAGAACGGACACCCAAAGCAATCATCTATGCACGGTACAGCATATCTCATGAATGACACTTTCACTTTTCGGTGATCTGGGTATGGAGACTTATGTTATATTATGGCACTGGTGTGGAGTAATCCTGTCCATTCCTAAAATTCTTTCTGACGATTCTCATGAGATTAATACACAGATTAAAAAAAGGAATGTCCGGCATCATCTGCAGGGTAATGAACCTCCTAGCAAAACCAAAATCAAGTAATCTACATGACCTGCTTCAAAATGGTCAAGGTTCTGAAAAGAATTTTGCTCAAAATAATAGAAGACCTTCATGATATCATATATATTCCTTTATCATGGTGAAATTTAACCACATGACAGCATATCAACACCATACAGATCTATAACGCTGATATGCAATACTCTTTACAATTGAACTCCTTGTTCTACTTCATATTTCATGATTCTTGAGAATTCAATCATTTAGGTTGTGACCATCTTGAATGACTTTATCTAACGGTGAAAGGCCATCACACACTATTTGACTTCTAGTCCCACGACTGACTGACTTTGGATATGAAATTAACAAGCATGTTTATTCTGAGGCTATATACTGTGATTCATTTAAGATCCAAAGTTTGTCAGTCATAGGACCAAAAACATATATAGTGTGCCATGGCCTTAATATGCACATTTCAAATTATCTTACAGCAACATCGACCACGTGGCAGAAATATGGGCATGGATCAACATGGAGATGGGGTTCAAAGATGCTGATGAGAGAATCTGCGAAATGTACCACGGAAGTTCCGACACAAACAGTCAGCTTCGCATCACTGAATCATTCAGAGGCATCAATAGCAGGATCCGGTGTGTTGTCGCAACAGTGGCATTTGGTTTAGGTATCAACGTTCCGGATGTTGAGTTTGTGCTACACTTTGGCGTTCCGTCTGACATCTTGTCTTATTGGCAAGAAGTGGGACGTGCTGGGAGGGATGGGAGGACAAGTCAAGCTCACATGTACATTTTCCCAGGTGCCCTGAATTCGAGATGGACGGATGAGCAATTTATTGACTTGATCAATGCAGTCTTGAAGAAGACAAAGTGCTTCAGGAAGGGAATCCTGGAGTATCTCACTGTTAAAGAAATGCGTGAGAGCATTCAGTCTGGCCCTGCTCACTCATGTTGCAGTGTCTGCGATGGGTAGATTCATGCCTTCTTGGATGAAGACGTAATGTTTTTCCACATGTCCAATTTTACCGAAAGACTCTGCAACTTTTCACCCAATTTCTTTGGATTTTGCATCATACATCTTCCTTCGAATGCCCCAAAGCCTGAGTGTTCCCTGCCTGGGATATAGTCCAAAAGGGCATCAGCCTGATATTCTTCAGTGAAGCGTCGTATGTCAGCGTCATATAAATCTGTCCTCTTGCCTCGAGTACTATCTTCCATGTCAACTATGCCTGCACCTGTAAAGAGGGCATCAAGGTCCTTTCCAAAGGGCCCACTCATTTGTGCGCATCTGGACAGTTGTTGTGGTGTAGTACTTCCCCCAGATGACTTTACCATTCCTGTGAAAATTAAGAGAGCGATGTTTGTCATGAGGTTAATTTATCGTATTGAAATTTAATATGTGAGGTTTTCATGCCTCTGCCGCAAGAGACACACTATTTTCAGTTTCTTCAGCCATACTTCTGTCCAGCTGTCTGTCCATCATTCTGTCTGTTCGTCCTTTGCCCATAATCTATTTTGTGGACAGCAAAACTTAACCATTTGAAGTATTTTAATAAGATGTTATATGAGTGGGCAATGTAGTGGTTATCAACTTTTCAGTGCCCCTGCTCAAGGTCGGAGATCTAGGTCATATTCTTACATTTCTTTTCAAGACGTATTGTAAGAAACATGTAAGTTGTAGGCATACAAGTCGCAATAGTAGCATTTCTGATTGTTATTGTTTATATTGAAACAAATTTTTACCCTTGAATACAATAGACAATAAGTATGTTTTAGCTAAAGTAAGTTGTGAATCAATACTTAAACTCGAAGCCAATACTAAAAGGTATTATTTCTTCCAGACATTCCTAAGCATTGGCCCATTAATCGATTGTGAACAATTTATTATGATATTGTGTGTTGTTTCATATTTACTGTATGCTTAATGCAAAGTGTATAAGAAATCACATGCAGTTGGATTGATCATGTGCTTGAACAAGACCCCTAAAATGTCCGTAACTTATTTATGCCTCCCCCATGAAGTGTCCCTGGAGGCATTGTGTTTTCAAGTTGTCTGTCCTTTTTTTTCGTTATCATTTTGTGGACAGCTTAATTCTAAAACCATTTGAGATATCCGATGGTATGTCTATGTCACTTTTATGTGAAGATGCTCAAGGTCAGAGGTCAAGGACAAATGCTCAAAATTTCACTGTTTCCAATGTATCTATTCCACGCCTGAACATATTTTCTAAAAACTTAGTGTATACATATACTACCCAATGAAGATTCACTTGAGAGAGATTTGGGTTATGAGGTCAAAGGTCAAGTGAAAATATCAACATTTCATTTTTTTCTCCATATGTCGGAAATGGTTGGAGGTATGATACTTACAGCTGCATGGAACTTAGCACACATGCATGTATTGACTGGCAGTGACTTTCTGGGGAATTTTCAATGTATTGTAAAACAGAAATGTTGCTATGGCTATATAGTAGCCATAGTTACATTTCTATTTTACAATACACTGAACATGATTTCTGATAAGTTTCGGTTTGATGGGTTTGAAATTATTTCCTTCTTTTATGTTTTTGGTGCATTTAAATTCAAGAGCTCCTTTTCATCAGAATGATAGCAGGATTGTAGGTCCCTATAGGAGATATAATTTGATTACAGTTCAACCAAATTAAAAAAGTGTGACCCTTCTTTCTTTGTTGATTATGTGCTAAGTCAGTGGTGTGGTAGACATAGTGTATTTTTCCAGGCAATGAAGTGACTAAGGACTCCAATCCATACAGGCACCTGGTAGAAGATAGTGCATTTCCATTATAATAAACATGGTTATAACAAAATTCCGGTTGCAAGGAAGTAAAAAAATTCAGGCAATAACATCATCCACTCTATGTTTTTTTTCAGTGCTTTTTGTTCTGTTACAATGAAATTTGGATGTAACAAAAAGAAAACCGGTGATTCCAAGGACTTTGTTATAATGAGGGGTCCACTGATGTATGTGCCAATTCTCTGTCACCTTTCAATAACTTTAGAAAAAAAGCTTTTGACAGCAATACAAAAGAACTGGCTGTAATTACCTTCTACATCTGAAGAGAAAATTAAAAGTTTGTGGAGTATAAATTAAGAATTATGATATTCACCCACATAATCCAAGTTCATGAATTCGTTCACGAGATCCAGTCCAATGTTTCCTCCACGTCTCCCTTTGGGGTTTGCCACTCTATTCCACACAAAGCTTAGCTGAAGCTTTGGATCAGCAAACCCTCCAACGCCTAATTAGCAATCAAAACACAATCAATCACAGAAAGGGCTCAAGTTTCTATAATGATCTGTAGAGAAGAAACAATGAAGTGAAGCAACTGGTGGGGTAGCTTGTGGTATTGCCAGCCCTTTTTTGTTACCTTGTTGTATTACTAAGTACAAGATAAAACTGAAGATAAAAGAAGAATGACATGGGGGCACGTGCTCTCCTTCACATATGTTTAAATAGTGTGCATGTACACTGATCAATTATATCAAGAGCAAGAATGAAAGAACAAACATTAAGCTGCATTAGCATCATATTGGACAGTGTCAAAAAGTTTGTCAATCATAGACCAGTACATGTGTTCATGTTTGGTTGCAAGGAGTAACATTTTTCTCATCTGAAATGCATTGACAAGATATTGACTTAATTTGATAGCATGAATCAATGCAGCAGCATCCAATCATACCCATCAAAAAGTTCCATTTCTGTATTTCATTATCACGATAAGTATCACTTTCAATGAAAAAACAATTCCAAAAGCATGTACAGGTTTATCATAAACTTGTCATTCAATGAAACACTGTCTAAAACTCACATGCAAGAAAGTAATGCCCATTTATGAGATACTTCGGATGATTCTTCAGATGGAAGTCAATCATATCTGCTTTCCAGTCATCTGTCATGGCTGGTCCATCACCTTCTCTGACTGCTTGTCGTCTGACAAGGTGGCAAAGTCCTTCATACATGAGAGCTTTGGTGTGGTTAAGTATGTAGTCATCATTTTCAGCCCCAAGACTGCATTCATCTGAACAGTACCACTTATCTGGAAATGAATACAAAATAGAGAAGAATAAAAAGAAAATGAGAATGTAGAGTGTGTTATGCATTTTTTACTGTGTTGAATGATAGTACTTGGAGTAATTGTGAAGAGAACTTGTATGCCTGCCATACAAAGATTTGAATTTGCATTTGCTTGGGTACCTTCAATTGTTGAGCCTCCTTGCTCCCCTCTGGTAGAAGGACCACCATCATTTGAAGTTGGCCCTTTGTGTTTCTATATTTGTAGTGGTATTTGCGTTTTTTATCTAACATGGTCTTACTTTTTCCACACATGATAATACAACACTATTTATATATCAAGGCTTCACCACATTTTGAAGGGTCATATAGTGTATCTTGGATGTATTATCAAGTTAATATTGATATCTGCATAGAATATTTTCTGAATCCATGGCTTATTTAAGGACAGGATATGTTATCTCCCATCTCCACCCCATATCGGAACAGTTGTACTACACTTGTACATGTAAATATAGACATGCAGGAATGCCACAAAAACTAAGTGTTGCTACAACTCCTTACATAAAAGTTGGTATCTGAGTTCCCTCTGTTAGTCATGAATATATACATGCATATACAATTGTATTTCAATTTCTGTATTTGAGGGTTTTTTTTTCTGTTGGATTTAAATCTTGCCCCTCTACACAATAATAACTTCAACTTTGACTGTGTATCTTGAAATGTATGAGCTTTTATACAGGCATGCACAACAGCTTTCTGATTCTATCAGCATACTCCTGTTTCACTGCAACCCCTCACCCAAGATATGCACGCACACACACACACACACACACACACACACACGAATTTGACATCTATCCTCATTACCTGCTACAGGGTCATCTTTGCTGATGTCGACACAGGACTTGTGATACCATTCATGCTTTTTACAGTGCTCTGCTAGGTGGCATTGCACCATCCCCTCATCTCCAGTCTGACACTTCTTATGGCAGAAGCAGTAGATGTACGAGTCACTGTCTTTACACCCTTGAGAGCAGTACCAGTCTTCGTCAGAATCTGGTGCCTCTTGGAGTCCCACACAGCTTAAATGGAACCATGCATGTCTACATGTCTTAGAGCAGCACATGACCATTTCATCTGACTTCTCTGTTGGTATATAAGCAAACATACAATGGCAAATAAACAAAAAACACTTTAGGGTTATAAAGTGTTTATAGTAACTGTGTGCACAGTTGTATGTGAACTGAATTCAACTTGGTATTATCAGATCTTAATATTTACATTTGAAATCATGTCAGCTGTTAATGCTTCAGTAAAATGTTTCATTTTATTTGGAGAGTGCCACATCACTGCAGTGAGCTTTAATGCCTCGTAAGACAAATATAATAGATTTTAAGTTATTGATATGTAGATTAACAATGAAAATCCTCCCATAAATAATTCATAACACACTAGTATATACTGTGGACATGGAAGCTGTATTATCAACCCTTTTTCTCATTAGGCCCATTTCAGTAACTAGGGTAATGAATGGAGTGTCAACAGTAGGCATTTATGCAATCTGTTGCAATACAAAATGTCACTTCCAATTCCTTCAAGAGCCAGATCCATTCTTGCATCACAGAATATGTTTCTACTCGCAGACATGGTAACTAGACAATGATGAGTCACGTTGTCATGGCTATTTCAAAAGAGATGTTCATGAATTTCCTACCATCATATAAGATCTTTCTAGCCAAACATCAACCATTACACGAATATTCAGATTGAAGTTACCTTTTGTGTTGCAGAAACAGTACCGTAGAGCGTCATCAGGAACATCTCTTAATTTCTGATCAAAACCTGCTGCAGCTACTTGCACATCTCCTCGATCTGGCGGAGCCCAGCAGAAGTCCACCACCCGCTGTGATAGATTAGATAGCCACTTGAGCTGTGCTTCTACATCCTGCTCAGTTGGCAATCCTTTTGGCTGATCCTCTAGTGATGATACTCCGCATAGTTTCATTGCACACAGAACGATGTGTGATTCTGTCACAAACTAAAACGTTGAATGAGAGAATAAGAAATCTCTGAAACATGGTCTATTGAGAGTGAAACTAAGTAAATGTTATTTAGGATGGAAGGGGCAGGAATGATGAGTTAAGTAGCTGAATATCACCCAACGTCCACACATAAAAAAGTAACATAGCCAATCCAAATGCAGTAATTATTTTTTTTCATGAATTGAAATCGTCACAATTTCATTTATGTTGCAATTATCAGTTGTATGAGATTACTTAAAAACAACCAAAACTCAGTTGCAGTGAGCATCAACAAATAAAGAATTAGTAGTTCACACAAAGTCTATCATGGATTTATTACCTACACCAAGGAAGGAGGTTATGCTTTTGTCTGTTTTGATTTGTCAGAGTGCAAAATAACTCAAGTTGTCTACAGATTTGATGAAACTTTACTCACAGAAAAAGTTGAGAATGTCACAAAAAAACGCTGAAGAGGTAATCACATTTCAGCATTTTTTGTATATTTTTACTTACCTATCATTGGGAGTTATATGTGTATAAGTGGAAATGAATTGCTTCGAAGAGGTCTATGCTCTCTGATTCCTTTTCTAGTTTTTGTATTTTCATACAAAAGTTTATATACACTTATATATACCTTATACAGATCCCAGACATGCTGAAAGTTCTCAACTGCATCTCTCTTGAATGACCTGTGATTGAACTCATTCTTCAGTTGAGCAATGGTTCCCCTGTCAGCCAGGCTGGATGCTTGGAAGAACTTGTTGTTTGAATCCTGTTTGTATGATAATGATTATGCATAGTTCATATAATAGGCACAGCTAGGATTGGGTTTGTAGGTGTTTCATGTTAGTGGCTTTGCCTCCCCAACACACTTTACATGTACAATAAAAGGGAGGCACCCGTGTTGGAAACTGTCACCCCAATGCAGAGTGTTCAAATCAGATTGCAATTGAACTGAATGTTTAATTATTTCGTATTCATGAATGAACTACCTGTACATGAGGCCCTTTATTTTTATATGTGGCCTTTGGAAATCTACCATAAATTTCAGAATGAAAGAAAAAAATCCTTTACTTTAACATACCATTACTGCCGTTGTCAAATTGAGCCAATATTTTTTTTCTTGTTTTTTTTTAAAGGCAGGTTGTGAATACAAAAGAAATTTTTTGCACACATATTTCTGACTATCTGCATCACTACTTCCATCCCCAAATTATCAGTTGCTTTTTTTTTCACCAAACATTATAAACATAACATAGGCCTACACAAGTTACCAAAATGGTATATCATTACCTGCACATGGAGGATTTCCTTGTGGAACTCTTGCGGGCAAGCGTAAAATGCCTCCAAACGGTCATCCCACTTTGCTCCATTACTCCTAGCCCGCTGTGCGTGGAGAATGCGCTCAATGGTGAGGCCATCACCACTCAGGAGACATGGTTTGGGATGATCATCCACAACAGGAACATATTTCTGCAAATGCTCCATCACTGAGATCATACCCTGAGTGGAGCCTGGATCAGCGTCAACAACTCCCAGAGTGACCTATATTTCAAAAAAGAAAGGAAGGGAGGAACGAAGGAAGGAAGAAAGAAAGAAAGAAAGAGAAATTGAAGTAATGTTTCTTGCAAAAGTGATGTATTTAATACTATGATTGCAGACCACAGGCAAGCAACATATGGGAGGGTTAATTTTTGGGCAGACTAGGTATTACAATGTATCTTTTTTCTCAGAGTGCTTCCTACCCCAGTGGCGGATCCAGAGGGGGCGCAACCAGCACACGCCCCCCCCCTTTAATTTTCATTAGAAACAAAGAAAATAAAAAGGATAAAATGAAATGAAACCCAGAAGTGGCAATAGTAATATTAGTCACGCCCCCCCCCCCCCCCCCCCCCCTTTACAGAATTCCGGGATCCGCCCCTGCTACCCTCCCCTTCTTTAAAATTGCATTCAAACCTACCATATCCCCACAATGATTACTTTAACCCCTCCTTATGATAGAATAGGAATAAACTACAAAAACATGATTCAAGGAAGACAAGCACTCCTATTTAATGCACATGCATTGAATAAAAACAATTGTGTTACCATGTTAAATAAAAACTTACACATTGAGATTTCTCATCCATTTCAGTAGTATGAGAATGAAGGATTCTGGAGGGAATCTTGTTCTGTAGATGCTTAAGTTGCGTCATGTGCTTGGGTAGCAGGGACTGTACCAGAAAAACTGCTCTTGCTCTCTGTCGCTCAAACACATCAGGAGATGGAAGGAATGTGTATGGATCAAGACTTGCTGCTGGTACTTGTAGAATTGCTGATCCCTCTTTGACTCGATCTTTGACAGCAAAACACATCGTTTGCAGGAGGAACTTGTTTCCATGTCCTTTCCTCTGATGTTTGGCTTCAGTTCCAACCTGTATGTTGTCAATACAGAAGCCATAGCTGTATCCGCCGGTGTCCTTGATCGTCTGCTGAGTTTCTGGTTTTTCCTAATAAGCAGAAAGAGGGGAAAAAGTTTGTCTTTCTTTAACCCAATAAGGCCCAAGCTTATTTTGACCCCTTCCAGGGGGGGGGGGGGGGGCACACATTGTGCTCTATATAATCTTTTTACTATATGATGTATGACTGTCATATTTGGCACTTTATATCAATCATTTTCATTTGCCACAAGTGAAAAGCAAGTAAACCTTCACTATTTTGTAATGGTTGAAATTTATTAAGGTCAACATGTGGGGGCGCTATTCATTACAAGGTAAAGAAAATAATGCATAAGAGCTACGCTGAATTGCTTGGGATAGTTTTAGATATTTGTATCACATTTCATATTTCCATAGTATTGATATTCTTTTGCAGATTTATAATATGATAAACAAATGATGTTAAAGGCAAAACACATAATAATAGGGTAATCTTAAGAAAATGCTGCATTTTCAATTATTTCCATTATATTTCTTGTTTGATGGCTATGTCACAGCGACCATTGTAGGGTAATTCACAACCATAATTACTTCACTTTTTGGTCCTTCAGCAAATTACAGCCAAGAAAACCCCATTTTATCTATTATCATAATTGTTAACTGAAATTGGAACAGAAAATCATGCAAAATCTGACGAACATGGTTGTCAGTTTATGGTTGCCCTGGCAGCTAGTAATACCTGACATAGTTAAATTATATATCAAACTGTTTGCAATAAGATTTTAGGAAAGGTCACCAAATATTGTTGAAATCAGGTAAAGGGTGTCGGAGTGGCGAACAAAAACATTGTGCCCCCCCCCCCCCCCTTGGGCTTTATAGGGTTAAAGTGTGCGGATAACAGGGGGACATGACATTTTCATCTCTTGCTTCTCATCTACAGATGTGTTTATTGGGTGTTGACACTTTAGAGATTCAAAATAATTTTCTTAAAATATTAGTTCTGCAGATCAAGTACATTTTCCAAGCTTTCTAACAAAATAACCCTTTGAGTAGCATTCTACAACTTTTCACTGAAATAAGTTTGCCCACCTGAGATTCTTTCCACTTCCACAGTTCATCATCATGTTTCTTCCCAATGATGTCCACATTTCGTCTGGCTGTGTCCGCACTTTGAGATATCCCCATGTGGTTCAATGTGGTGAATACCTTGTGGCTCACTCGTTGTCTCCAGAGCTCTATCCCAATGCAGGATTGCACAAATTTGTAGATCGGACATTTTGTGTAGAGGACAATTGCAAGTATTTGACCAGCCTTTCGAGCCAGATCACTGCAAAGAAGATTTATTATATCATTTATAACATCTGTATTACCATTAATGACATAACTTTTATTACATCACTGTAATTTATGAAAAATGTGTTTGGTCTTGGTCACTTGTTGCTTGTTCCCAGTAATATTATAGGAAAAGGGAAAAGGATGTGTTTTAAGAACATTAGGCCTATCATTATGAACTGTTCAAACTGGTTATTTTTGTGTTTTATTTTGATATATATGTATGAAAACAGTTGATTGTTACCCGTTGAGACGAAAGAGGAACTTCAGTTTTTTTCTTTTGTTAACCAAATACATTTCATACATAAATAGAACATTCTTTTTCACAGAATCTGTTAGCCATCATTTGTGAATATATTTTGATTTGATTTGATGTATTTTCCACTTTCAATCAGATACAAATTGAAAACAAATTTCAAAAGCACAAAGACAAAGAACAGCAAGTGCAGTGATATTTAACAATGTAGTGTACAAACAGATACAAATAAGCAATTGCATTAAGCAGTATATGTGTATACATACACACAAAAACATATTTTTTTCAGTAAATAACAGAGACAATTGAATGCAGGAGACTGCCATCGTAAGCGATTTAACTTGAAATGGATGGGGCCTCATTAAACTATCCAGTGACACAACTCTAAGATGAAAGTTAGTGCTCAGGTGGATCCAGTTACTGTATATAATTCATTCACTCATAATATGTTATATATACACACATCTCTATTATATTGACATTATGTTCAATTATTATGTCTTGTTATGCTGCTATTATAGGGCCTACCCATAAACAGCCCTCAGGGTTCTCTCCGCAGTTCATAGGTAATTGTCAATAGTGTTGATTTTATCTTACATTATATTTACCTTCTGTTTTCTCCATTTTTCTTGACTGGCATCATTGCCCAGATGCAGCTTACTGTGGCTGGCATGCTCTGCTCTGCCTCCTCCAAGGCTTTTTCCCAGGAAAATGCAGCAACTGTAGTGTGGTTCACTTCTTGCTGAAACGCTTCCAGCTTTGGTTTTGCTTTCATCTGACATTGAAGATGAAGTAACAATCTTTAAATAAATATGCATAAATTATTTTCTGCAGAAAATGAAAATCAGGAAGAAAAGCTGTGCTGAATTAAAAGTGTGAAGAAGAATGAAATTACTGTTTCCTTCTTTTCATCTCATTATCCATCTGTGAAAAGTAAGTGTTTTCTATAGTAAAGGGAGGGTAAAATTTTGTCGTGATGGGGCTTTTGGTTTCCATCGTTTTTATTATGATGAACGGATGCTGATTCTTTTTTTAGTTAGAATCTCTTTGTGGTTATTTGCGTGTATTCAGTATAATGCGAGTCAAAGCACACCTCGAATACAACTAAACCAACTCTGTTCAGCCAAATATCATTACAACCTCAAGTAACAGTAAATGAATGGATAACTAAATAAATAGAATTAAAAAGAAATCCTAATTGAGGTGATAAATATTATTTACATATTTTATGGCTCGGTCACAAAAAAAAAAAAAAAAATTGATATCAAGATAAGAACTGCTACGAACGTAAGTTCGGATCCTGGTCGATGATCTAATGCAAAGGTTTTTTGTTTTGTTTTGTTTTGTTTTTTAACTTCGTGAAAACCCCACTCTTCGTAAGGTGGCCATTATTATGAACCTCAGAATTCGTATACGAACAGTGACATTCGTACGAGCGCTTCGTTCCAACGAACTTTTCAGTGACCCGATAGATGGCAAACTTAGTTGTTACGATTTCAGTGATCACCCCTCCCCCCTCCCCCCCCAAAAAAAAAAAAAAAAAAAAATGGAGAAAAAAGTAATTCCGAGGGTGAACATGTTGTGGGTACCTAGCTGCTGGTGATGAAAGAACTAATAGGCCCATATTTTGTGACCCGCTCCAACAAAAAGATCCAGAAGTCGTCGGAGGATTTTCTTAAAATGACATGACATTATCCCCTTACTCTCCTGCTTTAAGTTCGTATATAACAAGACTAATTAAAGTACTTGGTTGCGGAGATATCAATGATTTTATGAGACCATGTCGACTGAGTGGTCTAAGAAAAGCTAAGAAATCAGCGTTTTGAGAAAACCGCGCCTTCAATGTTTGTTTTGTTCTTTTTTTATCCCCCGATACATGCCATGCACGGATCGATAAGATCACTCCCTCGTTGCTAGGGGCGGGGCCTTTCTGCGGCGCTAAATCTAAATCGTCGGACACTTCTGTTCAGTTGAAAGTCGCAAAATCAGGGCCAAGAAAAATTCTACTCTCTTGCCTTTCCTTTAATCATTTAGCGTCGAAATTTCGGCAGATGATAGACGATATATTAGACTACAAAACCATGTCAAAAACGGAAATTTGATAGTTTTGGCCGATTTTGACGATCTGACGTTAAACACAATTTTCTCGGCTCAGCCGTCAGCGATTCTAGAATCCTTTCGTTGTGGCAAGTCATATTTATTCTTAAATTGATATTAACAGCGATAATAATTCTACTACTAATAAATATAATATACTGTATGCAGCAGCGTCATAATTGTGATGTTAACACATAGGCCTAAGAATGAAAACAGCGTACCTCATTTTTGATCATCTCTGCTGCGGCAGTAATCACTGCTCGCTTTGCGGGTGCAGAGTTCTTGGACATTGTCCGGATGCCCAGCAAATACCGATATGATTTTATAAACCCCACTGCTTTCTCTAGTGGTGTTGGCATAGAATCATCGGGATCCCCGGATGCACGCTCTTCTCCTTCTCCTTCTCCTTCTCCTTCTCCTTCTTCATCTTCCTCTTCATCGCTTGCTTCACATCCAGTGTTCTCAGCTTGACTTCCTCCAACATTGAAATCAAGCTGCTCTGTTTGACTTGTGGATATCTGTTTTTGTGGGGTCGCAAAAAGGGCCCTCTTTTTTGCCTTGGGGGTTGGGGATACTGGCTCCTTATTCTCGCGTAGTTGACTTCTCGGAGGGCGCCGACGAGCAGTCCGTTTTTTCCCTCGTTTCATAGTGTTTCGGAATATTTCGGTGCGGCATTTAGTGCACACAAAATTGTCTAGGTATACAGTCCTGCCACAAAGCTTGAAGGCTGTACCCGGAGATGTCACAATTGTGGCAAGTCTAGATCGATTGTACCCCTTCAGTCCTTTTTCAAATAAAGTCATGCACATAGCACATCTCGATGGATCAAAATGAGCCATGACTCCGTCCAGCGGTTAAGAGAAAAAGGGGGAAAAGAGAGACAGGCTTTACCCTGCGTGCTCAGAAAAGTTTTCCCGCCATCGTGTGCAGCTTTGGTCAGAGCGACGAACTTAGCTGATCTCATACAGCCTAGAAACACGAGGAGGGAGCGCAAAAGTTACGCAAGTGTGGATTTACACCTGGGGAACGCATGCACGTGGTTAGTCAAGCCTAAGGCGGTTAGCACATACTGAATATGTGACAGGAAAAAAACATAAATGTCGCAATGATGAAAACGGTATACCCCGCTCTTCCAAAACTGTCTATACACAACATATTGCCAATGTGAGGTGGTTTCATGACAAGCAAATAATCACACTCTGCAGTCTGTACGTACACCAATTTTCATGACAATAATACTTTCAGCCATTCTTAAAAGGTAGACGGAAAAAAGTGACATTTTGGCGTTTCATCTAGACTTTCAACTCAGAGCGGAAATATTTCCCGTATCGTATCATTTTGTCCAGAATATGTTCAAATTAGTCCATAAACATCTGTCAATGTCTAAGGTACATGTTTGTGTGGATAAATTAGCTTAATTTCACAGTTCTATAGGTATAATCTTTGCATTATAAACTGACTATTGACACTTGAACTTTGTCTTAATGACATAAACCTCTCGGGAAAATCATCAAGCAATACATGTATATGTGCTGTTTTATTAAGGATGTCTTGAGCATTTTTCAAAATATTATTATGTACATTATAACTATATATATAAATGTATATATATGTATATATATATATATATATATATATATATATATATATATATAATATATATACGTGTATGGTGCAAAATGTTTACCTTTGATCTTTAGCCCATTGCATGGCCTCAAACTTTATTTATTATATGCAGAATCAACCTTTACCTGATAATACTTTCAATGTGTACATGTAGTTTCATGAAAATAAATTCAGAAATTGTACATGTTGATATATATAGAGATGTTGGGAAAATGGTGGACTTGTAGTATAACCTTGACCTAAGATCATTGCCTCTGATAGGCACAGCATATTAGTGCACTCATACAGTGTGCATGTAAGTGACACTGGGCTTGCATTATTGTCACCTTCCCTCCCCAGGTATATAGTATCACGATCATGAGAATGAGTACTAGGGACATGACATAATAATTTAGTGCTTATTTTATTCCTAATGCGAATGAGAAGGAAGAGAATAAGTGTATGAATATGCTTGTACATTACCATCACCAATACATAAAAGGTGTAATCACACACTCGTATGTATAAATAACAATATCAATATGAAGCTATAATTGAGTGTATAGTGTTATTAGATATAGTGTCGATAATAGTGCAAAAAAAGACACTAAATGTTTTGAAAATGACATATATATAGGGAGCAGTGGAATACAATCCCCATGACCATATGGATGGATCTGAAAGGGTTACTTTCTAGTTTTTCATTAACCAATCCATCATACCGTTAAGATGAAAGCCAGTCTAAAACTTTATCTATATTTCATGAGAATGAAAAAAAAAATCCAGGAGAACACTGCAAAAATGATAAAATCAGATTTAAAAAAAAGGAAATAATGACATTCTGATATAAAAATTTCGGAAGACACTCCTTGTCCCGTTGCTATGAATGAATGAATGAATGAATGAAGAAAATGAAGGACTACTCAGAGTCAACTTTATTGATCTGTATATCACAGTACATAGAAATTTAGCTTCCAGTTCATCCAACTTGTTACACACAAATAATCATTAAACACACATGCGTGCAGACACACACACACAATCAAACAGCAAGTGACATGCCCGAAAGAAAAAGACAGGAAAGGATTCCCATACGGTGGAAGTCTTTGAAAAAAGAAAGGTCTCTTTAATAAATAATCAAACAATCCTGAAACATTGAAAATAGACAAGACATGTATGTAACAGAAGTGTATTCAAATCAAATCACAGCAGATAATAAACATGAAGCAAAAATGAATATGAGTCCCCAAGAAGCAGAGCTTGTGAGTGGAGCCCATTGTGAATGTACAACATTTTACAGTGTGAAAGGAAACTTGATTTATAGATGAGACATCTGGGACATTGCCCCTGCAGACTGGGAAAAAACAAATAAATAAAGAAACAAACAAAGAAACAAACATACCCTCTATCATGAAAATCACCTGTTATTTTCTTAATCCGTCATATCTCCAGATGTTCATTATGTGTGCACTTCCTTTATTGCAAATAAATAATGAACCACACATTCAAAATGTGC
The DNA here is from genome assembly GCF_040938485.1 of Diadema antillarum. NCBI lineage: Eukaryota > Metazoa > Echinodermata > Echinoidea > Diadematoida > Diadematidae > Diadema > Diadema antillarum. The sequence goes on from NW_027271081.1 coordinate 4,285,741, forward strand.
TTTAAAAACGAAATTAATAAGTGCCGGTAGGCCCGATAGTAAATCAGCGCCCAACATGCGTTCTTTTTTGTTACATCTCATGAATATTCATTTCAGATCTCAGCGAGCCGTCCGGGTTTTTTTCCACACGCATACATTGCGTATTATAGTATGTGCTACGTTTTATCCATATTCGCGCATGCGCTGTGTAAGTCGTACCACAATACGAAATGCGGTAGGACTTTAAAACCCTCGGATAAACTCTTTCACAGGGCTCTCAAAACAGATCATATTGTAAATCGACTTCGCCTGCTGTGATTGTAAGTATCTTATCTAAGAGTAAGGCTACAAATTTCAGTATAAAACCCTGTATTTTGGTCTCTGGTCACCTAAATGCTAAGCCATATCAGGTGCTTCCGTGACAGGATAGGCCTTGCGGTGCGACCCCTTTACGGTACGTATTTGTCCGTATGGGGTCGCTGCTGCGGTTAGGTCTAGAGTAACTGCGACAGCCGCCACACGCAGTGTGGCGGCTGCGCCGTGCTCCCATAAAAGATCTTCATGTTGAACAAACGGGTGCCTTTGCGGCGCTATATTTCCTTAATTTTTCAACAGAAACTACTAGGAATACTTACATGGGTCGATGAAACCTAAATGACTATCATCGGCGACTGTTTGATGCATTTCATTGCTTGTGATGCACAAAATGATGTCTTATAAGCAGCTCACCGATGTTCACAGAATTCACAATCACTTGCACAAGCGCACAGAATACTTGAACTATAACATAAGCGAAACTGCGGGGAAGCCGCCAGGACCGCGCCTGGCGGCGCGGTCTCCGGGGTTAGGTCTAGAGTAAAATATCCCGTTTGCGGTAGTTTAAGCATTGTTGAGGGTTTTTCCAACTTGTAAACAAATCAGGCAAATCATTTTCAACCATTTCATATATCATAGACAAGATTATTCATTAACGCGATTGTTTTCATGAAAGAAATTTACCATTGACCAATGCAGTTTTCATGATTTACCAGGGCAAAACCCGGCACAATTTTCGCCGATAAGGGCGATATGCGACGTAGTATTTCTGCTTGCGGCACGATGTACAATCCCTATGCAATATGCACGTGCTCCGCGATCTTTAGCTGAACGCCTTCACATGTCTCGCGAACATTGCATAAGCACCAATTCCCATTGCGAAAGCACGTGAAAATAGCGTGCGCACATGCATTGGCCGCAAACAAGATCGCAATTCTGGCGGTGTTGTTCATGTCTTTCTCGTGTTTTTCTCATTTTTTTTCGATGGTAACATCCACATTCCGAAAAAAATGGCGGCCAACATCGGCTCGCGAAAGTTCTATTTTAAGTGAGGATATGTTTTCAAAATCCATGAACATCGAGAAAACGACAAAAAATCCAGTTTCGTGGACCATTGTTTCTTAACTGTTATGTTAAGAAGTAACGAAAATTTCATTTTGGATGCGACATGTTGTCATTTAGGTGAGAAAATTTCACTTTCGTCAGAGATCGTGCCCATTTTATCGGTTGGTTTTTGTTGATTGCTAGTGTGTTAGCATATGTGTAGTGTGCATGTGACAGTGCAATGCTGTGTTTAGCTGTATATTACCGTGTATGTTGTACCTGCCGCGAACGGCTGCACGGCCGCTTACTGACGCAGTTACTCTATTAGTATTAGATTTAGAATTACTAAGTAAATTTTAATTGCTAAGATTTCTAAGTCAAGAAACATCCCTGATATTTGAGACTACCTAATTGATTATTTTATTTATTTATTTATTTACTTGTTCATTTATTTATTTTGTTTTATTCATTACAATCAGAATAGTTTGTCTTGGATGCACTAGATTGCACAATTTATGGCTTAAAATGACAAAGCTTCTTGCAGTGGGAGGGGGCAACATTTCCTCATCTTAGTTTTACCACCCTGTTTTTTTACTTTAATTTTTGGTTTGTTGTAAAAAAAAGTGAGAAAAACGGAGAGATAGAGAGGGGAGAGAGAGAGTTGCATGGGAGATAAGCGAGAGATGTGATGGTGTGGGAAATATGTATTGTATATGAAAATCACAGCAGCAGGTGCTTTTTACCATGCATACAGTGATGGATAAAATCTGTATGAAATACAGTACATTTATCAGCAGCCTTTGTTATGTTCACCAGTTTACTTGCTGTGCATTGGTATTGGTAGTAACTTTTGGGCTTCCAAGACTTGATGTCCTTTTTGTAAACATTCATCTTCAGACTTCTTGCACAATCAAGACTGCTGAGTACATCATGCAGAAGGTTTGAAACACCAGATGACTCAGTGACTTCACCAGAGAAAGACAAACCACCAAAGCCTGGAATCTTAAAGAGGGCAGCTATAAAGACCCACCACGCCACCATCTGGATTCTAAACCGGATTTCACCAAAGGCCAGAGTTTTCTATGAGCGTTTCATTGATGGTGAGTAGTGCATTTCACTGCATGGTAAAAAATTTGGGTGTTTTTGTTGCCAGTATTGTTTTCCTTCGTCATAATCCTGTCTGCATAGACAGATCAATTTTTACTGGTATTTTTTCTCTTTTCACCAATATTTATAAACTACCAGAGATTCTGGAGCTGGAATGGGCGAATGTTAGTGGACTGGCCCTCCTATACAAAATCATATTATCAACAAATTTTGAATACAAGCGGGCTCATTATAGATTGATGTGACAATATATCTTATGTAGTGTTGTTCATAAATTTGTTGTAGAGCAGTATTTGTGTGATCAATTTGATACCATTGCATCTCTTGATATGGACAACTCAAAAAATAAAATCAGTCACTGAGCAATTGAAAGTGAAATGAAATAACCCAACGGTTAATATTTCACATCTTGTTGCCAAGCTTGGAGGCAGGTTGATGTAGGATTGATGTTTAGAATAAGTATTCCCTGTTGCCACACTAAGTAGGATTGATGTTTTAGAATTTAAATATTCCCTGTTGCTTCACTGAGAGTTTATGGTTTGCTGTTACCCCAAGTACTATTACTTGCCTACTTTGCCGCTATGAATGAACTGCATTGTGTTTATCCTCCGAAGGTGCTACAAGCTTCATGCAAGACTTCCGTTATGTCTACTCACTGAACAAGAGATTAAAAAACAAAGAGGTTTCTCTGGAAGATCTCAGTTGGGAGGACCTGTACAAGAAGCTGCAGGTATGTTAAAGTAACCCATGAAAGAAAAGAAGTAATTCTAAGTCACTGTTTCCGTGATGGACAGCTTCATTCATGAATAGGTAAAGAACATCAACAAAGTGTGCCAGCTGTATGGCTTCATAATGACCTTGAATGGCCTTTTGGTGCAACATTACAATATTAGGTAGAGATAGCATATTTTGGGTTCACCCAAATGCATTAAACTTTGTGTCAAGTCCTATTCTTTTGCAATGGCTGATCATTGTCTTTATATTTGATAAGATGTTTTGTCTGCTTAGGTGCAAAGTCATTGAATATCATTAACAATTTCATTAGGTCAAATGATATGCACGAGTACTCTGGGAACACAGACAAAACGAAGTATGCAATTAGAAAAAAAAAATAACTAAAAGTGTAGTCAACTAAAGTACAGGACCTACATCAATAAAAGAATCCTTATCTCTAATGTGGCATTTAACTTGTACTTCTAACTTATGCTTTTTTGGCTTGGTGCTTGCAGTTACTACATCTGGGCCCTGTTTTATCAAAAGATATAATCGATTTTAAATTTCCTTGACACACAGGCTGCCATAGAGTTATGATGGAAATCAACTTTATTATCAATTTTAACTCTTCGTAAAACAGGGCCCTGGTGTGTTTTATAGTTGTTGTGTATACCTTAGCTAAATAAGATAGAACTGTTTTTATTTTGAATATGAACTTTTCATTCATACAAGTAAATGTTTTATTTTGTTTGTTTTCATATGGATGATCTTCGGCACTCTTTCTCATGACAGATGAAGCAAGACGTTGCAAAGGTTCTACCAGTCCTCGTCATAGTCAACATCCCATTCGTCTACTATGTTACTCTTCCAATTGTGTAAGTCATGGCATTGAGTAGACGTTCTATCAGCATTTGGAGTACAAGGGACTGTGACTGTGTTGACTCCGTACACCTGCAGTGCTCCTGAAGTTCTTTGTATTCCTGTGTCCTGTCCATTTTTTCCATTGATTCATGTTTCCTAAGACAAAAAACAAACAAACAAACAAACAAACAAAATGCAATGTGACTTTCAGCCAAACCCTACCCATGTATGTGTGAGAAGTTTTTTTTTTTGTTTGTTTTTGTTTTTGTTTTTTGTTTTAATGGTTTTCTATACACATTCATTTTATTAGTTCACTGATGGGAGATTAGAAACAATTAACTCAATCATCCCTATAATCTGAATTTTGTTGTTGTCTATCAGTAAGTAAATGGAAGGAACAAGGGTGGTATTTGTATTAAAGTGCCTTTATTGACAGGATGAAAGTTATGGAGTCATATTTCTAAAACAGAGTCTACTGTGTGTACACATTCAATATGTTGAGGGGGGAGGGAAGGGTGATAATTCATGTCATGAAGAAACAACTGTAGTAGTGTGTAGTTCTGCAGTAGTTAAAGATTCATATATGGTATGTATGTGTACTGATAGGGTTAGTAATGATATCATTGGCCAGAACAGTTTATCATTCAGAACAAGATAGATATTTCAATGGGATATATCAGTGAATTGACGAGATTTGTGATGATTTCTATCAGTTGAATTGGTCTCTTGTCTTCACTAAAGAATTATTCTTGTGCAGATTAAATCAGTATCAACCATTTCACTTTATATTTCAAATAGACTATACTTCCAGCGTATTTTCCTCTCCGACCATTTCATCACTGCTGAGGACGTAGCGAGCAACCACGGGGAGCACCACAAGAGGAGGCGTGTCCTTTACCCTCAGATAATGAAGGCTCTCAGGAGAAGAGTGCTCAGAGCACCGACCTCGGAGCAGACCAAATCTCTAGCAGAGAGGATCAGTGAGTCTCAGGTTAGCAAACTCCTCTCCACCAAGTATCATCATTATTAGAAGTTAGAATATCTACCTTAAAAGGGATGGGATTGTTTTGGTTGAGATAAGAAGTTAAGATTAAAGATTGAAACTTTGTGCGAGGTAGTGAGAAACCACTTATAGAATACGAAAGTGCAAACAATTCTATGAAGAATTCAAAGCTCATTTGATGAAAATTGGTTTTGAAATGGCTGAGATATCCCAAAACAAATTAAAATATAGAATTCTATGCTCTTTCATATTTCATAAGAGGTTTTTCATTATTTCACAAAAAATGTTGGAAACTTGAAGCCCCATCTCAACCAAACTATACCATCCCTTTAAATGGCAAAAGGAGAAAGAGTGACACATTACACTGGTTCTGAATTATTGCTCATTTTGATCTACTCACACCTCGTCAGACTTGAGGTTGCATAATGCTTGTTAGATATTTATTGCTTCTTTTATTGCTTTTTTATTTTTGTACAAGGATTGGCCACATACTTATTATTTTATGCAAATGGTACTATGTTATAGATTTTACAGTTTTGCAAAAAATTGCACATTGATTTGTTCGTTTATTTGGGCAACGTTGAAAATAGAAGAATACTACATGCACAGTATGTTTGTGACGAAATGATCCAATGTTGGTCATTATCACCAATAAAGAGAAGACAAACTCAGTGATATTGGTAGCTTACATGGGTTTTTTTTTTTTATGTGTTGCTATTGGTATATTTTTCTTGCCAGTAGTTTGTATTCCTCAATACACTGCAATAAAATGTCTGGGCCCTGTTTTATGAAGAGTTAAAATTGATTATATAGTTGATTTCAACTGTAAGTCTATGACAGCCTGTGTGGTAAGGAAATTTAAAATCGATTTTATCTTTTGATAAAACGGGGCCCTGTTCTATCTTGTTTACTTCAAACGACATATTTGAATATATACTTTTTGTAGAGATATAGTACCCTGGTACCTTTTTCTGTGCTGGGTTCCTTTTCTTTTTCTTTTATTGTGCTCATTGGAAACTTGCTGTTATGATCATTAGCACTGCCAAATGGACCAGAGAGAAGCTACTATGATAATATAGCATTGAACGTTATGATTACATTGTATCAAATTTCTTGTTGTATAATAAGGCATTGAACATTCTGTGATCATGTTTTATTTCACCAGAATTATGAAAAAGTGTTATTCATATGTGTATGCATTATACTGCTCTTGCTGCTAATCTTAGCAAGAGTAGCAGTTGACATTTATATAGTTTTTTCTCCTTGAACTTTTCTGTATGTGTAGCTAGAGAAGAGCCCATTCACGGCTGATGACCTCTTGTCTCATCGCGACATCTTCAGTCGCCAAGCAGCTCTTTCTTCGCTCTCAAGAAATCATCTGGTGAGTGGCAGCTGATCTGTGTCCTCTTGACATCTTTCTGCTGCTGCATACAGCTGTACATGCACATTGTGTAGACAATATGTGCAGCGAGTCTAACTTTTTGCAGAGCAGGACTTTTTGACAATTTCGTGAGCAGTTAAATTTGCAATTGTGGAGTAGAGAAATTGACAGAGAAATCAATATCATTCACTCATTTTCAGGAATCCAGATTAGCTGTCCTGCATCAAAAAAAGAAAAAAAAAGAAGAATGCTATAAACCTACATTAAAGCATTGAGAATTGCCTGTACAACAATGTATTCATAAAAAGATTTCAAGATCATTTGAATTAAGTAGACATTCACGGTACTTGTACTAGTTTAAATATGCTATGTAAACAACTAAAGCTCATTCGGGATCAGAGTTAATATTTTCACAGGGTTGCATACTAGCCATTTTTTTTTACACTTGTCTGACCTGTCTGTTTGGACCAGTAGGTCCCCAGTTTTTCCATTTTTTGCTGGTAAATTCCTGAAAAAGTTACTGGTCAGACATTGATTTTTACTGGTCCTGGACCGTTGGACCAGTGCCAGTGTTCAGTGTTGATTTTCATGTGTGGTTGATTTGTGGATATCACCCAACTTGCTTGTTTGCACAAAAATTAAAACACCTCGAAAGATACGGCATACATCATATTCCCACTATGGGTAACATTTACTGGTAAGCTGTTCCCTATGTAATCATTATGATGGCAAGGTATCTTAGCAACGAGTGTCATTGCTGCAGTCTGCATGTAACAGCTTCGAAGGATGCTGATAGATCTGAAGTCGACCGGAGAGACTCTAACATCTTACTTTCTATACTATCTTGTGTTTTTTTTTCCTTCCTCCCAGAAATACCTGTGTAAATTGCATGCTCAGTGGATCCTCTTTGCACCCAATGTGACCCTGAGGAAGAGACTGTCTACTCATGCCTTGATGATCTCACTCATGGACAGAGCAGTACTAAAATCAGGACTGGACCACGTAGAGGACCTGGATCTCAGGAAGGTTAGCCTGCTCTCTCTCCTTTTCTCTCTCTCTCTCTCTATGAGAGTGTATGTTTATGAGTACAGCTGTGCTTGTGTGTTTGTTTGCGTGTGAACGCACGTGTGTTTGTGTGTGTGTGTGTGTACGATTATGTGCATTAACTCTTTACGTGCCATACTCGCACACCCAACTCAGTCGAAGGCGTGCCAAGTCCTCATATTCTGCTTAAACGCACAAACCCTCCCAAACAGATCGATAAGTCGCCAAATGTCACAGTACATTGAAAGTGTTTCTGACGATTCCAATCCTGTCGCATGTAGCTTGCATTTTATGTGGTGATTGACTTTCAAGCAGTGTATCCTAGTGGATTTGCTAGTAAATCCTAAGTTTCTGTCACTGTTTTATTTTTGCAAAAGTCATGGCTGTACAATAGTGTAGGTAATAGTCATTTTAAATAAAACCAACAATCATAGGTTTGTCACAAAATTTACATTGAAGCAAAGCGTAACAGTTTCTCTTCAACTTTACTCACTATGTGTCCAGCTTAACAGAAATCTATAGAAGTAACATAGGTTTGGAAAACCAAATGTTCTCTCAAAGCATGATTACGTTAGTGTCTCAGAATAATGTGGCACACAGGGGATTTACACCATGGCACATAAAGAGTTAAACCATTGTGTACAGGTGTGTCTGTTTGTGTGTGTATGCATGCATGTCAGTTCAGTTGTGTTGTATGTGTTTGTGTTTACGTATATTATATAATTATGTGTGTGCACATAATTTGGTGGTGTGTGGTACTATGTGTGTGTAAATGTGTGTGCGCAAATATTGTGTTTGTGTAGGAATATGTCTGTATGTATTATGTCCCTTTATGTGTGGATTAGTTAGTGAATGTGTACCAAAGTATGTTTCTGTGTATGAGTGTATTTTTTTATAGTCTGTTATGATGATGCAAATATTCAAGCAGGGAGATTTCCTTTATGTAGAAGTTGTTGAAACCACACCTTGAGATTGTTTGAAATCTGTACACTCCAGTTTGTTTTTACCACAATTAAGATATTCCAGTTAGGAAAAAAAAAAAAACCAGAAAAAAAAACTGTGATTCTTGTCCTGAGTCATGCATCATTGTTGGCCATACCATCTGTAAATGTTTTTAATGTGTGCAGTTAATCTGTGTTAACTGACAAGCTACGAGTATGGTACTCACTGGAAATTCTCACAAATTCTGTCAACAATGCAAGCAGAGTGTACATGTGTTTTGTAACAATTTTTTCTCTTATTCCCTCCCTTCATTCAAAGCTGTGCAACCAGCGAGGTTTCAACCCTGTTGGCTCCGAGAGACAAGACCTTGTGAAGTGGCTGACTGAATGGGGGCAAATCTCTACACAAATAACAGGTCATAAGCTTCTGTCAATTTTATAAATCAATTTATGTATTTATTTGGTAAATTAAAGAAGAAGAAGAAGAAGAAGGAGAAAGAGAGACATCAACTGGACCTGTTTGCAGTTTATGCTGATGTAAAATATATGTACACGTATGTCCATATTCTTGTGAGAGGATCAGTTGATTCCTCAATCTGTTTTCTCTCTTCCTCTTAAAACACAAGCAAATGGAAATTGGCAATGGCTTGACACAATCATCATTGAATGGGTAATAATAATAATAATAATAATAATAATAATAATAATAATAATAATAATAATAATAATAGTGATAATAATAATGATAATAATAATAATAATATAATGATAATAATAATAATGATAATAATAATAATAATAATAATAATAATAATAATAATAATAATAATAATAATAATAATAATCATAATCATAATCATAATCATAATCATAATCATAATCATAATCATAAAGTGTTTCCACTGCTCTACCAGAGGGCCCTGCCTTATTATTACCCTAGCGTTGCCAGGTACCCATTTATACACCTGGGTCGAGAGGGACATGGTGGGTAAAAACATCTTGTCCAAGACGTAAGCACTGGGCGGGAATCGAACTCGGATCCTCCGATCAGAAGTCAGGAGACTTATCCACTATATCACTGTGCCCCCACAAAAAAGTAGAAGGGTAGAAGTATTAATATAAGATTACACTGCTCAAATATGTGACCAGTTATCACATGATATTGATAAGAGTTAAAGACATTATCAAGGCAGAGAAACTGGAAAATGAGATGTAAATGCTGAAAAATAAGACTTCATCTTATTTCCTTGACTTCCTGTCCAAATTCAAAGCCTAAGAACGTCTTGAAATTAAAAAAAATTATCGAATTTCTTAAAACATGCTACTATGCCATATTGTTTTCAAATGCCTATTAATGTGGCATTTGATTTCATTGTGTTATCTTTGTGATAATTGGTAATTATTTACGTCTGAGTCCCATGGGTCACAATCATTATGAGCTCTATTACCTCTCCTTGAAAATAAGGTGTGATCTGAAAGTGTGTTCATGCCTAGTTATATTAATGCACAGCATACCTCTTTTTTTTTTCTTCCGAACAGGCCACTCAACCCAAAGGGGTAAACAAGTCATTTTCTGTAAAATACGATCAATTTGTCTAGACCCATGAGAAATAGTGTGAAATTTACAGATTCCATCATGAAGTAGAGGTTTGTTCGACTAGACACATCTAGGAACTAAAGGGTTGATATTCATTTTGAATCCAGATGAGGAGAAGTCTCTTCTACTCCACGCCAGCATCCTCCTAGTAACCGGACGACCTCACCAGGGAGATGCCTCGGGAATGAAGCCCGCCACCGAGGCTGCCTAGATGCTGGGAATTCCCCGCGTGGACATGATACCGACAGACCTCAACGTTTACATTGTGCAACTTCTGCCTTTTATGCTGTCCAAACCACCAAATTCATGATGTGGACTTGTAGACTCGGAGAGCAAATGATGGACTAATAGTACATGGAGAGCAAATGATGGACACATTGACTATGGTAATCCTTAACACGATGCCTTTGAAAGTGCTGTGCAGTACTGCATTTATTTAGGGATAGAGATGTGATGACATAGTTCTAGAAATCAGCAATTGCTCAGGAAGGAGATAGAGAGATTTAAAAAAAAGAACAACATAGACATGGTAATCTCAGTTCTCGGCATTGTGACTGCCGTTGGATAGAATACTGATATTAATTTTCATCTGGGTGGATACTGTAGTGAAAATGGCATATTTTGACTGAGAACTAAATGTATGCTTTACCTAGAAACCTCTGCACCATCTTCGCAAGTGACTGAGGTAGTCCAGTGCTGTTGTTGGCCCTCTTTTGTCCTTCTGTAAATGCCAATATTTTTGCTTGATTGATATTTCCTGCTGAGGGACTAAAACCCCCCCCCCCCAAAAAAAAAAAAAACAAAACAAAACAAAACAAAACAAAACAACAACCAAACAGCCGGTTCATGAATTTGCACTATGAAATTGCAGAGATACCTACTCGTATGTTTTAATCAAGCTCAGAGAAAAACACACCCCAGAATATCATTTGACATTTCCTTGTGTAAAGATTGAAGTGTTGCCCGATCCAACAACAACAAAACATTTTTCCTTTTTAATATAGAAAATATCTAGCTCTGGTAAGATATGCATTCATGATTTAGTGTGCTTGTTTTCCTTCAGACATGGAGTGAAGGGGTTCATAAATACATAGGTTTTCATTTTGGGATGTGTATGTTTTTCCTAAATACTAAGGGCCTGGTACTGGTAATGTAAGTTCTCAATAATGTCTTTTAGGAAATAAATTCCATAGTAAGTCCCATCCAGTCAAATAAATCCTATAGCAGTCACTGGAAGTTAATTCCTTTAGTGTTACAAGGAAGGATAAGTACGACACCTGAAGAATCTAGGGAATGTTAGAGGAGAATACTGTATATGCCATACTTTAGCGAGTCTAATTTTTCATGAATCGGGAATTCACAACAGTTTCGCAGTGGTCAAATTCACAATCATGGGGTTCAGTAATGAACAGAGAAATGTACGCGTGAACATAGCATTCATGTATTTGTGTGTGTTTTTTAATTCGCGAATAGCGAACCAACTCATGAAATTCTCAAAAATAAAAACCACGTGAAATACAATGTGTGCAGCATATGCAGTAGTCAATGGACACATTATGTGGAGCACTGCATCTATTCATTCCTACTGGTAGGTACATGTAGTAAGGAGCGGGATGTTGATGATCCTTCGTATCAATCTTACTCGTGTAACAAAATTCTGTGTTCCGACAAAGTGAGTGGACTCTTGAGGTGATAGTGAGATGGTTTCGAATTATTCCTTTAAAATTCATGTTCAGGTGATAGAAACATATTACAATCATTTGTTCCATAATTACAGTAATTAATCCATGTCAATCCTAGTGGACTACCTCTTTCCTATGGCAAACCTGGGGGGTGTTTCACAAAGCTGTTCTTAAAGTTAAGAAGGACTTCAGAATGACTGGTGATCAATTCTTATGTGCTATACTTATCAGAATCTCAATAATTCAACACAAGAACTGATCACCAGTCGTTCTTAGGTCCTTCTTAACTTTAAGAACAGCTTTGTGAAACACCACCCTGGACTGAAAATGCGACAGTGGCAGGCAAGATGTTTAATGGCATTGCATACTATGCGAGCTGAAATTTTTATGGTGGTTGCTAATTTCGTCAATTTTGCGAATTGCCTTTGAACTGTGAAATTTACAACATGTGAATATAAAAACGTGAGTACAACAATGCACAAAAATGTAATTAAAAGAAAATATCAAGCAATGCCAGCGCTTGGTAACGAGCAACTAATATGTAACTACTGTAGGTCTATGATAAAGCAATACCTCATAGGGCATAACAGTGTGTGAGTACAGTACTTCAACTGCAGAACACACGACAGCACTTGTTACTGGGAATCATTGAGTAAAAACATTCAGTGCTGGTATTGCTGCTTGTTACTCATTTTTATTTCTTGTGTGAAAGGTGAAGTAAAGATTACTAGACCCTCGCAACCACGAAATTAACAACATACAACACAGTGGGACAAGTAGCTATTCGCAAAAACATATCTGTTCAGGAAGATTTTAGCTCATACATGTAAGTATTTTTAAATTTTCACCATAGGCAGGGCTTGCTCCACATTAGCGGTGGCCTGATGGCTCAGCAGGGCCACTAAAAATTGGTGTGAGGCCACTGAAATTTATCTTTTGGTGGCCTCATTAGGCAAGTAAGGCTAAAAATGGATTGTTCCTTTTGCTTTTAATTAAGGCCACTACATATCTTTTTTTTTTTTGGCTACTGAAATTTCAAATTTAAAGATTTTAGTGGCCCAAATGGGCCACAATACAAAAAAGTTAATGTCCAGCCCTGTCATAGTTAACCATTTTTTGAAGGGGTGTTAAAGGGGAAATCCAGTCCAAATATAAGTTAGTCTTGTAAGAAAGAGTAAAATATTACGAGTCCAACAATAAAATTTTGATCAAAATTCGGTGAAAAATAAGGAAGATACAGTATGACATTATGAAGTTTTGCTAATTTTTCAGGAAACGGTTTTTGAACTGTCAATATTAATAAGCAAATGGCAAAGTGAGGATGTGATCCCCTCACAACTTGCCGTATAGTTTGTACATAAAATCTTGAAATTTCCAGTTTTTCTTTCAAAAGCAATTACGCCCGAGGCTCAAATTCTGGTACATCTAACTGATCACTATTCTGAAGTTATTCAATCAGGAATAACATCATGCTTCAGACTGCAGTGACAGAAACACTGAATTTTTGTCATTTTATGTACACGATCAATGGAAAATTGTGAGGTTATGACATAGTTAGCTCACTCATTTGCATATTCATGTCCACTGTTCAAGAACTGTTTTGCAGAAATTAGCAAAACTTCAAAGTGTCATAACTTCCTTATTTTTCGTCCGATTTTAGTCAAATTTTTACCATTGACCTTGTAAGATTTTACTCTTTTTATCAGACTGACTTATATTTGGACTGAATTTTCCCCTTTAATAGCTGAAGAGATCTTGCAGGCCCATTGCCTTATTGCATTATGTGCAATTTCCATTGAATGTGTTCATCAGTATTCGTTGAATGGTTCACAGACTGAAAAAAAAAAAAAATTAGAAAGACATGGTGAATACAGCCTTCACTGAACATCATGTGTCTATTCAATGTGCATGTGTTGCCTTCTTTTTAAATTGTTTAAGTGCATCTTCGTATGAGTAGATTTTGCAAATTTATCTTCTATCTTTCTGTGTAGGCCTGCTTTTAGAAGCATCTGTTTTGGTTAAACCACAGGTATGTATGTGTGAATACAAACTGCACAAACTTTGTCAGTGTTCAGATTGTGAAGTGTTGTCTGATGAAACATTGTTATGGTGTATTATTTTGTTTCCTTGTTTATACATGTTTAGAATTTATAATGATTGTGGTATTGTCATAAATTGGAACTAAAAACATGGCTAGTGCTGCACTCATGGCTAAATGATGCAAGTGCTTTCTGACTTCTAGTATAATAAAGTGCAACTACATGTATACTAAAGCTTCTGTGTCTCATGGTTGGTACCTTCTTCTACAGTTCTCCGATGAACATGCACAAATTAATTGTAATGTAATTAACAGTGATGTAGCTGTACAGTGGATGGAGTGTGCAGTTGCAGTGAACTGTGATGATTTTATAACCATTGTTTAATACAGGATGCTCACATTACAACCAGCACATTATTATGAAATTTTGTCACAACCAAATAAAAAATGATTATCATCGAAGTGTATGGTGCAACATTCCCTTCAGTGATTAGGAAATTTCTACACAACAGGAGAAAACTGCTGGTTATGAGGACTTTGTTATGATGCGAGTCAAATGTAGGGGATAATAAATCCTCTTTAACCTACTGTAGTGTTCCTTTGAGTGTTCTACAGTGAAGAGGTTGTATAAACATCCCTTCCTGTACAGTAATACATTAATTTTGCAGGTTCCACTGTATTTTAGTTTTTGTACCCTGAAATTGTGAGACACCTGATACATCTGAATACCAATATTTAAAGGCGGCCGACATTGATGGTTTTTCAAGTCCTTGTTTCAATGAAGTTTCCCCTGTGTACTCTGGTGTTTCAAGTTGCAAGCACTATTGTAGTAAGCCATTTGTAGCATGTACACATTTCTCTGTAACTGCATATGCCTATTCCTATTGGTGAAAGCATGATATTATGACTCGGTCATACATCAAAAGTGCAAGATTTCTGAGGGACACACATAATGAAAATATTGACCAGCAAAGGATCGACTATTTTCATATATTGAATAGTCTATAAAAATACTAGCTGATGATTGGTCATAATGCAGTCACATGTCTAATGAGTAATGCATCAAGGATCAGAATTGTTATATTGCCTGCAGTGAAGTCACATCAGGTGATATAATTCCAGAGTTCGACTGGTTGACGGGGCTAGGATGAATGATGTGTATTTATGTAGATCATGTGATATCACAAATATTGCCTTCCTTGTCTATCACTTCAATGTAATAGTTGATAGTCCCTTGGAATTTATATTTTTCCCGTCAAGACAATGTTTTCCCTCAGCAACGAGTACTTCCAGGAAAACAATCTTTAGGGGAAAATATACAACTGTAGCTCTCATGGGGATATCAAAGTTTACATTGCACCTCTGAAAAGGCAATATATGTATCTGTAAAATATTGACTAACAATGGAGGGATTTATCAGGTAGATACACTGTATTGACTGGCATTGTAGGGAATATCGGGTACATATTGACCGGCAGTGAAGGGAATTTCATAGAATGTAGCCTTGAAAGAATGCCAAAAGCTACTGAGCAGCTTAACCTTCCCCTATTGCAAATATGGCCGGTTTAATGAACATATTCCCTCCTCCCCCCCCCCCCCCCCCCCCTCATAAAAAAAAGAAAAGTATTGTCAATATCTTACTTCAATCTCACACACACTGTTTTGCAGATGTCAATCACTTTTTCACAAACATGTTCTCATATGAAGCTAAATGATACACATTAATGCTTCAACTTTTTTTTTGACAATTGTTTTTTTAATCATTTTTTTAAACATAGATAACATAAACTGGCAGAGCACAATGTACATATTTCATATATATCATATAGTGTGGGTTCAGATCTCTCTTTTCTTTGTTGGTTGTTTTGTATCTTTGTCATTCTAGTGAGCAACATTCACAGTCGGCATAGGAGTGCATCCCACATGCTTTTGCACTCCCTCTTTCAGCAGCTGAAACACCTGGAAATTAGAATGCAAAGTTGACTTAATAGTGTACATCAGAAACAAATAAAACTGACAGAAAGGAAAATACACTCTTATGTAAAAATTAACAGGGAGAGTACAATCAAACAAACAACAGCTAAACTTTGGTTATATTCATATAAATCAGACCCAAAAATTAAAAAAGTTTTGGAAGTTATCAGTTACCCAAACGTTTTTACCAAAACAGCGCTATCAGTCAAAATCACATGCAAGTAATGAGAAAGCGATATCACCGTCGCAAGAGTCTCCACTAGCTTTGAGTGCAAAACTATAATTTTTTTAAAATTTTTTATTCTTTGTCTGCAATTCACCATCAACACTTCCACCTCTTTTTGCAAAGTTGATTACCGGTACAGGGAAACCTCGCTATAATGAGGTCACCGACACTGCCGATTTGACCTCATTATAACCAGTACCTGATGCGAAAGATAAACATTTGTAAATTTGTCTCCTAGAACTTACATAAAAGGTTTTTTTTTTTCAACACTCTGTGCAAGCACAGGGAACACACATCTTATCCCATCGTAGTTGCCACTATCACTGTGAGTTATGTTTACTGTTTGGTGAGAACGCATGAAACTCTCTCATTTTTTGGTCCAATTTTGATGAAATCTTCCGTTGTTTGTTTGATTCCTCTTTCCTCCACCTGTTCAACTCAACCTGACAATGGAGTTTATTTCCTCTCTACAAATGTTAAAGAGAATATAAAGACGATAAAGTGATGCAGCACAGCACGTATGGTAGGCTACACACCTAGATAACAAATTCACTTTGACTGCCACACACAGCGAAATGATACATCTCCATAAATCTAGGAACATACACACATAACCGCCGATTCCTGCGACTTCCAAATTAGTGAGTCTTGGCATATCACAGAGCAATTTCAAAACAAGAGTGGCAAGTTGGGGAGCACAGATATTTGCGATTTGCTTTGGTTTTCTAGTTTTAAAGGCGCATCGAGGAGAGCAGAAATATGCAGCTTTTAAAGGTCTTTAAGGTTGTAATTACTGTCGTCAAACATTACAATGTCCTGTTTGACGTCCATTTAAGTTAAATGATCTCAAAGACTGGGTACGTGCACAGGCACTTTCAGTAGCTGGCTGTACATGACATATACATGTATAAGCCTACAAATCACGTATGTTTAGACTTGGCACACAGAAAAAGGAAAGCACACTTGAGGACAGGACAGCTAACCGATTACCTCCCAAATCTACTGATCAATCATATGTATAACACATACTGTACAATATCTGCTTCTGGCAGGCATAAGGTTAAAAAGCCTGTCATGAAGGGCATACACAATGCTTGCATTGGAGGGGAATTTGAAGTCTCAGAAAAAGAAAAAAAAAAACCTTTTTGGCATAAAAGCTGTCATTTTAGAATCTACTAAAGTATAACAATACAAACATCCTGAAATTATGCTGTCTGGGAGATGAAAACAAGTGTCTTTATCTAATTAATTTGACTGCACACATTTGCCATGCGATGGGAAGATGGAATATTCAGCTCAGATCAATTTCCACCTGCCTAAAGTTTTAACTGTTCTTTTAATCAATACCTGATACATACTCAGACTGGCATTGTACAGGTCCAAGCTTTTTAAAAAAAAAATATGATATAGCATGACAGAGCCAACCCTAAAAGATTTGAATTAGGCCATTCCAGGAATGTATTTCACTTGTCTCAAAAGCATTTGGACACAAAATGACATTAATTTTGAAGAACTCAGCATTGTATCATGAAATAAAATACACAAACAAATCTTGACTAAGACAGTATTTCTGTAGTCAGGCACAATTTGTTTGAGACACTTTTTTTTTGGTGTCAAGGAACAGCTTTGCTTAAATGAACATACTTAAATATCAGGCTTCATTTTTGTTTATCTTATTTCACAGTTAAATTCTACAAGGAGATTCAAAGATTATCCCAATAGGGAACATGGTTTATTCTGTTTTCCAAGCTATGCTCTACGGTAAGCAGGAAAGTCAAGTCAACACCAACATTGATCTTCGACTTTGTAGGTTCATAATACACACAAAAAAGTCATAATCTTTATGTATCAGTATATTTTTACAGCAGAATAACAAAATAATAAGTTTTCAGAGCTATCTTATCCTATCAAGAAAATACTCAAGCACAAGACTGCATGAAACATGAAGCAGATTCAATTGGGACATGAGTTGGTTGATCACTGTAGGCCAGTATGAGCAGGAGTGGTTCAAACAATGTGCTCACTTCCAAAGGAATCATTACAGCGTCTTTTATGTGGGGATAGCGCAAGCCACAGTATACCACGAGCATTGTTTTCCTGTCAACTACATGTATTTCCAGTCGGTGTTAAATTTTTCACTCTCATCAGGTGACGGCTTCTGGGTCTTCTAATGAGCCGTAATTGGATCGCCGTCTACCCAAGCCACCTGACGCTCAGTTGGAAAGGGTGAAGGAGAAACAGAGAGACAGACGGGACAGACAGACAGACAGACAGACAGACAGACAGACAGGGGGGGGGGGGATAAGTCTCCTAGCATCAGTTTTCGACTAAGCCCCACTGGAGATGTGTTATATGACCATCGACCTTCATTCACTAGCGTGCTCTTCACTCACAGTACAGAACCGAAAATAAAAACTGAACAAGCACATGCAACAAGATAGAGAGAGAGCCTAGCGTGGTTTCTATAGCGATACAGTCAAGCCAATGCTATGTGCTCACATACCTGTCTTATAAGTCTGTTACTGAAGTATACAGTTATATAGTGCTCTACCAAGTCTTTGACATATCTAAAAAAGAATGTGTTTAATTTAAGCATATATTACATTTCAAAATAGAACACTGGCAAGTCAAGATACAACAGAGCAAATAGCACCTTTCACTAGAGAAGAAAAAAACAACAACATTTACATCCAAGTTAATAGTGACGAATTCAATGTATCTGTACAAGGAAACGAAAGATGATGAACATAGAATCCATATGTGAATACAGTGTAGTACAGAATATGAGCGATAACGGCTCTGTTTTTGTAAATCATACAATAAAAAGACCCAATCGGGTGGACATTTGAAAGTTTAAAAATGATGGGAAGAAGGTCTGAAATGTCACTTGTAAGTCACTACATTCGGTTCCTCTCCCTTCTTTCAGCAAATGAAAAAAAAAATATTCCACCTTCATAACAGGAACGACAACCAATTTTGGGGCACATCTTAAAAAGCCAATGCCATAGCACAGAATGGACAGGCGAGATACAACAGCGACACTTTCAGAAGCCCGGCAAAGCATCGAGTGACAAAGCAATAAATAACATTTAGGCGAAATAAATAAGAATTGCTTACAGTAGGGGCAACGCTTTCATCTTCCCGATGATAAACTACACATACACACACAGACAAACGCACATATGCAACTTAATGAGCTATTTCTTCCGGCTGTAACCGCTGATTAACGTTCCTGCCTTCTACAAGCCACTTCCGCATGCATAACCAAAATGTAAATGCCACAAAGAGATGATCCAAATACTGAGTTGTTGCTGAAGATGAGTACCACCTGTCAGCTTTTGGAGCGTCACCTTTCCGTCAAGAAGGAGACATTGCCACTGAAGTTTAAAGGGACCATATAGTTTTGGTTGAGACCCAACTTCAGGTTTCTAACATTTTTTGGTGAGATAATGAAAAACCTCTTATGAAATATGCAAGAGCAGGGGCGGATCCAGCTTTTTATAAAGGGGGGGGGCGGGGTTGGGGGCGGTATGCGAGGGAGCGTAGCGACCGAGCCCGAGCGAGTGGAGCGAGTGAGGGGGGGAGGGTGTGGGAGGGGGATGTCCCCCCTCCCACAGTAGGGAGAATTTTTGAAAATCTGTGTGTGAAAATGGCATTTTCTTGCATCTAAAACACCACTAATAATAATAATAATAAAAAATAAAATAAATACATAAATAGAAAAAAATAAAATTATAAGTTTCAAAAAAAAGAAAAAAAATTTTTTTAAATGGTCCCCGGATTTTTTTTTTTTTTTTTTTTTTTTTTTTTGGGGGGGGGGGGGGGGGGGTTTCAACCCCCCCCCAACCCCCCTCTAGATCCACTTCTGAAGAGCATGTGATTCCAAGGGGAATTCAATGTTAATTTGAAGAAAATTGGTTTTGACTTGGCAGAGATATCCAAAATAACGTGATCCTAATAAAAGGTGGGACCCACCTTTTATTATGACCACCTTGTTTTACTTTGTTTTTTTTTATGTCTCAGCCATTTCAAAACTGATTTTCATCAAATAAACTTCGAATTCCTCTTAGAATGGTATGCTCTGTATTATTTCATAAGTGGTTTCTTGGTATCTCCCAAAAAGTTGAAAGCTCAATCCTCAGCTCCACCAATACTTTACCATCCCTTTAAGCTTTGAGATGCTCACACTTGATACATGTAAATGTACTTTTTTTAACATCCTTGCAAAGTATTCACCAAACACGAGTATTTTTAGCACTTTTCACTGAGGGTAACAATAGATCAAGTTGCTGAAAGCTAGACTGCATTCACAGGTCTAAATTGTTATGTGAATATTTGCTACAGGAAAAATGAACAGCAGCAGCAGCAGTGACATATAAAAAATTCATACTGAAACACACTCTGCAATTTAAATTATATCTCTATTTTTTTTGTGTGTGTTTCATAACTATTTACTTACTGTATTCACTTTACAATCATATTTACAAGTAATTTACTTGCTATGTTTCTAATTCAGTCGGTTTTAAGTATCTTACAATTTTCTCATCTTTTTTTTTTTTACAATGCATATCGAGTGTCTTTATACATGCCATCATAAATCTATATCATGTATACATGTCTCTCACTAGAAAATTTCCACACAATAATACTGGCACTGCATACACTACCTCAGATTTCACTGAAGAGGCAAGTCATTTATCGAGGTGCTTTTTAGCAATATTTCTTTGAGATGTACAAGGTTTTTCATCGAACTTCTTCACGTTTTTGTTTGTTTGTATACTTGTTTGTTTGTTTTTTCAATGTTTGTTTGTTTTTTCAATGTTTGTTGGGCACCTATATGCATGTATCATTGGACTTTCATGAAACATTGCATAGTGTTAGCTCGGAGTACATCGGTGATTATCATCTTGTTTGTTATTTTGATTTTCAAGACTCAAATCAGGACAGTCTGCAAGGAAATAGAAGATTCAAATAAAAATCTGAGAGGGCCCACTTGTCAACTTTATAGAGAAGTTTCCGAATAGAAAAGATACCCAAACTGTAAGATTATAACAAGCAATCTTACCCTTATGTTCATAATGGCATGATTTTTACCGTCCAACTTTATGGGACATGAGAAATTAAACAAGGAGGGGTGATGAATAGGAATGTTAAACTATTAAAAGAAAAGTATTTTCAATCAAAAAAAAAAAAGTTCAAGGAACTTCAAGGAACACAGAAATAAAAAAAGAAAGCACAATTAACCACATGAGGACAACCATAAAAAGAATGTCAAATAGTCGGCAAAGTTAATACTTCATAAGACAGTCCTAACCCATCTTATGATGTATCTAGGCTTACTGTCACTTTAGATTGAAGCCTTTGGTCCCAGTCACTTGGATTTGTGTGAGGGTGAAGATGGTTGCTGATGTAGTTCACAGGCAGAACCGAGTGTCAGAGAATGATGCTAGTATTTGACATTGTGTTGGCAATATTCCCCAAAATACATGACATATCTCATGACTCTGACCAAGTTGCTTTGCTGCTCAAAACCCAAGCAGAGTGTTTAGAAAAATGGGCTTCAAGAAAGACTGGTAATTTATTTGTTTGTCTGTTTGTTTGTTTGTTTGTTTGTTTGTTTCATTCTGAATGAGTGAAGCTTCATCTTACTCTGATTTGGGTAAATTGAACATTACACAACTTATACAAACCGTTCAAACAACATGAGCAGTTACAAAGTACAAACTTGGGTATGTGCTGTATGGGACAATTGAGAAACAACAAAATTCAGTAAGAATGTACGGTACATTTGCGTGTATGCATTCATGCCATATTCTCTTTTAGACTCTTTTTGCACACATTGTTGATGATGCTATCTGTTTACAAAAAAGGCAAGGTGTTATTTTCGGCCCTTGTGGATTCTTGTGGATTCTGTCAACTATTCCCGGGCCTTGCGTGCTTCCAACAGGCAAGGGGAAAAACAAGAAAGACCCCAAAATGCTAACAAAGTTTCAGTCTTTTCCTTCAGTCAAACTCATCTATCTAACAAATAATCACCATAAAACATCATATGGACACCCAGAACCTGCTAAGAACATCTACATATTCATTCTACAACACAATGAATACCTGTCACAGATATCCCCTAGCAACTGTCTGAAATACTGGAGGGACCACCATCTAGACTTCACCACTGTATTAGCACGAAACAACTTCAAACAAATTTTCTGTAATCATTCACCGTACTTCAAATGTACACCTTCACTTGTACACATTATCAGAATCAGAGAAACACATACGTAATGGAACTGCATCTGTGTGAGATCAGTATGGCATACAGTATTGAAAACAATCACATATCACCACAGATCTAGAACCATGGTACATTGATTAATATAATCTTTGTCAAAACCATGGCTATCCACACAAGAAACTGGAACATTTGAAATGGCACAAACTGTACATTTTTACAAATTTATTAACATTCACGATTTTAAAATTTGAACTTACCCGTCCCCACCATTGTCAAACTGTAATCACATAATTTGAATAGTTTCCTTACATACATTCTGTCATTTAAAATTTTACATATCTTTGTAAAAGAAAAGAAAGAAGTGTCATCATATCAAATTTGTGTAAAAAGCCACATAATCTTCAAATACATGAAGCACCACTAATGTCCTGCCAACAGTGTTTAAGCAGACATTTCATGCTGTGTGTCTTGAGGGAGACTGTCAAAAGCTCTCTGTGTTGCCAATTTTGGGCTTGCATGGCAAGCAGTATCCCAAAATTCCTCTGTACACCAGAGTTGAGGAGACAGAAAGCAGCCTCTAATTCAGTGTGCCACACATTGGCCCACACACATCAGGGACATCCTGACCATGTTCACACAGCAAATCTGAGTGTAGTGCTGTAATAGCATACTGTAAGATTAATCACAACTCTTTTAATGAAACAAGGCCTTGAACAGGCTGTACCTGCTGTACAGGAAATAACTACTGACAAGACACTGCTCAAATTGTCATGTTGGTTTGGACAGCATAGATTTGTCAAATTAATATTCTTTTGTTTCTATGACAGCACTGCTATCTTCAAATAATATCTTTCACATCCATTCATAGTGATAATTCCCCCCAACTTTGGCTTTTGATCTCTCTTGGAATTTCCAAGCAAGCAATGAATCAGAGTGTTTCAAACCTGTGCTTTTTGAATATGACCAATTTTGAAACAAACACAACAGCAACATCTTCACTCAGAAGACGGCAGACAGATAAATCTGGCTTTTGTATTGGGGAAATAGAACACCCCATGAAATATTGGCAATGGGAAAGAAATGGGATGGACATTGGCCACCTGGCATAGATGAACTCTCTACACAGGGCCTTCTTTTCAATGCATTATTTCCCATGGAAAGAGTTTGGTACTGGCTCCAAACTGCAGGTCACTGCTGTAGAGGCATGGCCACTACAACTACACAGTAGTTTGATTCAACCCTCTACACAAGTTGCATGATCATACCATGCAAGGAAATCTGTCTATTACATACAGGGTTGTTTTGTTGTCATTTTTTTTTACTTTGTCTCCACATATTCATAGTATTTTTCTTACACTCATCAGAGGATATCAACAACATAAATAACAATACTCTTGCATGATTCAGTCAATAATATTTCCACAATCGATCCTCATTTCACACAATAAGGATAATGTGAACTGCTTCTGTGAAGCAATTAAAACCGGTGAATAAATATGACTCACCTACTGGACACTAGTTACTGCGTAACCCCCGAAAAACAGAAACAAAAAATAAAAACACAATATATGACTTGCACTTCATCTAGTTGCTACAAAACTATTCTCCGCTACAAAAAGATAAGTTTGTAAAAGATATATGTTCTAAAACCATACAAACATTGCACTGTGTTTCAACGCAAGCACCAAACAAGACTCAATATACATATTCCATTCTTTCTTTGTCTAACATGCATTGATGGCATAAAAAATGAGAGAGCTTTGTAAATATATAGCTATCAGCAGCTTTGTAGGTGACAGAAGAGTATCTGTTTTACTTCTGTTTTTTTTTTTTTTTACACAAAGTTGCATGCAACTCTGGAAATATCAACTGTGCTTTCAATTCAAAGAAAATTTTGGCGAAACATTTACATGCAGAATGTAAATGTGTGTTTGCAGATACCTATCAAAATATAATTTCCTTCTGCATCACGAATAATGTTGAGAGATTCAAACCAGTACTCTTCTTGCTCTGATAAGTACCATTCATCGGAAATCTCAGAAAGCAAGTACATTTTTTTTCTTCAAATGGATACTTGATTCTTTTTAATCTTGGCCCCTTCAAGAAAAGACTTCTCATTATACATACATAGGCCTGGAAAGCACTTGAGTTATGGTAGGAAAAAAATCAAACAATTCATATTCAAAATGTGCTATCTTGATCTCACCTGTGTTCAACTGCTACCATCTTACACTAATAAATAATGAATAAATAGTTGGTAATAAATAAAGGGGAAAAATAAAACTTATGTTCATATGATCTCGTACAAAAATTCTACAAGCTGTGATGCACAAACTGACGACTGCAAAGAAGCACATAAGATATATCAGCAGAGATCTGGAATCTCTTCTTGAACATCAAAGTTCTGAAGTTCTATACACTTTTGCCTTTTCAAACACTGACAAAAAGCAAGTGTTGAGACCATGGTTGTGCTTTGCCTGAGCAGTAACCATTTAAAATCTATTAACGTCACTACTTGACCCACTGAAAGAGTCTGTGGGTATTCTGAGAAAGATCTTTGTTGCAACTGATTGACAAATTGCCCTACATCGACGTAAATAAGCACTGAATTGATCAGTGTTTTAGTAGTAGCCATGATAAAAAATAATGGGCGTACATACTCGAGCAGGATTCGAACCTACGACCTCCTGATCACCGGACAGGCGTCATCTCCACTAGACCACCGAGCTTTCGCCCGACAGCAAGTGTTGGTTCTAATACTTATAGCATGCAGCGGGTACTGCTTTGTTATTCAAATTCATGAAATTCTTTGTTGTTTTTTCCATTTTATTTTTGGAGAAAAAAAATTATGATCAGGGCAAAACCTGCAGCAATTAATTCAATCAGTACCTTTTTTTTTTTTGGGGGGGGGGGGGAAGAGGAGTTGAATATGACTTTGTTAAGACTTGTGTTTGTGCTAAAAGTACACTAACAGGTTCACAGCACCACAGGGATTTTGAACACAGCAATGAGGTATCCCTTGGACAAATGAGTTGATAAAGTTCTAGCAAGATGTTGATGAGAAAGGTATGTTGGTGATACACAGCCTGGAAGAACTTTTTTCACCCAAAATCCTGAAATTTCACAAAAGTTGACCCATTATACCTATTACAGAGCACAAGCTGAATGATGTCCATGACAGAGGTGTGCCTAATTCTCCCAGAAACTATTTTGTATATGATGGCACTATTTGCACTTTGAGAAGGGGCAGCACTTGGCAGATTGTGGCAATCTCACAGTGAGATGCACAGAGAGTGATGACCTCACACACGTCTTGAGATGATTGCATTTACCGGAAAGATTCGAGTCACGGCGTTTGATGATGTCCTGACTTTGGAACAGATTAACACCACATGATTTGATTGCTTTTCCTTACTTTTTGTCAGGCTCATTAAAACAAATCTCAATTAATCAAGGGACTGAAAAACAGTCTTTATGTTCATGACTCACTTTTTGGATACAGCTCGAGAAAGATTCCTTCAAAGCGACCCAAAAAAGGAAAAAAGATAATGGAAATTAAAGAATCAATGACTATCATCAAGTTGACACCAAGAGAGTTAAGGAATCTGGCAAGACTTGACATATCTAACGACTGATTGTCAAATTTTTGCACAAGCATTTCTTATCAAATCATACACACACACAAAAAAAGGATTTTGTATGCATTCTCACTACTTCATCATACAGTGTAGTATCTATAGATAGTCATTGTCAAATGATCTGTCAGTGCCTAATATGAGAGCCCAAGAAGGTCTAATCAGAGAGGCCAGCTTGGACCAGGGGGAGGGCGGACGATATCTCAGGAAAGCTGACTCCCGTCATGTGACCGACGGCACTGTCTGAGCTGCTGAAAGATGATTCGTCGATGGCTGACGGGTCGTCTGCCTGTCTGAAGGGGTCATCCGACATGGCTCCGTCGGGACTCAGGGAATCGGGCGAGATGGAGGACACGGAGGGGGTGGTCTCACCCTCGCTGTTCCCCCGCATCACTTGGATCTTCTTGGCAAGGTCCATGGCGTTGCCCACGAGGGCTTCGTTTGGCAAGTGGGTCAGGACTGGGACTTTCCCGTTAAGAGATGGATGGAGGTGAGGCAGTTTGTCTACGTGAGCGATTGGTCCCACTGAGTACTTCTCTTCAGAGATTGGTCCATTGGAGTTGGGTGCTGCAGGGGAACAGACATCTGGCGCGTCGGCGCAAGATGAGACAAGTTCATTTGGCAATTGAGCACTCATCTGAGATTCTTCAGTTCTGACTGGTTGCACTGAATGATGACTGGGAGTCGACTGGGATGGGCAAATACTGTCATTTTCACACTCACTATCACCAACACACTCAATAGAACTTTGCCCGCACGGCTCTTCGGCATTCACATTGTCACTAACAGTACTTTCGCTGCAATGTGTCTCTGGGGAATTGCTCTCTGGCACGCAAGCACTGGCATCCTCTGGGCTGCTTCCGTGAGTATCTCCAGCATGTCCTGCATCGACTGCTGCCACAGCCTCTCCCGCATCCTTGGCACCATCTTGAATGTCTCTCGCACTCTGAGCTGAGGGGAATTCACGGTGACCTGGTGGAGTTGTGCTGCAGCATGGGTTGGAGTTGGTGTCATTTAGTGGGAGTTGATCTGTCTGTGAACTTTGGACTGAGTCAACATGCTCCTCTGAGTCTTCTAATGACAGTTCTGGATCCACCAACGGCCCTGTTGTCTTTCCTCCACTGGAAGAGCACTCTGCAACAATCGCTTCCGCAGCTGGTGCAGAATCTGTGGTGTCTTCAGTGCTCAGTAATGGCAGGGTTTCCCGAATTTCCATTGCAGCTGCTTCATTCCCATGACCATCATCTTGGCTAGTGGTAGCTGGGTAGCTTGAGGCTGCATCATAGAGTTGACTTACTGAGTTAGGGTTGAACAAAAGGGGTTCTGGTTGGGCATAGGAGGAACTGGGATCATCAGTCAAGCCAAATGACACTGAACTTAATTTGCTTGTTGCAAGAGCTGTTTCTTGCATCTCTGCAAGGGAATCTACAGAATTCAGTGAACTCAGCACTGTGTATGTACTGGATGTAGTTGGACTGTTGCAGGTGGTATATGTCAGTGGCTCTGGCGCCAAAGACGAGAGGGTAAGAGGTATGGATTCTGTGACCTTTGAACTCTCATACGGTATAAACATATCACTATAGCTGCTATGGGCGGAATTTTCTGGATTGTAGAGTCCAGGCGTGAAGCTACTGCTGGAATAGCTATCTGGTTGCTTAAGTTCAGTGTAGGTTTTATTATTTGAATCATGGACAGAATGCCTGTTGGTTGAGAAGACATTGGAGACCTCCAGTGGGGTCAAGTGTGGCAAGTTGCCTTCCACACTGGGACCCTGGGACAGACTGTTGACCTCCGGGGATTGCACTAGACTACTGGCAAGGTTGTAATCAGCTGTGGGCTTGAAATTGAAAGGTGCCCCGCATTCGTTCAGCTCGTAGTTTGAGCTCCCCTCCGAGCTGGACGTCGTTTCAGACGACGAGCTGAGATTGTCCTCCGAGCTGTCGTAGCAAGGCATTGTGGGTAGTGGGACGTTACAGAGGGGAGCGATGGGTTGGGTCAAAGCACTCTCGTCCTCTGACTCATTGAAATGCAGCATTTGTGGAATGAGGTCGTGTTGCCTTGGAGGGTGCACCTCAACTGGAATGTTCTCCTCCACTGAATTGCCACTACCGTACGCATCACAAGACTTTGGGTACAAGGGCGAGCTGCATCCAGGCTCTGCTGGCTCCCCATTCCCGTAGTAATCTCTCCCATTGAGGCTTCCTGAATACATCATGCTGCTACTTGTGGAGGGCTGGTGTGCCCAGTCATCGAGGGGCTGAGAGATGGTGCTGACATCCGGGGGACCTTCAAAGCAATCGGGGTCTCTCTCACCCGGCAAATTCTTCGGTTCATGACGATTCTCCATGTCTAACCGCATCACGGTGTGGATGAAATGTGTCCTGACACGGGAAGGGTTGAACTCTATCCTTCCGTTGGGGTTCTGGCAGCCCTCTTTGGTACAACCGCACGGGAAAGACTGTCTGTCCACCTGGCACTTGATTCCCGCCAGGCTGCACATGCAGGTCTCTGGATTGCAAACCATCTGGCAGTCGCATCCGCAGGATTCCCGTGACAACCGTATACGCTTAAGCTCCAGCTTCTCGGAGTTGTCGATCTTCTTCACGCCAGCCCGCCGCAGGAGCAGCCTGCGCTGCTTGGTGGGGATGGGCTGCAGGAAGTAGTAGTCGTTGATGTTGATGTTGTCCAGCTCCTCGTCCAGGTCCGACTCTGCCTCCCGGAGGGCCATGTTGCCGCACGGCGAATCCCTCAGCTGCTGGCACCGCCGCTCCATCAGCTGCTTGCGGAGAATGGCGCGGTGCGTCTTCTCCTGGGACAGGGCAAACTGCTTCAAGGTGAACTTGCCGATGTGGTCGTGCCTCGAAGCCATGCCTTGAATATGCAGCAAAAGGAAAAGAATCAATGGAAAACTTGTTAGGACTGCAAGATAACTCATCTCTCATTAAAGGCAGTGACTTTTCTTGCACTCTTCCATAAAAGAGGGCAGTGCACCATCTATCAGTGTATATTCTAGATCATCTGTCATGGTGATTGCCTTTTGATATGAGAGTCATTTCACATAAACTTGTCTAGAATTTATTGGCACTTTCAAAGACAGAAAAAGAATGCTTTTCTCTCTAGAAATTACAGTCACACAATTGCACTGATGCAACTGGTACAATCTTCTGTCAATTTTACATTCAAATTACCACTACGCATTCTTTCTCCTCTGAAAGCAGAACAAACAAATCAAAGACTATTCAAAGATGAAGCACTCCTCAGAAGCTTCACTGTCAGATACATGATAAAGATGAACACTAGGGTGATGGCTCTGATACAATTTTTCACAATTTCTTACACTGAAACCATCCTTACGGAAGCATAAGTGAGGTTTGACAAGCTGGCAGATGCTTGGAAATTCCAGGTGTTACTAGCAAACAGTCAGGCTATCAATGCAGTAATAGGTCAAACACATGGGGCACTGGAAAGTGTCCATCTGACAGCAAACTGTTATCTTATCTCACACCAGAATCTTTTCTTGAGGCAGGGCACAGCTGACAATAGTTACATGAAGGTTCACACATACAATGTGTCTTATCTTGGAGATTAACTCAACAATTTCAACTTCAATGATTAGCTTGCAGTTTTAAAACTACAGTGTACTACGTGTCCACACAACACTGCACATTTAACTTTTGAGTGAGAGTTCCACTCAATAGTTGGACCACAAAACCAGAAGAAATACATACACACAGTCTAGTGATAAACCTGTAAATGTGCATTGATACAATACAGTGTGCTCCCGTTATAACGAACACGGTTATAACAAAATTCCAGTTTTAACAAAATTCCAGTTATAACAAAGTAAAATTTGAACTGCAACATTTTCTGCTCTATGTTTTTTATTTCTTATTTGTTCCGTTATAACAAAATTTCGATATATAACGAAAGAAAATTGCCAGTCCAGAGGACTTTGTTATAACTGGAGTCCACTGTAGTGTATAGCACGCAGTGATGGTTGACCGAAAGCTAAAGGGGAATAGGGTTCACGGAGAAGTCACACTAACTCTTGAGTTCATTGATTATCCTGGCCATATGATGCTAATAGAACTATGAGTGGGGACCCCCATGGCTCATGGGTAGAGTGTAAACCCTAAGAAATCATGTGGTCCTGTTCATCAACTAATCTGCTAACTTTCAAGTGCATCTATATGGGGATAAAACGCGAGCTAACCATCAAAGTTTAAAACTTTGAGCTAAACTTTAAAATAAGGAGCGCCATGTCAATCTCACTAATAATATCCTGTCCATCTCAGTCTTCAAATTGCTGACATACCGGCACTTTTCAAGGCATGTAGCATGCTTGTATGACTCACAACAGATATTGCTTTAATAGAATTGTCACTAATCAAAGCAAACTACATTTGCGCACTGGAGGAAAAATAGCATTGGTTGCCCTCCCATTAAATATTTTGGTACAGAAAATAAGAAATGCCTTGCAACATTTTGGTAGTGTTTAAAGAAAACCTCTTGTGCTTGAATCATTACTGCTTCATTAATTCTAAACCTGTAGATGAATAAATCAACTTTCTATGAAATATGAACATTTTGTATCTAAAAAGCATTTCCCTGCAGTATCCTCGAAGGAGAAGAAGTTCACACAAACTGTGCCAGAAGATATCAATCTGAAATTGATCTCAATATTGGAAATAAGAATCTGTTTTTCTAATCTTCAGTCTTTTTTTTAATGAAATTGAAGTGGAAGCTCTATGTCATGTAGTGAAAGAGACAGAATGCTTGTGGTACAGTACAATTGATAGAAAATGGTTCAGGCACTATCACTGTTCTGACTCAATCTGGACATTCTATGCCTATTCCAATCAGAATCTGGAGCAGGGAATCATCTGAAGTTGATGCCTACGATTGTATACCTGCAATATAATTCCATGGAGACATCCAAACAGAACATAAAGATGGCAGGTACAAATTGTACAGCAAACAAAGGTGCATTTTTAGCTGCACCTCCGCTCCCTCAATTACACATACAAAGAAAGTTTGGGTAATCTGATGTTTCCTTTGATGTCTCATTTCACACCCCCCCCCCCCCAAAAAAAAACAAAACAAAAAAACACAAAACAAAACAAAACAAAAGTGAATAAATAACAATGCAGCAGAATCATCTTCTTCTTTTTTTTTGGGGGGGGGGGGGGGGCATTTTATCCTTCTTTCTTTTCTTGAAGGAGAGTCGAGTGGGACTGTATTATCTCCATTCAAGAGTGAAATTTTCAAGGAAATCTCAAAAGTTCAAAAGGGTAATCTGTCTAGTGGAGACCACGGTGACATCAGTGTTGGAAGCCAAGACATTCTAGAGGATGATTCATCACAATCAGTGTCTAGTGATCTTCCCTCACCATCTTTTTTTTAAATTACTGTCATATAAACTTCACATTCAAATGTTCTGTCATAACGGCAAAAGACAAATAGATAAAAATGTCTAATCTGCAATCATCAGGAAATCTATGCAGTGCTTAAAATTCTAAACTGCAATAATGTTTGTTTGTTTGTTTGTTTTAGACGAATTTTTTATACGAGTGCCAAAAGCATTTGTTTGCAATAAACTTTAGTAAACAGAAGAAGGCAATTTCGTTGAAAAGGTATGTGAATTATGACATTGTACTTTGCTTTGAATAGGTTAAATCTACTCTGAGTTGTATATTTTTCTCACTTCTGTAAGTGTAATTTGTTCACTTAAGTGACAACACATGTACATGCACATGTAATATTGACTTTTATTAGCTATTTTGGAAAAAAAATGACGTGAAATGAACAGCTAACAATTGAACAGCTAACAATGAACTAAAATTGAAAACAAACAAACAAACGTTTCTCATTCCCAATTTGATATTTTCAAACAGGTTGCCTAGTCTACACATGTTGTCAGAAAGATGTTTTTGATGAACTTCACTGAACAGAGAATCAACTTTACATGAAAATGTCAAGGAGAATTGAGCCAGGGATGAAGCATTTTGCAAGTTTGTTGCCAAAAATTAACCACTGGGCCTCCCAATTGTGAAGCCATTTGGGTTGTTGAAAGCCTTTCAACATGCTGAAGTCTTTCCTGCCATTCAACATCATAGTTGCAACATGCTATTTAAAAGGCGCGAAACAACACACTATGGAAAAGTGCCAAGCCTTAAAGTCAATCTTTTTCTTTCTTTCTTTTTTTAAATGTAGCCTGCAGAACTACACTGGTCAGCCTAAATGAAATCGGACACTGTGATATATTGCCTGTTAATTATCCAAAGTTCATAAGAACACAAAGATATCACAGGTAAACATTATTCAAGTATGGTAGGATTCTCAGTCTCTGATGCTTCTAGGCACTCTGTATGGTTTTTGAGGTGCTCTGTCTTTATTTCCAACAAAAATTTATTATTCTATTGATCTACCATTTCCATTTGCATTTATATCAGCAAGGTGCATTTAAATGGGAATCATTACAAATTGGATGTTTGGCACGAATGATAAGATACATATATAACTGATTAATGACCACACAGGAGCTATGAGATAACATTTGTATCATTACGCACAACGTATACAACTGTATCTGGCTTTCTCAGCACACCCACATGCAAGGATGGCTATGCTCAGAACAGCATTGCTGTATTCACAGCATGGCTAATAAAGGTTTAATTATTTTTGATGGAGGAAAGGAATATTTTTGCCTTTCCTGCAAAATGGACACACAGAGTTACAAAATTTGAGAATTTAACAGCTTTTTTTCCCCATAAAACCTGAAGTATTTTGGAGAAAAAAAGTAATAGTTGGCATCTCTGCACATGCAGTGACCAAGAATTCTCTGGTTTATAAAATATCAAGGTTTACAAGGCCCAGTATGAGTTGCTATGAAATTCTAGAGGATTTGCATGAACACTTGCATTATATTAACGAAGAACCTCGATGATTTTTTTCTGTTTTTAAAATACCTGAATCATTAGTCCGCCCACTTATGCTGTAAAATAAGTAAGAATAAATAGCAAACAGTGAAGACCATATCTCTTTCCATGAGCAATAAAAGCACAGATATGGGCAGAAAGTGACAATTTTTTGCTTGGTTTTTTCACAGAGCTACAATCTTTTACACTACCCTTTGCCTTACACATACTGCCAGGGGTATACAGCACCAATTGCCGAGTGAAAAACAGGTTAATTTGGACTTCCTTTACAATAATTCAACTCTACCTTGCATTATCTAACTAAAAAATGAGTTTATAAATCTCAAGTGGCATGAAATAGAAAAGAAGTTATTTGGCAATAACAGTAAATGGAGTAACCACATATGATAGTTTGACATTTGGGAAGGTTTGTCCACTCGCTCTGATCATTCACAGAGACGCAGAGGTATAGGATAATCAAGAAAGTGTCTTTCATCAGCTCCGCGATCGCGGCATGGCACGGGCCAAATTTAGAGCGCTTGTTTGACGGCAGGAAGCCGCGACTTCCTACTGCGGCTGAGCAATGTTTGGCGTGGCGGCCACAGACGGGGAGCAGGGATCTTCGAGAAAGATGAATTGGTGGGGGGGGGGGGGGGGGGGAGTGGAGGAGAGGAGGGGGAAGGGAGGGAAGGGGAGGGGGAAATGTTCCTGAGCAAGGCCAGCTATGGTATAAGTTTAACAGTAGCTGACATGGCTGAGAGGGAACATGAACACCAAAAGCAAGATGGGTGCAACTACAGATTAAAACCCTCCTCAGCAGGGAATACATTGGGGTTCATTTTTTGTGTTGTTGTTTTTGGGAGGGGTGGGTGGGTGGGGGAGTGAGTGGGAGAGAGGTTTTCTCAAGCAGGTGGTTATGTCTTTAAACTGAGTACCGACAGACTACAAATCAACCCCGATAATGGAAGTATCAATATTAGTGCGGAATCTAACAGCTTTCCCCTATAGGTTATGCTCAAATCCTAATAACACAACGCAATTATCCTAGCTATAGTAATAAAATTCATGAATAATCTAGTGCCTAAGGACTATTCCTGCCAAAAAAAATATTAATCGAGAGTCCAGTGACTCGACCCTTCAAGCAAATCTCAAAAGTTTAACTACATTTTACTCATATCTCTTACTTTGTTTTGCATTGCTTTCTTATGCATCATTTTCATGTATTTGGAAAGAGAACTAATGGCTTTCTTTAATGTTAAAAGCATCAATGTTCTTTAATGCAGATTGCTTTATTACTTACAAATATCTTATAATTGTGACTTCTTCTAAAAATAAACATATCCTGTGAAAGTTCTCTTTCTACAGGATACTGTCTTCAAAGGGCCCTGCCATAGAAAAAACAAAAAGTTCTAGTTAAGAGGTCAAACTTACTGTGGCTTTTTATTTGCATAAAGACTTCAGTTTTGTTCCTATTCCGAATATCTTTTTCCAAGTAAAAAAGGGCTTTGAAACTTTCTCCATTTTGCAAAAAAAAAAAAGAGAGAGAAACATTTGGGGGCATTGCGTTCATCGTCAGTATACAAATGACGCACAGGACAGAGTGGATTGGTGAGAATTGGATGCACAGGTTTAACTTTGGAACTGTTTAAACCCATGAGCGCGAGTGGGTTTTAATCTGTTTCCAAAGTTATAAAATGGGCCTGTAAATTCAAGAAATTCAACCCTTTTCCTCCTCATACTTCTGGTGCACCTACAACACTAGATACAAGGCTTGAGCCATGCATTCAGATTTCACCGGACACTTAGCTCAGTGTGGATTAGTAAAAATCAATGCATGATAATTGACCAATCAGATTGCACAGATTCTAAAGCCCATTCTATAATAGTTCAAGAATATGACAAACTCCTGCCCCCCCCCCTCAACAAAAATGATTTAGATCCTCCAACTCACCCTTTTCTCACAATTGTGATGTATAGAATTGCACCAAATTATACTACATGTCACTGATTTCCTATAGAGTGGCTTCATTGAGACAATTCTGTAAATTTTACTGAATAATGACAAGAGAAAGGATTCTTGGGATGCAAGTCTTTGTCAGCATCACAAAAATTGAGAGTGATATAAATCCTCAAATATATGAACTTTTTCCTTTGCATTCTAAGCAGCCTGATCATGAATCCAGCCAGCTTCACATTCCTGAATGTAAGGAGTTTTGCTCTTACCTAACGTGGATCCACCCTGACTTGGCACCGAAGTGAAACCCTGCGTGCGTCTGAAGAAGAAAACCGTCACGCCGTCAAAGACGACCCTCCTCTTCTTCCTCCTGACGATCCCTTCTCCATCATCCCCTGACCCTGGATAGGAAACATAATAAAAATAATTCATTTCTTTCAGTAAAATCTCACACAATCTGAGACTGTATAAAATGTATACAATAATTATAGAACTCGCATTTACACAGATAAAGTAACAGGATAATGATCAAGATCCAAATACCAAGATTTTTATTTTTTTTTTTACTAAGACAGATGGGCAGAAATATCCCACTAATTGCCGATCACAATAATTTGTCAAGGAAACTGAGCATGCCCAAAATCTACCAAAATGGTGAATGGCACACATCCTTCAACATTTCCCAGTACCCCTTACCAAAACAGGGTTTACTACAGTTGTTGTAATTTGACACAAACTATTCAGAACTGTAATATCTTATCAATATTAAACAGTGCTACCACTTTCATATACCCAAAACCCAACCAAAAGTAAACCAAAATTTGTCTATGATATTCTTCAAATTGTCCATTCATACACTGCCTTAGAAGACATTACACATTACATGTATGTAAGACAAGATGGACTTTAGAAGTGATTTGATGACACTTACTGCACCATGGACCAAAAATCATTCAGTTGAAAACATACCGGTTAAAAAATAAGATTAGTTACTCAATAGAAAGAAGAAAATGCATTTGCCAAGTTTTAATTTCTACATTAACTCTCTGCTCCTGATATCACAAAAATGTTAGAGACAGCCCTGGTTAATTTGAACTCATGGGCATTCCTGTCATTTTCCATGTCAGAGAAATCAGGGGGATGTCATCATTTTTAACATTTTGATTGAGATTTGCATTCAGTGTGCAGCACATTTAAAACAAAACAACAGATAGTCTACTTCTATACTTTTTTGAGCTCTTCATGACTGACTGTTCATCTTTTGGTTGCGTGAAGCATAGAAGACCGTCACGCTGCGTCTTTATCATTATGCGGTCAGTTTTTATGTATTCAACATTTGACAACACTGCTCTGTGGGTGTGCGGGAGAAAGGCTATCGCTGCTTGTTGCCGTGGAAGCAGCTACCCGACAACAGGCCTAGACACGTTTTGTGGCCATCGTGATGATGTCTACGGCTTTACAACAGCTGAGGGAATGTCCATACAGTATCTACTGCAGTCTCTTCTCTCTTTGTGCGCTCAGATAATCGAAGTGACTCATCCCCGACATTACGTGCGCTACGTCCATGACGGGGATCACCTAGTCTGGTTGCAAGGCTTAAATAGATTTTTTTTTTCCCTGTTAATTTGTGGACATCCAGCATCAACACTACACCTATAACCATGCAGCATTTTTATGATACATGTGCACACTCATTAATACACGCACCATGATGGAGAAGTTTTCATCATTGAACAATAGCCTGGCAGAAACTGAAACTGACCACAGTTTAAACAAAAATGCAACACTCTGTAAGTGACCTGTCGTTCACTCAGGTCAAGGGAGAGATTCCAATGGCAGGACACATGGATCTCATCAGATAATTTCAAACAATCTTGCTATAAGATGTAAAATAGAGAGATTATCCATCATATGGTATTTGCAGCTGAACAGAGAGAGAGCGTGTGTATGATGATAATCTCATGATAAAGTGGACATAACCTACTATTGCTTCAAGCAATTGCTACTGACAGTGAGAGCTCACTTTTTGCACTGATCAAAATTGTATTTTAATAGCTTATCAAACAAATTACATTGAATGTAAACCACATTATTTGTTTATCACCTGATTACTTATCACTGCTGTTAATTCTTTTTTAAATAAATGCACAAGAGTATCTGCAAACAAACAAACATTTTTTATCAGGTGAATCACCGTGCAAAGCAAATGGAGACACAGTCATACAACAAAAAAATGTATCCTCATCGATCCACAAGCTGAACTGTCTTTCCCCTTTCATCCACCCCTTTAATATCACAAAACAGTTTCCACTCGTGTCATTGGAGGGCAGCCAATATTGGCATCATATAAACACATTCAGTATCATCGCTTTCCCTCTCCGGGCTCGCAAAGTTCACGAGGCCACCGATAAAGTGTTCAATCACTACCATACGTCGTTGGATTCGGGGCGGAAATGCAGGCAGACGAGGAGACTACCACATCGCGCCATGTCACATGTTCCTGCTTCAGGTATGGGGACGAAAAAACCTGAAACGGATGTGCCAATTTCCAGGCCGACCTCTAGATGGGAATTCCTGTTCAGCAAGCGGACCCAATCTTTCTCTCTAATTGTACCAATGGATGATGATGATATATTTAGCCCTTGCTGAGACACCATCATCATGGATAGACAACTTAACATGGAAAGGAAAAGGTTCAATGGCCCTATAAACTACTTGAGAGCATGATAATATGAAAGAAAACTGTTCAAACGTGCTTGGAATGTCGCTGCCTGCCATTTGAATACCAGCTGCTGCATACTAGTGGTTTTATTTGGATAATTACTGTTTTGATATTAATGGAGGGACCAATGAATTAATGAATACTAGAGAATTAATTGGACTTCCAAATGAAATCAAATGTGATAGAAATAGCTGAAGATCATATATCCAAAACTCATAGATATAATGAGGAAATGCAATTTTGTACTGTTTTGTTATTCTGGTTTCTATGTGCATCATTTTCAAACAGCTGATTACAGAAACTGAAATATTTTGAAGCTTTCCCTTGCAAATTGTGAGAAATGTAATAATTGATTACGAAAGAAGTTTGACAATATTTGTTGTATCCACTTCCGCAAATACACAGTAAATACTCAATCACACATAAACATCATGAGGCACTAATTTTTGGACCCTGACTCATGCCGCAGTGACAGAGTGCTTGGGTGCACAAACATCACGTTGTCATTTATGTTACTCTGGATACCTCTTCCTGCCATAAATGAAAGTGGATCTTGATCACATTCGACTGAAGTAGGAAGGAGTACAGAGCCAAGCTTCACCGTGAGCCAAGATATCCACTTCAGTTTAGAATCAGAACACACACACAAACACACACACACACACACACACACACATGTGCCAATCTATTTCAAACCGAGACTACATGTACACATGACTACGTAAGATAAAGTTCTTTGTTGGCTATGAGAGAGTATTCATGTTCCCTTAGAAACTGATTCGACATTGATAGAGTGTACACAATGTCTGCACCATGCTTTTATACATAAAAATGTACATCAACATCCATTCTTTATTGTGTACAAAATCGTGATGCCACATTGAGGCTTGCAAACTGTTTACATATATGGTTTTAACTTGGTTTTTTTAAAAATAGTATCCAATCTTCGCTGTAGCAACATGACTTTCCCCCAATACAGTCACTAATTAAATCTACAGTTATCACTGCAAGTTTATTTTTTAAAAAGTAACAGGCTAATGCTTTTGTGGCAGAAACTGGCTTTGCCTTCTGTCATCTACACATCACTTTCCTAGCTAAAAGATTTAGGGAGCATATTAGTGTATATTACTCACTTGTTATCCCCACATGGGATAAAACCTTACAGTTGACCAGTTGATTTACAGATGTTGTGGAAGGGGGAGGGGGAGAGAGGGGGGAAGGTGGAGAAGAGTGGGAAAGGGGGGGGGCCCTAGGGAAGCCCATATTGGGGTGAGGGAAAAGGGGCGTGTCCCTTGAAATGGACCAGTGCAGGTGCGTGACTGGATTAGCGAATTAACTCACCTTCCTCTCTCCCACACTAGACTGCCCAAAACTGCAGCAGTGCCAGTAACAATTTGTATGCCAACGACTATACACTGTGCAATTACATGACCCTTCACCAGCACTGATAGAAGAGTTCGCTACCTGTAAATGCTATCCAATACTTAGTGGTTAATATTTACTGGAAGATAAAACTAACTGCAATTTATGCTAATTTACTTAATTTTAGATTGTTTTACAGAGATATTTCATCATGACACATCAAGTGAACTATCACTGTCCAACATACTACACATATTCTTAGCCAATCTAGACATTACTTCGTATGGGGAAGGGTATGGAAAATCTCCAAGGTACCCAGAGAGATTTAGGGTAAGATCAAGAATTTACACTCAAATAAAGACCTCTGTCATTGTGCTCACATTGTGTGCAGGGCCGGCAAAACCGGCACCATACCAAGGAATACATAAGGTGTCACCACTTTGGGCCCCCTGCCCACCACTTTTTTACCCCGGAAGTGTGTACATAAGTGGCACTAGAAAGAAATAGATAGAAACCTAGAAGTGTGAGCACAGAAAGGCTTTGTTTTGCGCTGAAGACCTTTTTTGGGTTTTTCTTTGTTTTTTTGCTTGTTAGCTGGTGAAATCCGGAAGTGGCACCAGAAGTCTGAAGTGGCCCCCCCCCCCCCCCCCCCCTCCAACTTTTGAAAACGTGGCGCCGGCCATGGTGTGCACTACACTATGGGGAGCTGAGCTTTCATGCATCATCAAGATTTTATTCTTTAATTGCACCACTCCCAAAATAAGCATGAGCTAATGATTGACTACACTCAAAGAAAAGTGAAAGACAAAGTGATTGGTGGTGTATCATTACCACTATCCAGTCTGGACTTCTTGGAATCGGGTTCATCGGTCGTCGGTTCGTCTGGGGTGGACTCTGAACTGGTGGCCCGCTTGCGCTTGAGAACGGAGACAACCTTCTTGGCTGCCGTTCCCCTCGGTTCGTCTGCCAGTGTCGTCTCCGAGGCGGTGGAGGTGGAAGAGGACAACGACGACGATGATGAAGACGACGACGAATTCGATGAGATGGAGGAGGATGGAGGAGGGGAGGAGGAGGAAGGCGGAGGAGGAGAAGAGGAGGAGGAGGCAGAGGAGGTGGAGGAGGATGAAGGGGCAGGTTCGGCATTCTGCTCGCCCGCTTGGTTCATGGCGACGACGTCTGGGGAAGGTGCCTGGTTGCTCTGAGTGGTGGCGGAGGCCACATGTGCGTCCCGAGTCGGTTGAGGTACGGACGAGGGAGCTGTTTAGGAGATGGTAAGTCCGTATTGGCTACATTCTGGATGCCTGTGTAGAGAAAGACAGACAGAAAAAGACACGAGTGAGACATCCCAGCACGCTAATGAAGAGGTCTGTGTACATTTCAGCATTTTAAAACGCCTCACGGGGCAAAGTCCGAACATTACTGTCACCGATAATGGCCCAGCCACAGACTACCGAAGCATTTGATTTACACTCTGTCAATACCTCTCACACGCTACTCTATAAAATGCTGACAAGTTTCCCACTGAAAACATCCACTTTCACTAATGCACCACAAATTTGTGTCCATCACATGAGAGTTCCACATAAGTGCACTCGTATGTAGCACCCCACACAGAAAAGATGATATACCACGCATAATCTATGTTTCCCCCAGAGTTGGAAGTTGTGTGCTTTGTGAACGAGAGTCTGAACCGAGCAAGCGACTTCTGGGAGCAATGGCGACATTCCATGTGTCACTCGGTCCTCGACAAGCTAATCTGATGAACGGAAACAGCTGTAAAAACACAGAAAGCATGATCTCCCAACAGGCATGAACTCCCAACGGGCATGAACATACCAGTAGCTCTGTGTGACAATGCACTGAGTGCATGCCCAAACTTGCAAGTTTAGTACTGCCCATACCTTGAGGCTGGACATTTTGTCTGTATTTCACTGCCACAAGAAAATACACATACAGTGTACATGCACATGTTTGTACACATTGCATGAACGAAGAATTAAACTCCAAAGTCATTCACTCTGAAGGCATAGGGTTTTAAAAAAGTGCAAAAAAAAAGAGAGAAGCAAAATATAAACAGGCCAGAGATGATTTGAGACTTGACAAATGTTTAAGAAAGTTTGTGAGGTCGTAACTACCTGAATGACAATAAATCATCGATACTGCCACCCTGCAAACAGCCAGGATCAGCCATCTTGGTCATGTGACCATGATCACACTTCTGTAGTACTCCTAATTCTCTCACAATCACTAATTTCCCACTTTCTTGTGAGAAACGTTCTTTATAGAAAACCTCTGATTTACTCTCTCAGGACTTCAGATATATGAGAAGTTGATGCATTTGTCTACTGACACAGTCAAATTGAATATGTTACATAGAAAGGTTGTTCTAGGGGCACTTCATGAAGCATTTTGTCTGACAAAGTTGTCAGACAAATTTGCTCTCAGCCAATCATATGTAAAGATTTCAGTAGCTTGTAACAGTTCGTCAGAAAAAAATCCAACCAAAATGCTTCATGAAATGCCCCCCGGGGGAACCAGGTAGCCCACTATGTACCGGTAGGTCTACACTATATGTAGTTTGCTGAAGAACTATAGACACAGTGCCAACCCATTAATTTCATGCAAATTGTAAACACTTAAATTTCTGTTTGTTTCCCTCAAAATCGTATATAAAATGTGACATTGGAAATAAAGTTTGATTTTAATTGAAAAAAAAATCAACTGAAATATGTGGCACACAGTTGTATGCATATGCAAATGTGTGTGTGTGTGTGTGTGTGTGTGTGTGTATGTATGTGTATGTGTGTGTGGTGTGTGTGTGTATGTGTGGGAGGGAGAAAAAGAGAAAAGAGAGAGAAGAAGAGGATAGGGGAGAGAGAGGAGAAGATGTGAAGGATGAGGAGAAGAAAAGATAAGAGATGAGGATACACATGGGGGGAGGGGAAGGGAAATTGTTTCCAGAATTCTAAGAATAAAACAATTGAATTGAAAAAGCAAAATTATAATAGGGAATGGGATAGAGGAGAGAGAAAACTCTTTAGTAACACTCCACACAGTCGAAAGATTTTTTTTTCCTCCCTGTTAAAAGTAGCTGTTGCCATGGAAACCGCATGAAGGAGAACCCAAGTCAGACGGACTGAGGCAGCTAGCACTTCAGGTCAAGAGTGTCACATTATCATAACATGATTAGTGTATGTATGAGGTCCCTAGCTAGCTGGGCAGGCTGTGGTAGGGAATCAGCTGCTCAGAATGGTGAGTGACAGCTATGGGATGGGGATGGGGGTGGGGGGGGGGGGAAGGGGCTGAGGAGGTGCGGTGGCATGTGTGTTTGTGCGCCTATGCGAACAAAATTAATGTGAATGTATGTGTCTGTGTGTCTGTGCATGCACACATATGCAAGTATGCATTCTACATAACATGTAATCTAGTTATGGAAATATAACAAGTCGTTGGAAATCATATACAAGTGTATGTACGGTCAATGTAAAATGTGTAATAATATAGGCCTACAACACAGTAGGTATGTCCGTCTGTCTGTCAGTGTGTGTGTGTGTGTGTGTGTGTGTGTGTGTGTGTGTGCATTGAGTGTGTACAATGTGTGCATGTGCTGTGCAATAGAGAAAGTGTGAGAGCAATGAACACAGCAGCAGTGCATCAAATAATCTGCATACAACATGTACCGTAAAACCTGACCCGCATGTGTGTACACACTGTACTTCTGCATGTGAGAGTGTGCAGAAAGAATCAATGGTAGGAGCTCAAATGATAGATGTTCACTTTATACAAATCATGGAGCAGTGCAGCATTATTGTGCAGCTCGATCTGGTCTCAGGTCCTATTCACACGACGACAGAGAGGCCATTAAATGATAATAGGAACACTCTTGACATAGAGAATGAATGATTATCCTACACAAGTCATGTAGGCCTACACTTGTGTTTATATTCACATAATTCTCATGATATCATTCATTAGATTGTTGGCCTTTCATACAGCCAGACAGATTACCATCCTATCTTACCTACAAACAAGGTTAAAGAAGAAAATTTCTGTAAGTTCTTAAAATCAGAGATCATAAATCACATGATAAAGCACATAATGGGAATGAAATGTCATACATCTGTAGAATGAAGTTGCATTTTCTATCTCATTTCACATGTATGAGTTTGTTTGTTTCTGCAAGCTCGGCTTTTTGTTTTTAATATTTTTATTTGCTATGTTTGGGTGAAGTTTTTTTTTTTATTTTCCGTTGCAAAGGACCAGTTCATTAGGCCTACATGCTATTTAAACATACACCATACTATATATTGAGTACTGCTTTCACTTGGATAGCATATTCTAACACAAAAACATGCAGTGAAGGTGCATTTCTTTAATTTTGTTCTTTTTGGAGCTTCAAAAGGTATGACCATCAATGA
This sequence comes from Diadema antillarum, assembly GCF_040938485.1. NCBI lineage: Eukaryota > Metazoa > Echinodermata > Echinoidea > Diadematoida > Diadematidae > Diadema > Diadema antillarum. The sequence goes on from NW_027271081.1 coordinate 4,328,887, forward strand.
TGCTTCTTTTTTTTTCATAAAGTTGATTGGAAACATACAATGTACACTTGTATGTGCGAGACTCCTGGAATACATCGTATGTAAAATACCTCATGGAATGCAAAAATCTGGTAGCGGTAAATCTATCACTTGGGCAAAGCTGGGCTCATACATCACATGACGATGTAGCCACCAGTTGTGTTAGCATGCAGCAGGGAGAAGAGCATGGTATTTGGACTAATGTCGTTAAAACATGCGTCTGCCTGTAATTCCTGGCAGCTAAATCAACACGGCTGCTATGCGAATCATTATATATTCCACTGGGGGGGGGGGGAGAGCGGGCGAGCGGATCGTCGCGAGCGCATCTCATATTTCAGCTTGGGTCTCTGGGGCTCGCCGTTAATTGTTCGCGGGCTTGCGCCTGAAAATTCACCTCGCACCAGTAATATCATTACCGTGGTTACCTTGCGAGTGCGGTTGGGGGATTGGGAGGGATGGACGGTTGGTTGGTGGATGTACGCCGATGAGAGGCTGAGGAATTTTCATGTCATTTCTCCTCCTCCTCCTCCACAAGTGCACCTCAGTCGCCGAGCGTATTATGCATGGGAGGGTTTCACGTTTCATTTACCACCTGACTTCTCTTCTCTCATTACGAGGAACCAGTCAAGATTACGAGAATGCAGTGTGCATCCCTTGGAGATGGCTGATTGCGTAAATGAAACACTCAGAATCCCATAAAATTCTGATCAACATTAGGTTGTACACAAGGATTTTATCTTGTTTAATGGCCAAAAAATGTTATAAAACCACCATCTCAGTGATATCTACACAATGTAGGTTACTTTCCTGTTGCTTTAAACTTATTCCAATGTGATAACTGAGGATGAATGTAGGCCTATAGCCTACGGTTTGTGCATTTTACAGAATGATGCATGCACCACCCCAAATCACAAAAAGATTTGGTAGTCAAATCACAAACAAAATCATCATCATCATCATCATCATCGTAACTAGTCCTCTCATTATCTCAAGCTTATTTTTAAATCTTTCCATTATCTATTGTCTTGTCTTTCAACAATTTGTATTCTATCCCCACTCAATTTACTGGCAAAACCTACAACGTGTATGATAGCACCAGCTCACACTGATATTATGAATGAATTAGATATATCTACAAATGTAATTCATGTATGCTGTCTATTTTGCATTGATTCTGAAATAAGAACCATTCATATGCTTGGGATGAATGCATAGAAAAGAAGAAAACATACAGTATCACATCCTCTCACACTTGTTAGGCTCATGAATGTAAACTAGACTACAGAAAATTGTGCTTTAAATAGAACTTAGACCAAGAGAAATTTTACTTTGGTTTACTTTTTATTTAAGGTCAGGTAAATGGTTTACTAGTAACTGATTTCAATCGATAATGATACTTGACACAATGATTGACATGCTTTAGATCCAGAGAACTGCTACATCGGCAAAATTATCAAGTAACCAGAAAAAAAAATCATGATCTGATCATATATATTAAGATGTTCTGTCATTTTACATCACTCTCAGCCAAGCTGTAGATTAAATGTTATTAAAGGACAAGTTCACCTTCATAGACATGTGGGTTGAGTGAATGCAGCTATATTTATAGTAGAACACATCAGTGAAAGTTTGAGGAAAATCGGACAATCCGATCAAAAGTTATGACAATTTGAAGTTTCTGCTCAGTCGAGACTGGATGAGAAGACTACTGCAGCTTGTGATGTCACATGTGTACAACAATATAAAGAAAGAATAAAAAGAAAATTCAACATATTTCCATTTTTTCCCCATAATAAAAGAACACTCGACTTCTCTCTTTCAGAAGGCAGGGGGAATAATATTACCCTTACAATACGTCAGTAACAAGTTGAAGAAATGTGCACTTTATTCAAAAAGTAAAGTTTTGTGAAATTCTCTTTTTATTTTCCTTATATCGTTGTACGCATGTGACATCATACACTGTAGTAGTCTTCTCATCCAGCAGTGACTGCACAGATACACTGTACTTTAAAAATTCATAACTTTTGAACGGATTGTCCGATTTTCCTCAGACTTTCACTGATGTGTTTTACTAATATTGCTGCATTCTCTAAATCCTTAATGTATAAGAAGGTGGGCTTATCCTTTAATTGCATGAGGAATTATGCAATTGGTCTAATGGTCTTCAGTGCTAAATTCATTTGGCTTTAAAAGCAAAGCTGCTGGGAGAGAAGCATTGTTATGATTTACAATCTTCTCAAAGAAAGAAGAAAATCATTTCAGCACTTGATATGTGTGTATCTTTGTGTGTGTGTGTGTGTGTGTGCATGGATAAGTGTGTCAGAGGCAGACACCATGAGCAAAGAACAAAATAAAACAAAAACAAAAACAAGATACCTGTCAGACATTTTATGCAACTTTGCTAGTGGCACAATCAATTAGCACTGACCTACATTGTAAATTCCATCAGCAAGAGTGAGAAATGCTGCCCAATTTTCCTTCAACCCCCCCACATCACGTTCCATCTCTTCCTATCCCTTTAGTCTGTTAGCTCAGACTTCTATGAAGAAATTATGTGTTGAAGAACGATATAAATGTATGCAGCAGTGAATGGGATGGGGTAACACTTTTATCATTGAAAGGACTGCATAATAATAATAATAATAATAATAATAATAATAATAATAATAATAATAATAACAACAACATTATTATTATTATTATTATCATTACTAATATTATTATTACTACTAATAATAACAACCAATATAGAATGCCTTTTCAACAACACAAAATCAACAATATTTACTGAACAAAACAAAACAAAACAAGCAATTAATGACTTTAAAGTTGTTAGATCATTAACCCAGCTAGGCAGTAGAAATACAAATCATAGAGCAGAATACTTTCCACAGCACCCTCGCACTCGAGTCGCGGTCTTGAAGACAGTATGTAGGCCATCAGTTTAACAGGATTACCCACGAAAAGCACAGGGTGAAGAGAAGGGAGAAACACTCTCCTGCTGAATTCATAATCTGCAGCCAATGAAACAACTAGGCCAAGCATGAATGAATGACAGCTAAGAGGATGCGCCTCTCTCTTCCCTCTGACTGATATAAATAAAGTAGTCTCTGATTCTAGACTCATTTTCTCATCCACATTTCATCCCCACACTAATGCACTTTACACTACAGCACATTACCACATTGTAAGCTCTTCATTTAACCATCAATATCTGTAAAACAGTATCAGCACTGTACATAAAATGTACCCTGTATTTTGTTACACCGTAAGTTCAATGTACATGACTTGTATTCACATGGCAAAAAAATAAAAAAATAAATTAAAAAAATCAGGAAACAAACCAGAGTGAATCCGGTAATAAAAACTATGAAGTACTCTGTTCATCTTTTTGCATGTAAACATGTCGCGTCCACTGAAATTCATCATTTATTTTGTGGCACGATATCTTTGGTCATTCAATCGGGTACTAAAAAGAGATCGTAATTTTCTTAATCCTTTAATGTAATTTTCCCTGAAGAAAAATTTATATAAAAAATGCAACCTCTGTAGTAGCCAACTGCAGAGCTTGCAAGTAAGCCTATCTAATTACTCATTGCTCGTATAATGTTGATGAATTCTAAGCTGCTATCTCATCACATATTGTAACAATTCACATGCAGTATGCAAATATTTAGATACCTACAGTTTGTACACTGTAGTATTCAGACAATCACACTGTGTTTATGATTGTATACAATCTTTTTTTTATTGTTGGAAATGAAAGAAATGAAGAAACAAAATAAAATGATTTATATTTGTGTACAAATATATACACACAGAACATCCTACAAATATTTCTTGTAACTTTATATTTCTTCTGAAATTAATGGTATCATATCTTGTTGGTACTCCTTTCTGGAATACACACAAGCAAATAAAAAGAAAGAGGAAGATGAAAACTTTGAAAGAAATGGACAATACACCTGTACTAGCAAAATATTTATAGGTTATCCATACAATTTCAGACTGTAAGTGCTGCTTACAATCTGTATATTAGCAGCACAGATGTGCATGGATTTCATGAACAAGAGTTTCAAACAGGTGAAAATTGTTCTGTCAAACACTACCCTATCATGTGGAGCTTTTTGTTTATACTCAAGATATGACAAGTATAAAAACAGCAAACATTATTAAACTGTGATTAACACATTAACACAATTGTTTGAAATATTGAAAATGCTGGAGGAAAAATAAGAAAAATGTTAATCATACATCCACAGTGAAAGGTACTAGAGTAAAAAATGGCGCATCACTAAACCATGCAATGCTTGACGAAGACGTTGAAATTTGAACTTCAGACTTTGGGGCGGAAAGTGATTATTTCTCGGTTTCTCCGCGATGCCGCGCGCTCCTCCACAAAAGGTCAGCGAATAATTTTGTCTTCCGATTTCAGCGAGGGGCTGCGTGTAATCTACACTGTGGCAGGTAACATGCCGGCCACAGTGAACAATTCAGCTGGACTTCTCTGCAGAATTCCTGAAATTAAAGGAGCTCCTTCTCTTTTTTTCCTGAATTCATCAATGATGCCAAGGAAGGATGGCAGAGGAGGAGAGAAAAATTGATGCACTACATTCACCAACAAGAAACGCGGGAGTTAGCTCTTTAATATCAAAGGTAAATTTTGCAATGGCAGTAAATGCAGGTTAGGCTATCATCCTAAAAGGGATGATAGTATTGGTTGAGGTGAGAATTCAACTTTTAACTTTGTGTGAGATACTTACAAACCACTTTATGAAAGGTTAAAAAGCATACAATTCTACAAGGAATTCAAAGTATATTTGATGAAAATCGGTTTTGAAATGACTGAGATATCCAAAACAAAGCGATCACTTTCTTTTACTTTGTTTTTGGATATAATCTCAGCCATTTCAAAACCGATCTTCGTCAAATGAACATTGAATTTCATTTGAATTGTATGCTTTTTAGCATTTCTTAAAGTGGTTTCTAAAGTGGTTTCTAAGGTATAGTATATTGCACAAAGTTAAAAGCTGAACTCCAACCTCAACCAAAACTACACTGTATACCATCCCTATAAGTTTAAAGTCTCTTAAAGGGACTGTACAGTACTGGTTGAGGTGGGGATTCATGTTTTGAACATTCCTAAGTGAGATAATGAGAAACCTCTCATGAAATATGAAAGAGCATGTAATTTTAAGAAGGATTCAATGTTTATTTGATGAAAATTGGTTTTCAAATGGCTGAGATATATCCAAAAAAGTAATAATAATAAAAGGCGACAGGCCACGCCTTTTATTAGAGTATCTTTGTTTCGCCTTGCTTTTGGATATCTCAGCCATTTCAAAACGATTTTCATCAAATAAACTTTTGATACCCCTTAGAATCGCATGCTCTTTGACATGTCATAGAGTGGTTTCTGAATATATCTCACAAAATGTTAAAAGCTAAATCCTCACCTCAACCAGAACTGTACACACCCTTTAAGCTGTGATTTCAATGGATAGTACACACACATATTCAAACAACTGTGTCAGGGGTGGGTTGAATTGTAATCTTTATCCTGTTTGCTTTAACACCAAGAATATGTACTTCTGACAAGATCTGACAGGATGATGCTGCAGATAGCTTGCCATAGAAGCAGGACACAACTTGTAATACACATACTGTAACTACTACTAGACAATACTATGGCCTTCATTTTGTTGGCCTCGCTTTCACAAAAGATATTGTTTCTAATAAGCACTCTATGTGTTGTTAAACTTACTGTATACGCTGAATATTTTGCAAGGTTTTTATTTGTGTGAATTTCGCAAGTCAGGTGTTATTCACGAAATTAAAGACACGCGGAAATATTGACTCTGATCCCGATGTGGTGTGACGTACGCGTGTACATTTCTCCGTTCAGTACAGGACTCCACAATTGTGAATTTAACCACTTATGAAATTGTCGGGAATTCACGATTCGCAAAAATTTAGACTCGCGAAATATATAGCGTATACAATATTATGAAATCATGCCTACGTGTAAATATATTGGATTATACAGCCCAAAGGTAACTTCCCTACCATCTTGGTGAAGCTGGAAATACTGAAGAATAAAATCTACCAGTTGCATACAAGGAATATTTGTAGCTTGGGCTACAATTGCATGTGTGAGCAACATTTTGAATATTGACTAAAAGGCTCTACACTCTCTACCCTGTATATACGCTGAATATTTCGTGAGGCTTTTATTTTTCGCAAATTTCGCGAGTCCGGTGCTATTCGTGAAATTAAAGACATGCAAAAATATTGACTCTGATCCCGATGTGGATGTGACATACACGTGTACATTTCTCCGTTCCGTATTAAGACTCCACAATGGCGAATTTAACCACTCGCGAAATCATCGGGAATTCCCGATTTGCGAAAATTTAGACTTGCGAAATATATGGCGTATACAGTACTCAAATGACTGACAAAGATCACATGGTGTATTTGTGCTTATTGCTCATCACTTTCTTCATATCACCTCTTTCCTGCCCTGTTTGGAAAATTCTCAAGTTTCTTCTATCCCACTATGTCACTGAATGAAGCAAAACATTGTTTCAGTATCAACAAGGATGTTTTCAGTCACATCTATTCATTGCTAAAAAAGTATTGCACTTAATAGCCTGTCAATTGGGGAAGTCAAGTATTTACTCATCAAACAACTTTATGATTTATATATAAAGGCACGATATCTCTACGTGTTGATATTCAATTGCACATTAGAGTGTCGGGTTGTTGAAAACACTTATCTTTAAAGAACCATTTCATACATGTTGTGCATTCAACTGCATGATTTGACTACAATGTATTGAGCCATTTTGTCAATTTAAATATCAAGCTGATATTACACTCCCGAGTGTGTGAGCAATATTTAGCATTCTACTTGTGAATTCAACTTGAAGCTGATTGTATTTTATAAGTACAACTGCGACTTGATTCTATCTACAGTTGTATTACTAAAGATCTTATTTGAGTTTACAAATCACTGCTTGAATGTTATAGTCTATAAAGTAAACTTGAACAGCTCTTTATACAGTAATATTACTTCAGACACAAACGATAGAGCCAGTTTGGGTTTTTAAGATAAAAATCACAGACAAAAAATTGAAGTGAATTTAAATTACTATGGTTGGTGATTTCAGAGTTTTAAACAGTAATTGACAATTTTTTTTTTTGGGATACTGAGAAATTGTTGCAATTCCTGGAATATCTTCTTTCTTTTCTTTTTTTTTGCATGGGTGTGAGCTTCATGTTTAAAATTTTCACCTCAATGTTTCAAGTCCTGCCATACATGTAGAAACAATGATACTGTTTCAGTAACAAAAGATGGTCTCTCTCGACAAATTGCAAAATCACATAATTGTAGAGAGTTATTTTTTGTTCCCTTTCATGCAGTCAATGTGTATAATAACCAAGGACATTTTTTGCATATCAGCATGCAAAATTAGGCAATCTCATTTGGCAGAAATGTCAATAAAATCCTTTCCCATATCACTGAAATGGATCCTGTAAATAAAGTGCATATGTTTTTAAATAATGATATGTGGTTTACTGTAAAGTTGTGAATCGAATATTGTTTCCAGGGATGTTACTATACTAATCTGCAAAATAACAACAATGCTGCAGTTCTTAAACCTTTTAAAAACCTGAACTAGCTTGGGCCCTCCTCCTAAATATAAAACCAACCAACCAACCAACCAACCAACCAACCAAAACAAACAAACAAACAAACAAAATACATGTACTTGGAGCTGCCATTGTGTGCATGTGCAGTTTGCACTATGTATTTGTCATTGGTATAGTGCTTTAAAAGCTATTGCATAATGTAATATCATTTTAAAAAATGATGTCGCAAGAAACCTGTAAAGTGTTATTAACAAAATGTTGTGTAGATGCCCACTGAAAACAACTCTGTATTATTGACACATTGATTCACTATCCCCTTCTCCTCCCATCTCCCATCCATTCCAAACCATGAAGTATGGATAAATTTGCACTTTAGTGCATTTGAACGACTTTCTAAAAATGTATTCTACGTCATTCCATGCGCAAGCCATTGTTGTGTGTCATATTCAGTGTCATATATTACAAGGACATCTCTTTGCCATTGATGAATTCACGCATTCCATTATTCACACCATCAAACACGGTCCATGGAGGCACCAGTAATAAGTGAAGAGAGGAAATGTTGTACTTTAGTCAGGTCTTTTTTTGGGTGTCTGTTCACCTTTAAAAGAAAAAAAAAAAAGCGCAAACACACACACATGAGCACTTTCCAGACCAAACAAAGATCCATTTAACACAAACATTGCACTGTCTCCTATTGGTACAATGTATTCTCTCCACACTGAAGAGTGTTGTGGGGTGATGTCATACAAAGGTCTGGAAACAAAGACTAGGCTCCTAAAAATACCTGGAACTGTGTTCAGCCCTGCCAAGAGGTCGGCTAAGGCCAAGGTCCACCAGGAAGGAAAAAAGTCCTGTCAAACTCAAACCAATCTCCATTCCAGACAGACTTGATACAGTGACACTGTATCCCCCTACACAGGGTATCTACAAAAGTATTTGTAGTTGGTTGACACAATGTGAATGTAAAGAAAGCTCTACATTGCACATTTTTGTTTTCTGCTTTCTTAGATTCTGTTGCATGAGTTTGTGCCTTCTCTTCAGATTCTCATCGCATAAAAAAAGAATCTACAATATTGACAGACATGCACAGGTGTAGCCGATATTACAATCAACTTTTCAATAGTTCATGTACAGTAGACTCCCATTATCACGAAGTCCTTGAGACCTGCAGTTTTCTTTCGTTATATACTGTATATCTAAATTTCGTTATAACCGAACAAATAAACAATACAAATACATAGACTGGATAATGTTCCAGCCCGAATCATTAATTCATTATAACCGGAATTTTGTTATTTTTTTAACCGTGTTCAATATAATGGGAGTGCACTGCATACATGTACCATAGAGAATAATGTGAATCATGCCAACAGATTTATAGGTTTAACACTTCATTTTGACTTTAATTCTCAATACTGTGATAGACAATGAATGCAGTAGGCCCTTTGCACAAAATTCATTTGAAGTATCTCGTTAAAAACAGACCCCTTATACATAATGTACACTGCGATTTTGTCAACGTACCACACAAAGACATTTATCTACAGATTTACTGTCTCCACCCATTAGTGGCCTTCAGCATTTCCTGAAATTTGGTCTCAAAGTCATAGCATTTTATGCTGCTGCTTGCATTATGTAGTAGCAATCCCATGGTTGGCAAACAAATTTAGCTTCAACTACCTGCAGATTCTGCTGGCAGATGTCTAAACTTTCAGTGAATATGAATGTTTGTCTGTAATGCCAAACATGCATTTCCCAGGAGCTTAAAGGGAAGCATTATACAATTCATCACATTCAGCACATAAAAAAACCATGGACCTACAATGTACAAAATAATGATAAAACTAAAAGCTAGAGTTAGCAAATGTGTTGTCATCTTCAGCCAAGATGAGGGAAACTTCCTTTGGGATCTGTATCCCACCCAACCCAACCACCACCATTTTTTCTTTTTTAGATGGATGCTAGCAAATGCTGCCAATACCTTGTAGCTACATTTGATTTTAAAGAAAGGATAGGTACTACATCATTTTCATGACCTTTGGCACACATTCTACCCAGCAGCAAATGTATTATGATGTATCACATCCTCCAAGGAAAAGAAACTAGGAAAGTGATGAAAGTAGTTGTAGTAGGTATGGACCACAGATTTTGTGTAGCGTGCCCACAAAGGCTTTAAATGCAGCAGCGGAGCTCCCTCCCCCCCCCCCTTTTTTTTTAATAAATGTACAACAGATCTGCGTGGGGGTGAGGGATGCAGGGGTTGATATTCTGTCACGGCACTCCCCCATCTCTCGTTAGAGGAATGCGTGGTATGTTTAGCCCTGTGGTAGGCATTGAGAGATGGGAATGTGGCAGTTTGTCAAATGGAAGTCTTCTGTCTTTTAGGGTGTTCAGACGCAAAAAAATTATAAACGGTATAGCTATACCAAAACGGTATAGCTATGCAATGGATTTGTACGTCTGAACGCTGACTAACGAAACGACGTATAGCGAAACGACAGTCAGAGCATCGTTTCGAACTAGAACTGGATAATGAATCAGCATTCCATCGTGTCCATTGTGCGTCTGAACATATGGCGACCACAGAACGTTATAACTGGGTGGGGCTTAATGGGAGCGAGCATGAAAGGTGACCTTGTACCCGTCACTCATGGCCATAACAACATGCGCAGTGAGAAACTGCACATCTACTCGTGTATACGACGTTTTCCAGAACGGTCGAGATTAGCGTCTGAACAGTCTGTCGGCTGTGCGATGATTCTTTATACGTCGTTTCTTTATCGAGTTTTGGTATAAACTGGCTTGCGTCTGAACAGGGGGTTTCTCTCTCTCCCTCTCATACAGTACTCTGTCTCTCCTTCTCTTGCCATCACAAAAATACAGACATACACACCAACACAAACACTCTCACAGACACATATAGGCCCTACTCTCTCTGTGTGCTTTCTCCCTCCCTCCACTAGCCCCCCCCCCCCCATCCAGTGAATGCATGCAATGCGTGTGTCCTCATCTCATCACATTCCTTCCATTCACGCCATTCATTCCTCAAATACAAAAGGTAAATTAAGTAGTTATTGTACATACAGTCGCCATCATTTGATAAGGATGCAGATGGATGGGACCACCACTTTATGGGGACAATATTATGGTTAAAGGGACTGTACAGTACTGGTTGAGGTGGGGATTCAGGTTTATAACATTCCTTAGTGAGATAATGAGAAACCTCGTATGAAATATGAAAGAGCATGTAATTTTAAGAAGGATTCAATGTTTATTTGATGAAAATTGGTTTTCAAATGGCTGAGATATCCAAAAAAGTGATAATAATAACAGGCGACAGGCCACACCTTTTATTAGGATCTCTTTGTTTCACCTTGTTTTTGGATATCTCAGCCATTTCAAAACCGATTTTCATCAAATAAACTTTTGATACCGTACCCCTTAGAATTGCATGCTCTCTGACATCTCATAGAGTGGTTTCTGAATATCTCGCGAAACATTAAAAGCTAAATCCCCACCTCAACCAGAACTGTACACACCCTTTAATATTTCCAATTACTGCTGTAATGGGCCAAACAAATGCATACAAAACAGAGATTTGGCATAAAATTGATCTTACTGTTTAAATCACTGTTGATCTGACTCAAAGGGAATGATTTCAACATTTTTCCAGCAACCCTAAAAGTGCAGCATGACCCCCTTGTACAAGTACAGTCTGTACATTGAATGCATGTGCCATTAGCTGTAACTTTATAGTATGAGTAGTAAAACTTGTTAGGTCACTATCCATTACTACCCATGCATAATATATGTTTAGAATAGGAAAACCTGCTTTATAGTACATGTATCTACCCCCCCCCCCCCTCCCCCAAACCCAATTATGATACCACTGTGTTTCTGGGTCACTGTTGAATGCTTTTTATGTCTAATAGCCCTTGGTGGTAGCTTTTACCAATTCTATTGAGGTTCAGCACATGTACTGTGAAATGCATTATACACAAGATCACCGGTGGAAAGTAGCTGCTTCAACTTTACTTGGCAGAGGTCTGCGCTCTCAGAGTGCTTTTCTAGTTATTATTATCATTATTATTATTATTATCATTATTATTATTATTATTATCATCATCATCATTATTATTATTATTATCATTATTATTATTATTATTATTATCATCATCATCATTATCATTATCATTATTATTACTATTATTGTTATTATTACTATTATTACTATTATTATTATCATTATTATCATTATTATCATTATCATTGTTATTATTATTATTATTATTATTATCATCATTATTATTATTATCATTATTATTATAGGTAAATCCATGCTACTGAGATGATTAAGCAACACCCTCCCAGTCCTACACAGACACTGGAAATTCCCATTGCAGTGCTACATAGTACAATATGGTTTCAGAAGGCTATACAATGTCCAGTGTATACAGAGCTGAGTTTCTATAAAATGTTCCGTTTAGGAAACCTGTGCCAAGTGGCAAACAAAACGTGCCTCTTAGCTCTTGACATGTTAATCACTGCAGATCAGGAAGGCGTCATGGTGCAGATACATTGTACGTAGATACTGAAAATAGTCATCTCAACAGTTTGTTAGTATGCACTACATTCACAACATCAAAACAAAACCACTGTGAGAGTTCGTACATTCATCTTCAAACAAAGAAAAATGAACTCTCAATAGTCTGCACACACACTGCAGCAAATCCTATTTGACTCAACAGTGTATACACATTTGTTCATTGGCAAAAATTGGCAAAAGCACTATGGCCATGAACATTTTCTAGCACTACATAAATTATATAAAAAAAAAATCTCCTGGTCATATCAGTGGAAGTACATTGTACTCTACGATGCTAGTTATCCTGACCTTTCTCTTCACCAATGACAGCAGAATTGATTTCAGGAAAAATTACATTGCGGCAGCTGTAAATTCTTTGAAAGCAAAACTTGACACAGGCTCCAAGAATTAAGATTGTACAGCCATGCAAAATTCAGCTAGTCATCTTTTTGTTTATTGCCTATTAAGACACTCTCCCTTACCTAATGCACCACATGTGTCTATGACATATCCTTCTTCCGCAATGCCCAATGGTATAAATTTCTTGGGATTGTATTTGTATTTCCTCTTTCCACAATGCTCACCACCACATGCAGCAGAAATCGATGAACCTGTTTGCCAAAAGGAGCACGACATTACGACAACTGGCCAAAATAAAAAATCAACTGCATCTGTGAAGATTGTACAACAGTGCAGTGTTCGCTTCCACCAGGTGTACACAGGGCACGTCAAATGTGAGTACAGCACGCACAAATCACAGCTCCAAATGAAAGGAATGACTATCTGCAAGTTATAACAAAAAGACGGCGAATACAATGGGGTTCCAAGTTGAAGGATAGAGCATTCACAATAAGCCATTGAGGTACACAAACACAGTGTACATAGGTGAGATAAGATCGATTCTTCGCTTTTCTTGTCTCGCAGGAATACAAAACATCACAACATCACAAAGGGCTTTTCTACATTGCATGCATTTCCACCACTGACCTAAACCGTCCAATTGAATTCATATTCTACAGAGCATTGCTCCATTTATAAAATTACATTTAGTCTCTCAAATGAATGTACAATGTATGGTTAAAGGTATTGTTTACCATTGGGAGCAGTGATTTGAAAAATATTTGAGATATCACATTTGATGCATATGTATAGGTCAGTTGTATAACAAAACATCCTACCATATCAAAATTTGGTAAGACTAAAATATAAGGAGATATCACTATTTTCCCCACTAAACCATAACCGTATAGACAGTTTAGTCTGGAAACATTTTTATTATAACTACTTGTTCACATTGTGTATATTTAACAACACTCAACACTGATTATACTGATTCAAAGGTTTACATAGGTTGTTTCAATCCCTAACTCACATTTTAGAACTATTTTGAAGCACTACAGCTGGGTTTTTTTGTTTCATCTGCAAAAGGTAAATAACGCCTTTAAGCCTAATTGTGGGCAGATATATGTAGGCAGGGTAAGTTTTCTTCAGGAGGAGGAGGAGGAGGATTTGAGGAGTGCGATAAAAAAGAAATTGCAAGCAAAACAGAAAGTAACAAAGTAAAAGGAAGAAAAGATAGACAAAGTAAAAGATAGAAAGGACTGACTCCATTCAGCTGTAAAAATGAAGAAATAGATAAACGGGAAAACAAAATTAAAACACAGATGACGAAGAACATGAATTCACGAACTAAGATAATGAAGTGAAGGAAAGGAAGAGAATGTCTGATCATCAAAAAGAGAGGGTGAGAGAAGAATGAGAAGGTGGATAGACAGACTTGACAGATCAACTAGGACAAGATGTGAATGGGAAGTGCCATTTCATTCATTTTTTCAAGGTCATAATTTGTGGTTTTGATCCGATGTCTCATAAGCCAGTACTCCTCATACGTTGTGAATGCACAGCCACCATTCCATCTGCTATGAATATAATACCATTGTGTGCCTGGCAGGAGGGCCTTAATAGCATAATGTTAATGTTACCATGCTAGGGCCCTTTTGCTTGGCATGCAACAAATATGTGACATGCATACAATATTCCTTTCCTCGCAAGGGATCTTAGGGAGTCATACTTTTTAAAGATGGTCTCTACATTCTACATTGTATGTTAATCTGAGTTCGGGGTGGGGGGGGGGGGGGAGGGATATACATGCAGGACTATGAGTTCATGGCCTTTAATAAGGCACCCAATCAGCAGAACCGTCAGGTTGCTCAGTCTATTACCGGCATTCAAGATCACATGCAGAGCCGGCATGGATCACTATCTTTAATAATCACTTCCAGATATATTCTTCTTTTTTTTGCATATCTTCCAATCACATATGATGAGAGATAAAATGGAGAGGGAAAAAGAGGAGCAGGGAAGGGTAGGAGGAGAGCAAGAGAAAAATAAGTCAGGTGAAAGGAATTTGGTTGCTAGGAAACAAATGCATTCACCCATCGCCCTGGTATCTTGGTAACCATGACAACAGATGACATGTCTCTCTGCCCTGAGGGTGGGCGGGAGGGGGGTGAGGAAGGAATGGAATTGGAAGGAAAAAAAAGGAGAAAGAAGAATGACAAAAGGAATATGAGAGGACTGCAAACTGGCCCAGTTCGTCAAATCAAACTGCATCAGAAAAAAAAAAAAATAGTAAGAGAGAGAGAAAGTGAGGGAAAAGCAGGAGAGAGAAGGGGAGAGAATGAAGGTTGGATGGGCAGGACCTTTTTATTTGCTTACCCCAAGCCTTGGAGGGAGAGAGAAAAAAAAAAAATTCTGATGATTTTGATCAAATGCTCTTGCTGTATACCTGTAGTACATTCTTTGGTGTACATGGACGGCATTGTTGCCCAGGCTTTCAGCCGACTGCGCACGGTGAATAGCTGCCGCTATATGCCTGCTGTACATTGTGAAATTGGTTCTGCGAGCCTCCTCCTCCGCCAGAAATGCTAATTTGCACCGTGAACCACTTTCGCTGGAACGGCTGTGAGAGTCTCCTCTTCGGGTATACTGGATGTACTACTGTATGTGTACACACGAAAGAGATGCTCATATCCTTCCTGGCAAATCCTAGTGATTCTCACATTCTCTCTCTAACACTAAGTACTTTTTTCTTTCTGTCCCTCCCCCGCCCCCCCTCTCCCTCAGCCTCTCTTTGCTTTTCCCTTTCTTCATATTATTTTCTAGACATAAAACTATAAAAAGCATTTGAGCCCTTTCACTTTTCCTTCTCCAGAAACAGAGAATTCAAAACTACGTATACTGCACCCTCTAAATTGTAAACACAAAAGATCATTCTTTCTTCTTTTATCACACAAGAGCTATGATAGGAGATCACAAAAGCCTGCAAAAATTTCCTGTGCAGAAAAAGAAAAGTGGCCTATGTCTGAATTGAATGTCTCTTTCTCTGGCATATTTCTTCTGCATGGTTTTTACAGGGGCATAAAAGGGTGATGTGAACAATACTCTAGGTTTACAAGGTACGGAACAGTGCTTGTTTTGGTTCTATTAAAGGCCTTTTTGAGTGCATGAAACAGATAATTTGGTATCCAATAAAACATGATACTTAATGAGATGCCTAAAGACTCATTCATGGGATGTATGCTACGTGAGAAAGCTTGACAGTAACATTCTTTCTCTGTTTTTTTTCCCCCGTGCAGGACAGGATAACATCTCCTAAAATGTCACCCTCCAATTTGCTGTTCCAAGCGCCCTTATCGCGTCATCTATATGGTCGCAGAGTTGCGCGAAAAGGCCAGAGACGGGAACGCGGCGACATGATGGCGTGTCCTAATGAGTGACGACACGGCTCTGCCTCCCTTGTGCAGCATCAGGCTTATTAGCATGTGGCTGCGGCAGTGTGTTTCCCTCTCTCCATTCATATTTCACTGTTCCCCATCTCTAGATCGCTGGCATATTTGCAAACTTCTATACACTGAGGACGTCAATTTCATTCAGCCCACATGAGGTGGCATGAAGTGAAGGTGACATTTATTGTCCAAAACAAGCTCAAAATTACATAATAATCATGCAGAAAACACATTTTTCATGCCTGTTCTTTCAGTCATTGATGATATTACTTTCGTCAAAACGATCGTTATTATGCTACAAGTAGTTCTACAGCAATTTGGACACTGCACTTTCAGTTTTGAAAACTTGACAAATTATGGATCATAGTAAAATGCATTTCCCCTTTAGCCCTATGAAGCCCAAGGGGGGCATATAGTGCTAAAGAAACAAACTGTGACGTAAATATGGTCTTGAAATGTTTTTCTTATCATCTCCTTTGTTTTTATGTGACAAAGGCATAAAACAATATAGATATAATAGAGATAATTGAAAACAACAGCAATTTCCAAAGATTGCCCTTCTATTTTGTGACATTGATTTTGATTCCTTTACCCAAGTTATGCCTGTAAATAGTTTATCATATTATCAATCTGCAAACTCAAATTCCAACAGTATACAAATATGAAAATGACTGGTCTATAATAAGACATAAGTCCCTATATGTTGGGGATAAAGAACAGAAAAATCATTTTTTTTAAAGCATATTTCCTATGTATTTCTTTATATTTTGGTAAATAGCGCCCTCCATGGGTGACTTTGAGAAAATTCAAATGTACGGTCATGTAGAGTATGAGTTGCTCTACTCATGTGCCACATATGACAATGATACATCAAATAATAAAAAAGTTACATGGGGGTAGGCACACTGTGCCCCCCGGGCCTGGGAAGGGTCAAAATACATTTTAGCATGGGCTTTAAAATAGGGTTAAGCACACTGCAATTGTGACACCACAGTGGAGTTTCTTATGTGCGCTGTATGTATATTTAGCTGTAAAATTTTAAGGAAAGAAGGTGCAACTGTACATTTGAAGAGTTTGTTCGCAAAAACCGATAAGTCCATTTTTGAAGATTTTGAAGTACAGTCTCTGACATAAAGTACAAAATAATACCTTTCAAATGATATATTGGTCACTACATATAAAGGTACATTTTAGAAGTTATGGTCAAAAGAAGCAGAAATTTTCTTATTATTCTCTTTATTTTTTTGACCTTTAATCGCAAATATCTCCATTTGGCAAATATGGACTTATCGGTTTTTGCGAACAAACTATTCATTTGTAAATCATCAATCTAAAAAAAAAATATCAGATCTTGCTAGCTCTTTGTGACAGCTGCCAGTTTCTAAATATTTTCTTCTTCAAAACCCATACTCCTTACATTCATACCTGCCTTCATATGTTGCATTCACTAGTCTTCACATTACTGGGTTGACCACTGTCCTTGAACCCCCCCACAGGTTGGCCCCTGCAGGCCCTCTACCCTGGAAAAAAAAAACATTCTGCAGCCCCTGTATAGTGCCAACCATCTGGGAAGTTTTTAGAGTCACAAAATATAGGCCTACATGTATCATTACAGGTGCAGAAATGACAGAACAGAATTACATAAAGATCTTTGGCACCTTGAGAACAAAACTTATTCTTACTTTTGAGTGTGATAATAAAACAAGGTGAAAATCTGCTCAGAGAAAATTGAGAGCATTTTAGTATTAAAGTGCATTAAACTATTAAAAGATAGTGTACCAGTCATCTAGATGGGAGCACTAAGGTAGAGATATTGATAGTATGTTGTTAACCTTGGTTGTCACGCACTTTCAAATCATTAATTCATAGCTTTGTTTGATGAGGGTATGATGGAGCAAAATTTACCAGTGCCATGTTCACGCACCCGTGTACTTGTACTTTACTGTGCATTTCAAGTTAAAGGCATAATTTACCATTTGCAGATGAAACAAAAACCCAGCATTAGTTCCAAAATGTGAGTTTGGGATAGAGACAACCACTGTAAAAATTGGAATCCATATAATCAATATTAAGTATTGTTAAATACACAAAATTGTGAACAATAGTTATGATAAAAATGTTGCCAGACTAAACTGTCTACAGTTATGGTTTAATGAGAAAAATACTGATATCTCCTTATAATATTTTAGGCTTTCTTGTGAAAGTTTTATATGGTAGGATGTTTTGTGATACAACAGACCTCCACATACATACACTTGTATGCATCAAATGTGATGTATCTTGAAAATTTTTTAAATCACTGCTCCCAAAGGTAAACAGGACCTTTAACAGCAAGTACTGTAAAGTGTCTCATGCACTACAGATTATGCATCGAAAGTCTACAGTGTAGTAGGCAGGACTGAATTTCAATCATGTTTGCTAGGTACACTTGTACACTATGATTATGTAGTGTACAACAGCAACTGCAGTCGTAGCACATTACTACAGCGTATACGCTTTCCTCTATTTGACATACAAGTGATATCCTACAGAAAAAACATTATAAATAAAGGATACATTGATAGTTCTCACATATGGTTTGTATTTTACTATTTGATTGGTCTTTGTACAGCAAAAGCCACTTTACATTGTACACGTGTTCAACTTTACCAATGAACTCTTTACTTGACCCCTATTGAAATACAGTGTACTTGGAATCCAGTTCGCACGTATCAATCATTGTTGTGCTACCTGCATGTCAGGCTCAGTTTTGTTTCCCTGTAGTTTCATCATCACAAAGCTTGCATGATTATATGCAAAATGCACATCACATACGAGTACACATAGTTATGACCCCAAGTAAAGCATTTACTATACCATTACACATCACACCAAGCAGCACGGTTGAAAATTAACTATAAGTACTCGTGGAAGCAATGACTGACTGAGTTTGAGACAGTGACACATTTGCAGTCTCAGACGAGGAAAAGCTTGGGCCGAGTGATCATATACAAACTGTGTCTCTTATCCAATGCAAGACCAGAAAACTGAAGTTGAGCAGAGCCCTGCCCAAGTTAGTCACTTGTCTGTCTATTCAGTGATATTTCAGACTAGGTAGACTAAAATTAGTGAGTTCAAAGGTATCCTTCCTCTTTTCTTTACCATCCTCATCCTCACTCCTTTCCTACATTGAAACTCTCTTCCTCCTCTCCACTTTCCCCTTCCCTCCGCTCCCCTCCCCCTTCCCTCCTATTTCTCCCCAGGTTACTCCCAATCCCTTTATTATTTCTTTCCATTAAAAAAAAGGTATCTTCCTACAGTTGAGAAGCATCAGAAAATCCATAGGTCTATACAATGTACATATGGAGCAACAGCTTCTAACATCCCCCTCCTCCTACCCCTCCCCTCCCCTCTACCTCCCCCTTCCCCTCCCCTCCCTTCCCCTTCCCCTCCCCTCCCTTCCCCTTCCACTCCCCTCCTATTTCTCCCCAGGTTACTCCCAATCCCTTTCTTAATTCTTTCCATTTAAAAAATATATATATATATATTTTGCTACAGTTGAGAAGAATTAGAAATCCATAGGTCTATACAATGTATCATGGGGCAACAGCTTCTAACATCCCCCTCCTCCTCCCCCTACCCTCCACCTCCCCCTTGCCCTCCCCTCCCCCTTCCACTTTATGTTTATGATGGTACATTGTAGCAGTAATAATAGTTGTAGTAGTAGTAGTAGTAGTAGTAGTACAAGTGTAGTAGTAAATTGTAGTAGTAGTAGTAGTAGTAGTAGTAGTAGTAGTAGTAGTGGTGGTGGTGGTGGTGGTGGTAGTAGTAGTAGTAGTTTAGTAATAGATGCAGCAGAAGTAGTTCTGTAGAGCAAGAAATATTTGTGGCATGAAATTTTTAGGAATTAAAGCAAACAGCCTTTTTCACAGAATGAAATTTTTGCAAATTGCCACTGGCATCCAATACAAAAGAGTGAAGACAAGAACTTTTGCGCTTTTGAAATTAAAATGCACGCTAAAATTTAAGGTTCTACAGTACGTAGAAGAAATGATCATAATAACAATAATAATTAATGATTATCTAGTATTATCTATGATGTATAATTATTCTCTCCTGCTATTTTGTCATATTTCCTGTGAATAATCATCCATGCAGATAGGACACAGCCTAAAGCACAGACAGTACACTTGACAGATTTACATGTATTAAAACAAACATTACCATGTCTGAATGAACAAGCAAGTGTGTTTTCAACCCCTCTGTGACGGGACTACATACAACCATTGTACTATAAATTGTATGATTCATTGTGTCTGTCTGCTACAAAATCCAGCGTGACTACTGAGCCGTCTGCACTTCCAACACACTACTGCACGTACAGATCTCTGCTGAAAATGTTCAATTAGCCCTGACTATTACTTCCAGGAAAGGACTAATTTCCCACAACCCACACGGTGAGGACCACGCAGCCAGCTTATTCATACACGAAGGCTTCACATATTTTAAAAGGTGATATCCATTCCTTCTAAACATATATATACTGTATTCTGAAAAATACCACAATATCACAATATCACAATATCACAATACCATAATATCAATGTGTAAACTGTCAACTGGTCCCAAAATACTGCAAAAAAAAAAAATTATCTAAATTGTGACACTCACTAGACACTACTGTTACAAGCATGTGGTACAATGCAAATTTTTGCAGTGTTTTTACTTTTGCGATGTCATTAGTCAATTGATCAAGGTTTTAACATTAGCAGTGGCCCGAGGCCGTCAGAAATAGATGTCAGGCCATAACTTTCTCGGGAAACGTATGTTTTGGTGGCGTTGTAAATACACATTGTAGGGCTATCAAATTTCATTGTTGGGCCACAAAAAGAAATAGTTGATAGTGTCAAGCCTTGTTGATAGTCACAAAATTAACAACTTAAGAAAAATACTGCCTCCTGTGTGCATTTTCAATTAACAGCATTTGAGCTTTCATCCTGAACATACATGAGTATATTGTACTATGTGATAAAGGACACTGACCATACCGGTAATTACATTGTACACAAACTGTTTGTACCTGTAGGACAGCTTGACACAGGAAATGTCCCCAAAGCAAACACCTAAACAGTGATCTGTTACATCCATATCTGTCTATGTTTAAACAATCAATGTCATTTCCCTTGTTCTTGTACAGTGTAGTACATAATAACCTTCAGTGCTGAACTTGGTAGAGTACAATATGGGTCAAGTTCGGTCGAGGCAGATCCAGACTGATGGATATTCTAAATGCACTTGAAGCCATCAAGTACTGCCATGTGAGGATGGCAATAGACTGTTCCTGTAATAAATGTATTACAAGTCAAGGATGTTTCTAAGATCTTGGGGTGAGATAATGAGAAACCTCTTATGAAATATGAAAAAGCATGTAATTCCAAAAGGAATTTAACATTTATCTTATGAAAATTGGTTTTGAAATGGCCGAGATACGCAAAATAGAGCAATCCTAATAAAAGGTGGAACCCACCTTTTCATATGATCGCTTTATTTTACTTTGTTTTTGGATGTCTCAGCTAATCCAAAAACGATTTTCATCAAATAAACTGTGAATTTGTTTTAGAATGGTACACATGTATGCTCTGTACTATTTCATAAGTGGTTTCTTGGTATTTCACAAAAAGTCAAAAGCCTAATCCTCGCCTCCACCAATACTGTACCATCTCTCAAGTTCCTTGTGCAAGAATTCACTTGGTTGTTGCTAGATACGGCAAGCCTCTGGCAAAATTTGTGGCTATTAAGGGCAACTTTGGTGAATAAAGCACATACAACCTGTACATACATGTACGTACAAATATTGTACATTACCACAACTGTCTAATCTTGTTGTCTATGGTAAACCTGTATGTAGCTATCATGCAATTAATACAGTAGTTTGAGCATAAATGGATATGTTCACACGTAGATGTAAACTTACTTAAAAAATTATCTATAATAAAAGTACTGCTGGTTTTCTGCATCCCCCTTCCCCATTTATTGCTTTCAATTCATACTTAATCTTAAGGGTGTTGTTTACCATTGGGAGTGCTCAGTGATTTTAAAAATGTTTGAGTTATTACATTTGATGCATATGTGTAGGTCAGTTGTATCACAAAACATCCTACCATACAACTGTATACAAACTTTGCAATAAAACCTAAAATACTGTATAAGGAGATAGGACTATTTTTCTCATTAAACCATAACTGCAGATGGTTTAGTCTGGAAACACTTTTACTATAACTATTGTTCACATTTTGTACATTTAACAATACTTAACATTGATTATCCTAATTAAAATTTTTACATTGGTTGTCTCTATCCCTATCATCAACTCACATTTTAGAACTATTTTGAAGCACTAAAGCTGGATTCTTGTTTCATCTCCAAATGGTAAATAATACCTTTAATAATGTATAGCTTCATATAAATTCGGTCTATAAGGTATTTCACCTTTTGTTTGTGACAGAAAAGCAATACCATAAAAGGTAATGAGCTATCACACTTTAAAGCATTATCTATGATGGCAAAATCTCATGAGCTTTACCTTTTGTTTGCATTTTAATTAAGAGCATTTTGAGAGCAACATACAATGAGAGTACTTTCCTTTTCTAGCTTCATTGGATTCTAATTCTTGTGATTTATACACAGAAAATGGCTTTGTTTTTCGTTTAATGGCACTTCAAAGTTTTGGTCCTGAAGAAAAGGAGGAATGAATGCAGAGCCCAGCTTGTTGTACTTCAAAAAAAAAAAAGTCTGGACTCTCTCCAATCTCGACACAGTTTTATACTTACAGTGATATTTTACTTTGTGTACCACCAATCTAAACTGAAACACTAAACCTGCATACATGTAATACACAAATGGGGTATAAACAATAAATGAACAACATTTGGGCTCTTTTGTTCTGATGGCTGTATTGCTAGTCTTATCAGATAAGATCATGACATTCTATATTTCAATAAAGTACATTTCTTGAAGTATGATGTCACCCCATGTTAGACCGTGGTGGTCTATAATAATAGTAGTGGTAGTAAAAGTAGTTATAGAAGTAGTAGTATAGGTACATGTACATGTTGTAGTAGCAGTAGTTGTATATATAGTACAAGTAGCAGTAAAAGAAGTAGTAGTAGCATATAAGCAGCAGTGGCACTGGTGGTTGAAGTAATTTGCAAGAATTCTATCAAATATTCTATCAACTATACAATGTAATTTTGAAATTTATCAAAGTTGACTCTTTCAAAGCTTAGATTTTTCAGGGTCATTATATTCAATGTTTCCTGAGTATGTAATACATTTTCTCCATAGAAAATGTAAAAAAAAACAACTACATTTGTACCTAGACAGGCGTAGTACAGTTTTGATGAAGGGTGGATAATTGTACTTATAACGTTGTACAGTGTCACAATTTTGCCTAACATTCAGATGAGTTTATAATAGCCACAGTCCCATGGACAAATCATGAATGAATAATACACTATGTTATGGTAACAGAATTAGATTGTAACATTTAATAGCACTAAAAACATAAGCAGTGAAGCTAAAAACAATGACACATTGCTGGATATTACCCACAATTGTCCTTCGGTGTATATGATGGTAAAGGCAGCCTTAGTCACATGAAAGCAGACTATCATTCACTGATTAGTCTACATGCCAGCTTTAGCATCATGTGACAAAAATATAATGTCACTACGATGCTTGTGGTGTTGAAGACAAAATACTTTTACGGAGTAAAATAAATGTTATACTGTGATGAAATATATACTCATGGTAGTTGTGCACACTCTCCTACCATGAATATTACTTCACAAATATGAGACTGATCAATGATTTTTCATACGCATAGCTAGTGCAAACTTGCCATCGGTATTGGACTCCAGAGACCACTACACGCTTTGTATGTAGACGTTGTAATCACATCCACCGCAGCGCAGTGCCACAAAATTCAATGGTAAAAGCAATTTCATTTGAACAATATCATTCATTTTTGAATGATTCAATGGAGGGATGTACAACAAATATATCACACACTGCTTCAAGCCATTAGTGAAATTACTGATTCCTCATTGGCAGAAATTACGGTATTTTCTTTGGGACAGCTCCCCTAGTTATATAAAAAATAAATAAAATAAAATGAAATAAAATAAAATAAAATAAAATACTATTTCTGCCACTTTGCAATCCATAAAGTTAACTGTTAGGGAGCCTCTCAGATTCAGTATATAGATTAAAAAAAAAAAAAAAACTTTCAAGTAGGCCCTAGTTGATGTCCCTACTCTCTGAATATGCTAAAAATTGCCATAGCTAAATAAGCCATTCCACTATTCAATCCAATCATCAGTTTATATTATTAATTTATACTGTAAATTAATAATAGGTCCGCACATATCTGAGTCTTGAGATTTTGAATTAAACGTTACAACGTGTATAAAATCACAGTGAACAGTGTGAAAGATCAGGCAGTAAATTACCATATAACATTACTAAACTAAATGGAAATAAAGTCAAGGCCAATATCATCAGTCACTGGCTCTTCTTGTATATAGTGTAAAACAGGCATAATCAGTGAATCAGAGGCATTGGTTTGTTGTTGGACGATCTCGATCGGCAGTCTGCCGGCTACTGTACCACTTCAACCCAACTCACCCAGCTCTCTGCGATCCGAGGCGTTTGAGGGGGAGCTCGTACACCGTACGGTGAGCATTCAACATGTTCAATATGGACATGGAACATATAAATTTATTCGACTCGTATTGCAATCACAGATCGTTTCTCCACAACTTACCATCAAACACAGTGTTTAAATAGCCCGGAGTATCCAGCAAAAGTACAAGCCGGTCTTTGTTCTCTTCCTTGTACGGTTCACGCTTCGATAACAATGGATTTCAAGGGAACAAAACGCGACGTCCGACGTTGTTCCACACCCATTCAGATGTTCACTAAATCGCACACGTCAACTGTACACATAATGGGCCTAGTACGACTATCGCAGTGACGTGATGCGAATCACGTATGGCGATGCTATTTGGCAAGCAGTAGAGCAAGGCGCTGCTACCGTTATCTAGCGGCCGTGGTCCATCCACACAACGAATCGGAGCCTCCCTCCCATCCCACACATACATACACACAGCGCGATTTCGTCGCATCGCTTTGCGGTTAGTCAGAGGTCGCCTTTACACATACCCAGTGTACCACGTAATGTGTCTCCGACCACTGACGTAACAGTGTTTATGTGTAGTGTGTTGGTCTGTATGTCATCAATGCTCTACACGAACCAAATTCTGGAAAACGTGAAAATGTAGACCTGTATCACATCAATTATCCATCAATAATGCGCTTATCTTCATCCCTAAGGCCTAGCTTAGCAGTAAAGTCCTCCACAAGGGAATGTTTTCGTTCAGTACAGGTTTTAGGTTTAGGAATCACAAACACGCGATATAGGGTGAATTATAATAACAAGAGCGATTACAAATATTTTTTGTCCCTCTACTATACTCTTATCCGATATTACATCCTTATTTCAGCACTCATTCTCCTGCTATTCTTCTGTCAGTGTCGATCTCGATTGGGTATATTTCCTAGATTCTACTTCTAATTCATATTGCACATGATTTTTTTTTTCAGTGTCACTTTCATTCAATTTTCCATTCTTAACCTGCATATATTCTAATCAAAATATAAACTGATGGGGGAAAAAAGAAACTACCTAGAGTATGCCGTCATTTTGTGCGTGAGACATGATTCAGGGGGTGGAAAGAATACCTCCCTGCATGTCTCATAGACCATAAAGCCAAGGGGCCTAGGTTCCTTTATTATTATTTTTTTTTAACGGTTGATAACAACACTAATTCGTCTAATGTAAAACGTAAAAGTAGCATAATTTTCTATTAATGTTATCATTTAAAAAAAAATGACATGAGCATCATTCATTTTTTTTTTTCCTAGCGGAAATCTATCCGGGAAGCGCAATCTGTGCCGTCTTAAAAAAAAAACGCATCCGGGAAAGCCCCTAAGTCATGCTCCATTGTGACATCACAATTGGGCCTGGTGGCATAGACTATGGCTTCTACCGTGGTTCACGATGTCAACACGGGTCAAACCATTCTGTAAAAGATTGGCTTTTATCATTTCCCTGATATGACGTCTCATTTAGAATGACAGTGCAATATACTAATAACTACAAAACTCCATAACTCCAGTGCAAGGCGTTTATTCAGTATTTCTTTCACGGTAATTATTCAAACAATTTTGTTATAAAAATACATGACTCCCCTCACACAAATTGGTATATTCTATTTCACGCTTGAGTACGCGCACGCGCCATTATCTTTTCATGGGCCGCTATGTGACACGTGTGAAGTGTGCTTTTGTTTACATTTTGATTTCCACGGGGATTCAGGCCTCGATTCTCTACACTACAGTTTAGTTGAATCATGTCTCTATCAACAAAAAGATGCACGAACATGCAGTGGAGGAAGAACAGGCTTGACAAGGAGGCGTGTTTATTGTCATGGAGGAGAACTAATCGGAGAAAAGGTAGACACGAAGGTAACGTACATATAAACTGTTGTGTTGATACCGTACGTACCGTATACGATGTATACCGTATGCATACAAGGTGGGTGAGCTCAGTCGCTAGTCGATTGCCACATTCGTTGATATTAATTATGCCATTAATTATACTGATCTAACGTTAGATCTAAATAGAACACTTATATAACAATCAGGAACGCTGTCGCGATATTCGGTGCAGTGCTCACAGCACAGTCAGAGTGGTTTGCCGCTCGCTCAAGGGAGATGCCGTCTCGTGGCGCCGTGGCGTGGAGACTGCATGAGCTCTGCGTCGTGTAGAGTAGGTTTTACTTAGTCTAGGACTAGGAGTATCTATCTAGTCCAGCACATTGTATTTCTACTATTTGTAGGCCTATTTGTGACACAGCTGGTAAAAGAAGTGGACTAGCTGCAGGGGAAGGCACTATATAGGAACATGTTGTCTGGTTAGTTTCTCTTCGGAAAGCCGAAATATCGACCTGCCTTATAACCTAAATAGAACCCCTAATAAACTAGTCTTGAAAATTCTTGCCTGTGCTTGTAATGTGTAGTGTCCTGGCTGTTGTAGTGCAACAGTCAACCATACCCTGGTTTGCACTAGCGCTTCAGCCACGTATCACAGTCTACTGTCTAGTCTAGTCCACAGACGAGTATACAGTAGTGGCCTCCTCAAATAGATCACATCACATATCATCACATCACAGTGTGGCATAGAAGTAATTTATCAAGTACTGTACTACCAAGGAGGTTCGAGAAATGGAGTCACTACAGTCTTACTTGCTTTGATCCCATGCTCGAAGCCGCCACTCAAAAATATTTGAAGTATGTGTCAAACTGGATCTGCCGCTCAGATGCGAAGATAATTGACTCGTGTCTCATTGCATAATCACCAGCCACTTTCCAAGGAAGATATGTCTTTGTGATGGTAATTACTTTTCGCTATCCCTACTTACAAACGATGGGTGGTAGACAATGGTAAAGGCAAGGGGGTGCGCGAATAGAAATTGCTCAAATATTGCTGAAATAGATATCAAAATTACTCGACTGTACGTGTCTGTTCGCTAATCTGACATATTCATTTATAAAGAACTATACTTGAAGATGATACCATATTAATTATTAGTTTCATTTAGCGGAAATAAGGAGAAAAGTGATCAAACCGGCTTTCCATGAGGGTAAAATTTCAAACACTTTCACAAAATACAGCTCAGATTTACACTTTTGCACACATTTTCAAATGGAATTGACTTTTGTTTTATATGCTTTATCATTAGGTGAAATTTCATTGCATTTGATATATAAATGAGCAGCATGCCGCCATCTTTCTGAGCAATCTGAAGATTAATTTTTAACGCTAACATACTATCGGGTTTATATACCCGATAGTATGTTAGCGTTAAAAATTAATCTTCAGATTGCTCAGAAAGATGGCGGCTTCAAGCATCGAACATCTAAGGCACAAATGCACCTGTGGAATTCTTTTGTCCATCCATAGAAAACTGACAGCTGATTTAATGATTATAGTCAGTTGTAACTCCATCTCTCGAACCTCCTTGGTACTACTGGTCCTATAGTGTATAATATTCCAATCTGGATAATATAAAACTCTGCATCGTTTGTACTTTGTTGCTTTTTAAATGCACATTAAGGAGCAGAGGTTTTGAATTTGTCCCCCCCCCCCCCCCCCACCCAAAAAAAAAAACCACAAACACAAACACAAACAAACAAACAAAATTTCAATGGTTGTGCGATGAATTTTAGAAGTTATTAACTGAGGTTGCTTTGTCATCACTAGAGGGCCATCTGTTCCAATCAGCAACTGCTCTCTTGCTAAAAATTTACTTCACAGTTCTAACCATGAGCATTTGGTGAAGAGTTTGAATTATGACCTCAGCCGAGTGAATGGCTGGTTCCAAAAAAAAAAACTTTTCACCAGAAATCCCCAATTACAATTTAAGCAATTCATAGATAGTAATCATATCACCTTTTCATCTCTTCTAGTAGATAAATCTGTAAGTAGTGAATGCAGATTGAGTCTTTCAAAGCGTTATTCAAAGAGAGGCACTTGAGTCCAGGATCATGTGAGCAGCTTTTCTCTGTGCTCTTTTAAACTTTGTAAGAGTCCATTTCATATCTCAAAAAAACTCCAAACACACACACACACACAAAAATGACATAAGATGTTGCTGTACTCCAAGTGAGGTCGAACTAGTGATAGGAACAAGATGGGGAGTATGTCGTGGCCACTTTTGAAAACATCCGGAGTAGGAATCTGAGTACGTTTGATTTGCCTTCTGAACAGCTGCTGAAACATGTTGATGGAGATTTTAAGTTCTTCATCTATCATTGTGAACGACCCTTCTCCTGCTTGGTTGCTTCCAGCTCGTCACCATTCATACTGAAGTTTTCTACTGGGTTATTTCTTCCAATGTAAAGGATTTTGCACTTTACTAGTATTGAACCTGAGTTACCTTGTTGTGCTCCATTCATCAGCACCATCTAAGTCAGTTTGAAGAGATTCCTGTTTTGCAGCTGTACTGACATCACCAAAGATTTTGCGAGCCATTTATAAAGATAACAAAGAGAATCGGTCCTCATACATTTCCTTGTGGAGTTCCACTGTTTACTTAACTCCAATCTGAACTTTGACCATTTATGACAACTCGTTGGTCCCTTCCAGTTGCCAGTAATCCTTGAATGAGGTAAACTTTCCATTGATACCATAATTATGATATCACTACTTTTCAGAAGCCTTTGTTGAGGAATGGAGTCAAATGCTTTGCAAAAATCTAAATATGCACGATCGATTGTAATCGCAGCAATAAGTTTGTGTGTTATTTCCTCTATTGCACAAAGGAGTTGAGTCATGCAGGACTGTTTTGCAGTAAATCGGTATGTTGACAGTCTGAGAGAGCAAATTGAATTGTGTTCCAAGAGATGCCGCATCACTGCATCTTGGACTGGGCTTTGTATCACCTTTCCAACAACCGACGTAAGACTTATCGGTCGATGATTCCCACTTTATGTGTAGGAGTGATGTTGCCCATGTTACTGTCTCTGGGAAGGATGCCTCCATCTAATGATTTCTCAAAAATGGCCTGCATTGGAGCAGAATATATAGACTGTACATGCCAGCTCCTTGAATAGCAATCTTGGATGCATTCCGTGTGGACCTGGTGATTTATTTGCTTGCATTCAGATTGATCAATTTCTTTTCCACCCTCTTTTCTGTATATATATCTAGGACAGCTCTAGGACCAGAGTGCAACCAACCAATGTCAGGCATACAAGTGTCTTTCAGATCTTCTTCCACAAAAAACACTGGTAAAGAAGTCATTTAGTAGTTTTGCCTTTTGACTATCAGTGCTGAGAAGATTTCTCTCTGTATTGACCAGATCACTTATTCCAGATCTGTTTTCTATTTTTCTGTTTGCACATTCCCACAATTTCTTTGGATTTGTAGCTAACTCCTTTGCTATGTAATGATTCTTTATACATGTACTTCCTGCAGTCTTAGTTCCTTTGAAATTGCAGTATTTCTTAAAGTGTACCAATACCCTGAGTATTATGCTTGCTATATTTGTAGAATACTGGAGACATGCCTTCTCCAAAATATCATAATTTGTTTTCACTTTGATTTTTTTTTTTTTTTTTTTTTGGGGGGGGGGGGGTGGGGTTAAATTTGAATATCAAAGAATAAACAAAGACAAAATTTACTTCAAATAGACAATGCGAGGGTACGGGATGGGCAAAATGTGACAGGCCATAATTGCCATGACTTCCATGTCAGACATTTAAACTGTCAAAAAAAAAACGCCATGGCAGTCCCTGTACTAATGAGTAACCTTGTAGGTCGTAATGAAACTTCTTTGAAAAAACTAAAACAGAACAATGTCATAGTTCACTCATCATAAATTGCACAAAACATAACTACTGTATACGCTATATATTTCGCGGGGGTTTTATTTTCGCGAATTTCGCGAGTCGGGAGCTATTCGCGAAATTAACAACACGAGAAAATATTACCTTCCAAAATGAATCCCTTGCCTTGATGATACGAACATTTCAGTACTAGTATACCATGTCACGGCTTACCGAAGAGATCATACTGGCTAAGCTTGTTTACGCACGTCCATGTCTACTTACGAATACTGTAGAGAGCCAATCCATTATCGCAAGGGCACCACTCGTCAGAAATCTAGCGCGATGGACTTAACCACTTCAAAAATGTTGAATTCTAACTTACTAGTTCGCAGAGTTCGGTAAGTTTTTTCATGCAGTGCATAACTAGTATCATTCTTATATGCTAGTAAGTTGAAAATTCACACTTTCTTTGCCATTTCATATTTTCTCTGGTCCCCCAATCGCGAATTTAACCACTCGCGAAAATGTGTGACAGCGGCAATTCGCGAAAATTTATGTACGCGAAAATTATAGCGTATACAGTATTAGAACCACGATGAATGCATACTTATAAAATTAGATACTGGACATCTTTCCCAGATTTAGATACTCTGACCCTGTCACTATAACGCCACAGTCCAGCAGTCATCATGTCAAAGAATTGGGGCCGCATGGAGATCCGACGCATCACGTCGTCGGAAGCTGTCCTCGAGACCAAACCGTCTGTGGCGGGGATCTTCGAGACCATCGTCTTTGGCAAGCAGATACGGGCACAGCAGGAAATTATCCAGCAGCTCCAGGCCATTCACAGTAGAGTGCAGGCTGTAAGTCGTCAGCGAGGTCACTACATTTTTGAGGGAGAAAATCGTGCCAAAGAGGCAGAAGAAATGATTAGTAAATAATGGCATTGTTTGTGAGGTGATGAAGGAGCCCAAATTTATTTTACTTTCAAATACCCCTTAAGTGGCAAATTGCCATCATCTTGAAAAGAATCTAGCTTAAATGTTCCTTCGACATGATGCAATTATTGTGCTGTAATATCTGTTACATTCAAAAAAAAAATAAAATATATAACAAGTGTCACACTCAAAATTAGTATTGTATAATGTTGTGTGTGCAATGCGAACTTAAAGGAATTTTTTCATCTCTTTCTTCATCATTTTCTCTCTCTTACTTTTTACGAAGGCCCTTGAACACTTCGGAATGAGTGGAAGTCTCGTTTTGACAGAAGAAGAGGTAAGTCTTTTTAATCCAATGTCTTAAAGATATGCCATTTGAAAGTGAAGAAATTGCATAATAGTACACTCATTGCTATTTTTCCAAGATGCTTTCCAGCTACTGTACATTGAATTAAAACAGCTGTCTCAGAACCAAAAGTGTAGGGATCTTCTTTGTGTGCAAACACACATATTAGTGTATTTGCAAAACAGCAGCAATATTATACAATGTATTTGTTGAGATTATACAAATTTCAGAATTGGACATGCACGAGCACATGTTTTAGGGTTTTCCTCATATTCAGAGTAAAGATTAGGTTTAGGGTTAGAGTTTGGATTAGGGTTAGGTTAGGGGAAGGGTCTGGAGTAATTGCCCTAGAACCATTTTCCTGGAGTTCACAGACCCAGATCTTTAGCTGTGCATATATTGATTGAGTTTATTAAAGTTTGCAAATATATTAGTGACAATTATAGACATTTTACTGCTTGTGGGTTACTTCAGTTCAAATGCTTTCACTGTATGGTATTATTCCTGTGCTTATTATTTTGCAGATGAGAGAAGAAGAGCTAAGAAGGAGACGACCTCCTGGCTTCATAACCACCAAAATGAAACAAGAGGTTGAGTATCACAATATTCATACTTGTGTCTTGAGGATACTGAATTTGTAATAATTTCTCTTCTGGGCAACAGGCAATGCTTCTTTTGATTTTTGATCTCATAATACAACTGTATGTTGCACAAGGAAAACTGTCACACATTTGTTAAACCAGAGAAAAAGTATAACTGACAAAGTTTTTGATGGCTCATATGTGCAATGGTCATCTTAAATACATGTAGGCAGTAATAATAAACCTCATTAATTCAATTCAATTCACATCAATTCAATTCAATTCAATTCAATTCAATTCAATTCAATTCAATTCAATTCAATTCAATTCAATTCAATTCAATTCAATTCAATTCAATTCAATTCAATTCAATTCAATTCAATTCAATTCAATTCAATTCAATTCAATTCATAGGCATTCATGGTGTTGATGATACTCATGATTAAAAGAATCTAGGATTTATGCCAGCACACTACTACTATTTGTGATAACCAATGGTTTGATGTTGACAAAACATTCTGAGGTTAGCATGATCAGTTCATAGTTCAGAATAAGATCGTTTGAAAATTATGTAACGTGCAAGTTGCTATGCAAGTTTTTGCAAGGATTTTGACTCTACACAAATAATGTCATGGAAATAGTTTTAGTGTACACAGTAATAGATGAAACAAATGCTGATAATGTGTGTAACTTGGTGACATAATAGTTACAGAAAAACTGAGCAAGAAGTTGGCATTATTTTATAGTGAGTTATTTCCAGAAACACTATGT
This sequence comes from Diadema antillarum, assembly GCF_040938485.1. Taxonomy (NCBI): domain Eukaryota; kingdom Metazoa; phylum Echinodermata; class Echinoidea; order Diadematoida; family Diadematidae; genus Diadema; species Diadema antillarum. The sequence continues at coordinate 4,362,006 of NW_027271081.1, forward strand.
TAATGTCATATTCAGGCAAGCATGGTTCAAGTGTGGACCTTTACGTTACTAGTGTTGGATAGCTTGTAATGCAGATATAACCTTTGACCTCTTGTGTGACCTTATTAGATGCTGGAGAAACAAAATGTTCTGGACACCCTACATGAGTTTGGACAGACCTGCTTGTCTTGTGAACGGGTATGTGAGAATCATTTTTCTTCTAATATTTGTGGATATGGCATGTTGACATTTATGTTTTATAAGCATTTCTGTTTGTAAATGAATTATGCAGTAGTAATGAAATGTTTTCTGTAGTCCAAGTTTTGAAAGCTGCTAAATTTTTGTATTGTATAAAATGGGGAATTGTAGATGTTATTCTTATAAAAAGAAAAACACGTAACCCTTGGATGAAGATTATTTAATGGATCAAATATACATGTACAGTGTATATGAATTGCAAAGAAATCCCTCACCCCGAGAAAAAAATATAACAAGAGCAGAGAGTTATTTGTGTTTTCACCGTGATTTGCCAAGCTCAACAAGCATATCTGTGCAGAATAAGACCCCGTTTACAGTGCGGGGCTGGGCCGCGGCTCGGTCGTAGCCGAGCCCGCCTTCATTTCAGTGTAAACGCGCAAAAGGCCAAATGCGGGGCCAAAATTGGCCGCGCATTTGGCCACGCTCTGGAGGTGGTCTCGGCTGCAGCCAAGCCCGGCCTTTTCTTAGTGTAAACGCAAACTGAGCCTTAAATGCACGGCCAATTTTAGTCTGGCTTCCAGACCCTCTGGCCGTACTTTTTCGCTATTCAGAATATTAACCCCCTCAACGTCAAAAACTAGTATAGTTTAAGGTGGTTTTGTCCTGCAAAGGATTTTTCCTTCGGCAAAGGCCTTTGCCCGAACGGCTACTTCATCTCCACAGAATCCAGTTGGCAAAGGGTCCGAAAACCAGACTATACCAAATTGCATTTGTTAACAAGCAGAACGCCACTACCACAAAATATTGAAAGGTTTGAATTGAAAGCCCGGGCCGAACGTGGCAGTGTAAACGAACAAAATTGCGGGGCTCGGCCCCGCAATTGAGGCCGCGGCTCGGCCACGGCTCGGCCCAGCCCCGCACTGTAAACGGGGTCTATGACTCAGACGAGTCCATACTACATGTAGATATTTCTGAAGATTTTTTCATTCTTGTTCAATTCTTGTGAAGAAAAACTAGAAATTTCATTTTTGTTGTTCTTGTTTTCGTTGCACTTTTCTTCACATCTCAGAATATGGAGGATGTTCATGACTGGTTATATGATGTCCAAGTTACTTTGGTGAGTATTCTTTTGAGGTATTTTCCGATTGACAACAATTACTGGTGGACATCTAAATCTGCCTCCAGCTGTTATGGAGCATCCCACAGGAAAACTGTGCAGCAAAATTTGAATTTTTTTTTTTAACCTGAGATATTGAGGGAAGTCTCTGATCTTTTTATTTGGGTCCAGTTCATTTTTGGGCATGATGTGGAAGCATTATGTTTTATCCCTGAAATTTCTTGGCTACCAGTGAGCTGGTATATACACCTCATCTTTCCATTTCACTTCAAATTTCCTTGCTTCAACTCTCTTACCGTTCCTGATACATTCACAAGGTCTGATACAGGCAGCATTTGTCTATAGGTCTTTTGTATGTATATTAAATTAGATTAGCCATACACAGCATTGGCAAGATGCAAACTTCTAACTGTTGTAGACCAATCAGCTGTGATTGAGTAACAGACAGAGGATAGGGTTATCCTGTGAAAAGCTACCATTCCGTTTCCGTGGCAAGCTACATGTATGTGCCGTAAGTTACTGAACAGCACTTAAACCAGGATGTACAGTGTACTGTATTCCTATTGATAGTCATCTGCATGGGTTAGAAGTGGTACAGTTTTGTAAAAGAAAGATTAAGCTTTTAAAAAACAAGGATGGCAGTGGGAATCGATGTTGTAGGCCTGCAACTGTCCTCAGTGAACCAAGATATGCAAGTTTAAAATAGAAGCAAAATTTGCTTCCAAAATTGACAGAAATTACCGGATATAGAGATGCAAAAAGTACAGAGAAAAGTAGCATGTAGCCACTAGTAGTAGAATGTTATTGAGCAATTGTCCTTTGAAAGTCACATGTGACTTGCTGTTAGTCACTTGGGATTTCCTAGCTGAATGAATGGAAAACTAGGCATGAAAGCACAATAATATTGTGAAGATGAAATGGATCAACTTAATGTTTTATCTGGTATTAAACTGTTGGCAAAATTCACTGCAAGACTGTTGTGGTTCATATATGTCCCAAATGTAACCCAACACTTTTAAGATGTGTGGAGCCTTTCGGTCATTTATTGCGTGATCTCATTGGCTTCTTCACTCATTTGGTGATGCCCTCTGAACAGGAAAAGAACACGGCCAGCGAGGACGATATGAAGGCCAGGGAGAAAGAGGTCATTGAGATGAATCAGGAATGCAGGTACGTCAGCTGGTTCACAAACACCTGTCACCAAAGATTAAGTAGAAATGCTGTTTTACTTTGCATGTAGTTTCTTTGGTCTTCGTTGTAGATATTTAAGACACATACAAGTACATGTAAGCATTTTTATAACAGAAATCTAACAGAAATCTGTTTATAGTCTAATTTCTATACAAGCCAACAAGAAAAATTACATTCTTTTCTTCCAAGAAAAGTTATTCATATATGTACAAACTGTCATGCACAATCTTTCAGTCAATCTATCAAAATAAAGATTAGACTCTTTTCATACGCATTACACACTCAAAATCAAGCAAAGCATGTAAGGCTTTAAAACCAAAGTGGAACATTCTGAAACCAGTTTGCGGAAATGAAATAATGTGGTCGAAGTAGAGGGGGTTAGTTCATCCCCCAGATGAATAGGAGCCCAAGGAAGGATATCAAAAAGGAGGTCGGTCACATCTTTCTTGTTTCTCTCATCTCTCTGCAGCCAGGTGTGGGCGGACGGCAAGAAGCACCTGAAGCGGCACTGCGACAAGCTGCGACGACTCGGCCGCGAGATCTTCGAGGTGCTCAACGAGCTCACCAGGGAGCAGATGGATCAGTGAGTCATGCAACCACCATGGGCATTTTAACTCGTTCATTACCACCGGCATCTTTTTTTCATGTACCACCCTGACATTAATCTAAAACGATGGAATTGAGGGGGTTAAAGTGACTTGACATTGGTCAAGAACTAGGAAGATTTTCTTCCAATTTTGTTAAAATTAAAGTGAAAACATAGTTCTGGTAAGAGTATGAGAACCTGTCTTGCACCATTTCACATTTGCATGCAATATATCAAAAGAGTCTACCAAGAAACTTACCTGGCTGATACAATTTGCTGGGATGATGAGTTGTTTTGGAGTATTTTGAGATGAAAAGTGTAGAATACCGACTTTACCGGTAATTACAGAAGGATCCAGGCCTTCTTGGTTGATATTTCACATTTTCGTCGTTACCCAAAGAATATCTTGTTATTACAGCATCGTTCCACACTCATGTATGCATGCATGTACATTTTGGAGTGAAATTTGACAGTTCTGCAGGCATACCAGAACTATGTCTTACCTTTAACCCTATTTTAACTGGGGGAGGGGGTCAAATTGACCCCCCTCGACATTTCGCGCCACGATTCCGCAACGCGCAAAGATTTTGCAGCGTCGTTTCATGACTTTTGTCATTGAAGTCTCCCGCATATTTTTGAGACCAAATTTGCAACGTCCAGGTACACCGTTCTAAAGTTATGCAATGTTTTGCATATGCATGTCAACCTGAAAACAGCTCAAATTCATGATTTCGTGTGCAAATCCAATGCAAATTGTGGGGGTTTTTTGTTTAATTGATATAAATTAGATTATTTCAACTTTTGAACATTGAAATTAATCAATTCTAATGTAGATACGCTTGAAAAAGTGCCTTCAACAAATTTTGGCAAAAGACAATAGAATACAAAAGGTCAAAAAAACGATAAAATACATAAGAAATAAACAAAACAATAAAAACAAATGAAACTGATTTTGATTGCGCTATTTTTTTACAAGAAGATTGTTTGATGTGTCTTGAGGAACTCTGACACAAAAAATTAGCAATCCTTCATTCTTTTTGATGGAGTTATAGGTGAAAATATGATTTCATGCATAAATTTGCATAATTAATTTATTAAGAAATATGAAATCAACATTTTTCTATTGCATGACCATGTAATCTTTTAGTTGACATCCGGCTCTATGTTCAGGCAAAATTTTGCGGCAATCGCGCGATCGGCGGCCGAGATCTAAAGGGGGGGGGGGTCAAATTGACCCCCCCCCCCCAGTAAAAACTTGGTCTCAAATAGCCCAGTTAAAATAGGGTTAAGGGTAAATGCCTCTTACCATGCTATTTGCCTGTGGCTTTGTTTGAAAATGGACAATTACAGGTATGTATCCCTCCTTTTTTTTCTCAAAGTATTCTTGTCAATCGTATATTATTGATATATCAATACTAGATTTTTTTTTTTTTTTTTCACCCAGATGATTTGCCAATGTGGTTTGACACTCCTCATCAGATGCACTTTAGTGTAACTTAAAAAGTTTAACATTTTTGGGCCTCATCGTTCCAAAAATTGTCATCTACAAGGTGTAACTTTTGAATACTAAGACGTTAAGTGCTATTCATGATATTGCTTTTGGAAAAAGTACTGCAGTATTTGTAATGATGCAGAAAATAAGCTCAAATTCAAATTCAAATTCAAATTCAAATTCAAATTCAAATTCAAATTCAACCCCGCCATGAATTTCATTTTCTTGTTGTTAATGTACTTGAAACTAATAGCATGTAAATGTGTTTGGGAAATACTGAAATATGTGGAGAAATATTGGTACTGCATGCAAATGTTTTTGCTCTAAGCCACAAAATCTTAAACAAGTGAAGTTCACTGGAATCAGTCCAGCACAGAAAGACAATTGTGCAAAAAACTTTTCCAGCAAAAAATTTATCTGAAAAAAAAAAATTATGTCACGCTGGGAAAGAATGTTATAAATATGCAGGTCATGTCTTTGATATAGTGTAACAAAGAGAGATTTATATGATTTTTTTTTGTGTGTGTGTGTGTTTTTGTACTTGGTAAGCATTTGACATTGTTCTCCATCCGTCATCCTTTTCACATTATCAAGGTATGCTGCGGAGGAGGAGCGAAACAGTAGCCACCATGTACCCAACCAACCCTTTGATAAAATGGCCATGCTGCAGCAGAAAGCTAAAAAGTCTCAGTTGCCTTCACGTGGTATGGAAACAGACCAGCTATATCTTCTTGATTCTTCGGGAGGCTTCCTGACAATGATAATCATAAATGACTAAATCAGAATAGATACATGTAGATAGATAGATAAATAGATAGATAGATAGATAGATAGATAGATAGGAGGCTTCCTTACAATAGTCATAATAAGTAAATAAATCATAATAGATACAAGTAGATAGATAGATAGGTAGGTAGATAGATAGATAGATAGATAGATAGATAGATAGATAGATAGATAGGTAGATAGATAGATAGATAAATTTCATTTCATTTCATTTTTTTATTTAAGCACGGCACATACTTCAGTCCAGAGACTGTTCTTCCGCAGGTCCGTGCATATAAAACACAACATAAATGTATCAAAAGATAGATAGATAGATAAATAGATAGATAGATAGGTAGATAAATAGATAGATACATAGATACATAGATACTGCTGTAGGTAAGTAGATAGATAAATGGATGAATCATGTCATAACAAAAGAATTTAACTCCGCCCTTAGATTCTTACCATCAAAAGAGGGAAGAGAGTCGACCCTTGCTGAGTCAAGGGTCAGTGCTTCTCCTTGCACCCCCACACTAACAAAACATTCCACAGTCCCCTTTCTAACAGCTGTCATTTTGAGCAGTATGCACAAAATTAGTAGCGTAACAAAGTACCTGGATAGTGGTCCTGAACTCCTTCTGTGTTGTCATGTACTGTAAAAGTGGAAATTTTTCACGCCTGGCTGGGTAAGATGTATTTCCCTTGTTTTTATTCCACAGAATCAAAAACATTATTAAAATACTGTTGCATGTAACAGTGACAAAAAAAGATGTGCTTTAATTTTTGCGCTAGTTTCTTGATGATAATGATGGCTTCTTGTATAGCTCCGGTATCTGCCTTTGGAGGGAGCTCATGGCGCTTGATCTAGAATAACTCCAGCTTCAACAGTTCTGTCAATATAGATGATCTTGGGATGTTTGCTTCTTGCGCGAAATTCATGAAAATTTCCACACAGCAAAAATTTCCACTTTTACAGTATATAATCTTGGGATATTTTCTTGTTCGGATATTTGCGTTCGCGACATTCAAAAAAATTTTCACACTGCATAAATTTCCACATTTACAATATTTACACATTATGTTTGCTGTGGCAGAGGAACAGATGCTGAAGGAGGCGGAGAATTGGAAGAGCGCCGCCAAAGACGTGGAGAGCTCTCTGGACCAGGCTTGCCGAATGGCGAGGACCAACAACGATCGCATGGGTGAGTTTCGAACCTTCAGCTCTGGCAAGCATGCATGTATTGTACTCGAACATTCAAAGCATTTCATGTACTCGTGTTAGCAGCGTATATACATTAAAGTGCTACTGTAGGTTAGTCAATGAAAATGAGTGTACTGTCTTCAAAATTTGTTGTGAGTCGTTTACAGGGATAATTTTCAAATATTCTCAGCTTGGAGACAATCTGATTGTAAACAAACTTAATTTTGTGTTTAATAGAGCAATATTCTAATTTTTGTGAATTCTTGTTATCACCATACATGATGAGATAAACAAGTAATGTAGTGATCTTATATCATGAACCATATTTTTCACACAAATTTGCATTTTTCTATTTCTCAGACCAACTGTCCCAAGATATAAGTAGTTGTATTTATTTATCTCTGTTTTGGCCAAATACATTGTATGAATGTCTTTAATAAAACCTTCATAATACGTAGCATCAGAGAATAGCTTGCCACTGCATTTGTTATGTTTTGTTTTTTCGTCCTGAATAATTTAGGGAAAAAATAGTTAGGACCAGTTTTGCTGCAAACAGATGTGTAAAAGCTCACTGAAGACCATGTATCTTTGAAAGTTGGTGACCATGAAAGTGTTTGTATGTAGGGATAGTTTATGTTACATGAAAAAATTACTTTTCCTTAGCAAAAGATGTTTCACTTGTATGATTCCAGAATATTAGTTATAAAGGCAACTTTAAGCATCAGAACTATGCATTCACAGAAAGTGCTGTGTGATATCTGCATTAAGACATCTGTAAGAATGACAGAGTAAAGCTAGTGGCAGTGATTTCTGCAATTTTTTGTCTTCAACCCAATTGTATCATTAAAGGACAAGTTCACCTTCATAGACATGTGGGTTGAGTGAATGCAGCAATATTAGTAAAACACATCAGTGAGAGTGTGAGGAAAATCTGACAATCCGTTCAAAAGTTATGAATTTTTGAAGTTTCTGCTCACTCAAGGCTGGATGAGAAGACTACTATAGCTTGTGATGTCACATGAGTACAACGGTATAAAGAAAGTATAAAGAAAATTCACCTTATTTTCACTTTTCTCGCATAACAAACGAATACTTGACTTCTCTCTTTCAGAAGGCAAGGGGAATAATATTATCCTTAACATACATCAGTAACAAATCCAAGAAATGTGCACTTTATTCAAAAAGTAAAATTTTGTGAAATTCTCTTTTTATTTTCATTATATCGTCGTATGCTTGTGACATCACACACTATAGTAGTCTTTTCATCCAACAGTAATTGCGCAGATACTTTACAAATTCATAACTTTTGAACGGATTGTCGGATTTTCCTCAAACTTTCACTGATGTGTTCTACTAATATTGTTGCATTCACTCAATCAACATGTACATGAAGGTGGACTTGTCCTTAAACCGTTTGTATGCTTTGAGTGCCGATATAATTGGCACAGAAAAGCCCATAGTGCTGTACACAATGTCTAAAGTCCCTTGTAGTGACAGGATTAAATGTTACCATGTTCCACATGTATCTTGATAGTAATGAGGAACGCTGTGAAGCAGTTCAACTTCATGTCCCTGGCCATGGAGAGACGGAACCATGAGAACAGCCGACTATCACAGGACATCCTGGAGTGTGAGGTGAGGACGAGGGTGCCCTCATCAGACTTCCAGACAAACAAATACACACATACACACAGACACAAATAAACACACATACATACATGCAGGAGCGCTCTCACAAAAGAGCAAATGTGCAAACATTGAATGAGATACATGTACATCACATCCTTGTGCTGAATGTTCGTACTTGTTCCCATCACAAACGTTGAAAAACAAGTTTCTGAATGCGTACCACATTAAACTAATATTTCATCACATGATAGCTAAAATGTGTTTCATGATATTGATAATGATGATATTGACGTTTGTGGAAGTAGTCTTGGCAGAAGTAGTAGTAGTGGTAGTGATAGTAGTAGCAGTAGAGAGAACCATCTCGTACCTTAGCAGTTTTGTTTGAAGAATGTCCCCTCCAATTTTTCAATGAATTTCATGGAAAATTGATTTGAAAGATGGACACTTTCTAATTTTGTCAAGATAGTGTATTGCAGTAGATATGAGCATTGAACCATTGACTCTATAATCGCATACACACCAAAAGTTGAATGTTATGAAATCTTCCCGGTATTTTCTGATACCCACAGTGCAAGATCAACCATGTGACCAAGCAGAACGAAAAAGTGGAGATTGAAATCAAGAAGAAGACACAGCGTCTGGAAGCGGCCGAGGGGATCATCACAAAAGCGAACAATAAGATCGTAAGTCAGCTAAACGGGCAGGGAGGTGACTCAGTCGGTTATGTATCTGCCTTGCAATCGAATGGCTCGGGTTCGGGCACTGATTCAAATTCAAACAAGCCTTATTCCTATACCGAGCAATGTTGTGCGTTGCCATACTGTTCCCTTTAGTAGAGGCAAAACACTTTGTCCTTCAGATAGGACATAAAATGTGACCGTGCACCTCAAAACGAACATAAAGTCGCACACACTGATTTTGCGTGAGGACTGAAAATAAGTGAAATGGGTCAACCTAGCCGAACTTGACTTTTTCATATTTTCTGAAAAAGAGGGTCTTCTTTTACATTATGCTAAAACTTGGTATCATAAAACGGGCAGGAAAGTGTGTTTTTTTTAGCAGTTTATCTCGAACATTTATGGTAGAATAGTGTGATTATGTGTGTCTTTAGAGTCCCTTTTTCATTTCTGAAAAACCTTGTCCACACTCTTCACTTTCAACTCTAATAACTTTTGAAAGGATAGTGCTACTGCTTTGACAGTTAGCATTAATTATGGACAGAATGTGTTAATGAGGCATGCTTAATTTCAGTTCAATTTGATAATACCTTCATTGTTGTTACTCTGATGGTTTACTTCCTGTTTTTTGTCCCATTCATCGCACAGCCAGCACGGTTTGGTAAAGATTAAGCGCTTGAATAGACACCGTACTTCAGAGCCTCTTTTCTCAGTTCACACTTTTCCTGAGTTTGTGCTTTCTTTCCAATATTTAGATAGGTTAGGAGAGTCCATTTGATTTGAGTTATACATCATTTTAAAGCTTAAAGTCTGCTCTTTCAGAATATGGTCTTAACTAAAAATTCATGTCTGGCGACTTTTTGTTTGTTTTGAGGTGCAGGGTCACAAATGGTGGATTTGTGTGTGAGAGATTCTCAATTCATGCACATGAAAGATCTTCATTCATCACGAAGAGCAGGGTGCATAACTCATTGGAGTGATCCCCTCTGAGTGCATGCAACTAGACCCAGTGGAAGACTAAGCCCTATTTCATAATGCTGTTTGTAAAGCTATAAATGACTTTATGAATAACTTAGATATGGCAAGCCAAGTTGGTTTCCTAATCATTAATTTCACTAGCTAAAGTTGAAATCTGCAGATAATAATAAAGATCCTACACTGCATAAGATGATAAACTCTCCCTATTTTACATGGCCGCTGGTGAAACGGAAGTGGCTGCCGCCCCGCTAGCGTTGAGCGGGTATAGATCAAACAAGTGTTAGCCTTTTGCAAAGACAGCTCACAATAATTTGTGGTCGGGCACAGTCACAGCGAGTGTAGCGACCTGCAAGCGGAGCTGAGCGAGCTGTGTGCGAGTCTACCGTTCACTGTGACCAGGGATCGAGGTGAGACAAAAACTCGCTGTGCAGTCTTTGGGAAATCAAAATAATGATAAACCTGCTGATGGTTTGGTGTACAGCTATTGATGCAGTGTAATCCACTGCACCAATTCTTAGGTTTACTCATGATTCTTTACAGAAAATTCCTTCTTTCTTGTCTTAGCCTGTCTTGGTCCTATACAAACATATCGGGAAAGTACAGCTCACCTGGAAACTTTCCGCGATCAACGCTAGTTGGCGCACTCCATAAGAATCCCACAATTCCAAGCGGTAACGTTTCACTTTTCGACTGAGAGTTTACAATCTTATGTAGTGTGTAGGATCTTTGATAATAATGATTATTCTTACATGTTAGCACATGTTTTTAGTTGAAAGTGTATTTTTACCCCAGTGTAGATGAAATGTTGACATACAGTCATGCTTTGTTGAAATGTAAGGAAAAACAAAAATAGGCACATATCGGCACTTCATATTCCAGTCGTTTGTAAAGTCATGCGTAACTTTACGAACAGCTTTATGAAAGAGGGCCCAGGTTGTGCAGCTGAATATGGGCCATCCAGCCATCTTGTCAGATAGAAAAATGAAAACAAAATTTCCTTTTCCATTGTCAAAAAAAGCAAGTCTTTCTAATGTATTCAAATTCATTGATAATTTTCCTCTGAGAGTGTAGTAACAGGCTATTCCATCTACTTCTGCTTAAATCAATGCACTTACCAATAGTGATTAATCTATTGGTTGATTAATTGATTAATTACTTAATTAATTGTCTTAATTTGTGTTCATTATTTGTTGCTCTGTCAGGCAGTAATTGGGCACGCTTTTAGTCATTGACAAAACAACCTTTGTTACAAAGGTGTGACTATAAGTTGCAATGGAAATGGAGTACTGAGGTCCAAATGGCTGGCTATAGGGCCTGCTGTTCCTAATTCTTTAGGTTGCATTTTCACTGGGTTGTTCCTTGACAATCAAAGTCAAATACAATGCATTATTACTTATATGGTGGTCATTTGTTATTTTCATTTGACATTTCTGGAAACCTTTTTATTCTTTTTCTGATCAGTTACATTTTATTAGCACCTATCTGTCTTTCGTTTCTGTAGAGCGATCTGCAAACCAAAGTCAAGGAGGCAAAGAAGGAGACGACAGAAGTCAAAACCCAACTGCAGAAAGCTGTCTCCACCGGCAACGAGGCTTCACCAAAGATGGCTGCCCAGCTGAAGGAAATGGAGAGCGAAAGAAGTGAGTTGATAATAGACATAGTGGTCACTCTTGCTTATCCCATTTAGTAACTGAACCGCCTGAAACCACCCGTTAGATTATAATCCCTAAACCGCCCGAAACCGCCCGTCTGCTTTTTTATCGTTTCATGCTTTACTAATTTTATTGTTTTCATATAGAACATGTGATTTTGTAATTTGAAAGTGGTCATAGGTCCAAAAAAGTATGTCAGAATTATTTCTGTGACACACAAGTCTTCATAGGCTTCCAAGTAAGCATAACTTATAATAGACAAAAATAAAATGCAGTGCATGATCTATTTTTACATAATTTAGAAAGTTGTCAAAATGAGAGGAATATTTCTGTGTCTTTCAGGGAACAGTAGGCCATAATGTACAGAATCTTCAGTTGCTAAAGGGTTAAAATTTGGTGCAAGTGCAAGTGCATGAAACAAGTATTGACTAACGTGAGTGTTGAAGCCTTCATTGGCGATAAATGATTTGCGACTTTAATCAATATGTTTAACCCTACTTTCGTTAGCAGCTTTTAACTTGATAGCATCAACTAAACAAAACTTCAGGTTTTAATGAAGCAGAGTAATGACTGAAGTGGAGCAGGAGGAGGATAAGAAGAATATGAACAAGAGATTAAAGGTATAGGAAATCATGTATCATTAATTATGCTAACCACAGCTCAAAAAGTAAAATGTTTCCATTCCCCACAACAACATTACCCTCCCTACCCCTTAGTTCTTGTCATTAGCTGTTTGACTCATATCTCTATGTCATATCTCTGTGATGTGTCTTTTGCTTTAAGTTTGTCATTCAACACTTTTTTCATCTGAAGTAATACCTTCTGACAAACATCATACTCGAGAGAAGAATTTGTTTTTCTGGGAATTAGTAATAAATAGTAGATAACCATTTTAAGTATCCATCTTCTGTTTAATCATAGTTTCTTCATTTTGTATTTGGTATCATGTTTCAATGTTTTATCAGACACTGCCCTTGAAAACCTCAAGAAGGCCAATGAAGCCATGACAAAAATGACTGAAGATCATGAGAAGATTGTGGAGGAGCTTGAGTTCAAGTACAAAAATGAAGAGGTAAGCTTCAGTGGGCTTTCAAACAACCATCTGTATCTTGTAATATAAGAGTATGTTCATATCTCGGGTATATTTCTCACCTGTTTTCATTTTCCTTCATTTAGTGTTTCTCTGCTACCATCTGCCAACATACTATTTTCTGAAATGCTGAGAATTTTCACCATTAATGTATCATGCTTTGTTGTCCGTGTCTATTAAAAAAAAAAGAAGAAGAATGTCACTCTTGCAATAATGTTGTCTTCCTGTCATGTTAGTCTAGTCTCTTAGTCTCCCTTTATTACTTCCATTGTTGTTCCAGTCTCATTTAATGTTCATTCGCATATGTATGTGTGTCTGTTTGTTACTCTGTCTTCCTAGTGGGCTTCCAGACCTTTTTTTTTTTTTCTCTTGTGTGCATTTACTTATTTTTCTATTGACATTCTATACCTTAGGGGCCCACATTCTATAAGCTTTGTCCTTTTAGTGGGCCCCTTCATTTTTTGAAGTTTGCGTATTGTTATTTCATCTTTATCACTTCAGTTCTCATGGCAATGTATTAGTACTACACGGTTCCACAATTATTTTTCTACTCTTCTCAGTTTACTTTGTTTTCCTTATAAAACCTTATTCTCTGTTACCAAGGAAAGTTAAATGTCTATGTTCTTTTTAAAAAACGAATTAAAATTTGAATTGAATTTCTTCTCATAATTTTTGATACATTTAATACTTCTTTGATAATTGTTAATACAGTGTTGTTTATGGTGCTTATTCTGTTTTGTAGGTCAACATTCATGGAAATGGAAAGATTTTTACCAGTCCCTTTAGATTTCAATGGTTTAGATGAGGTTGACCGGTATTTGACTATAAATTGTATGATATTGATTGCCTTCGTTCAGGACACAGCCAGAAAACTTGAGAGAGTGATTGAGAATCTGGAGGCAGAGCTGCGGGAGAGTCTCCGTAAGTTTGCAAACTTTATGAAGTGTGCTGGATTTTCAACTGATCAATGAGATTGATGTTTTTGACAGTAAAGCATGAGATGGGTTTTTGAAAAAGAAAATTATTCTGATGTTGTCAAGACGGGTAGGCATAATAAAGAAACTTTTCATTTATTTTTTATGAACCAAGAATTATATTTGACACCTCAAAGGCAACAGAATACTGTTTATTGAATAATAATACATTCTGCTTATATAGCGCATGTTACACTGAAGTCTCTATGCGCTTTACAAAATTTTCTATAATAACAATACAATTAGAAAATACATATGTAATACAATACAACTGACTACAACAACAATAAAGAAATTAAGAAAAGTGATCAAAGTATTGATTAAATAAATACGTCTTTAGTTTAGTTTTGAAAGTCTCTTGTGTTGGTGCGGTGCGAACAGAGTTGGGTAAGGTGTTCCATAGGGTGGGTGCCATGACAGAAAAGGAGCTTGAGCCATAGTAAGCACACAGCGGGTCTTCATGGCTCGAATATCAGCGACCAAGAAGTCAGAATCTCTTCTGCCATTTAATGCACTACTACCGACATGAAACTCATGAAAAGTCTGAAAAAGAGACGAAAACTTAAGAGCGATCTATATGATCGTGCTGCCTCGTTGATGGCGCTACAAGCTTCTTTAAACTTTCTGTTTTTGTAAGTAATTGATAAAGTTGTACATTTGCATATTAGATTTGTTTGATAGAATTATACAGGATTAAAAAAAAAAAAATTAAACTTTTGTTTCTTTCTTAAATGATATCATATCATGAAAGCTCTTTCACAATATATGTGAAAGTGTGATAAGTGATCATTTCTGTTTTACCCTGGAATCCTCTGTTTTTTGTCGTATATCTCCTTACGTCTACAAATATGACATGAAGATGGCATGTTGAATGAAATTGACAATTTTTTTTTAAATCGCATTTGTTATGATTCATGTAGAATTGCAGGAGGAATATGCCCATCAGCTGGATTTGGCAGAATTCCAGAAGCAGGACGGCAAGAACCGGTCTGACTCCCTGAGGGAACAGTACAAAAACCAGATGAAGGATCTTAAGAAGGATGTAAGATTGATATTAATCCCCAAGTATCTTTCTCAATCCCTCCACCACTGCCTTCCTCATGCTGATTGTAACCAGATGCAAGCTTTTCATGTTTCATAATCATGTTGTGAGTCTGATACTTCATAAATGTCTTTTATATGAGAATCATATGTGCCCTATGTTTTGATATAGATACCCTTGATTATTCTTATTCTATAACGGTGAATGTTATAAGATGAAATAAGTTAACACAACTGTATGGCAAATATAAAGTGGAGCATATAGTGTGAAATGTCATAAAAGGCAATTCTGATAATTGAAGATAGTATGTGGTGATGTGTTATAAGTATATGTGTGAATCTCGCATTCATGAGAAGCGATATTTTTACAAAAGATCTTTAAGGGGTGAAGACTTCCCCAAGCTATTAAAGTAACAATGTGTCCCTGAATGATAAGCTGAAATCTACATTAGATTGTTCAGATACAATGTATGTGGTCCAACTCCTCAGAGGTTTCAGCCTTTCCCACACGTTTCAGAATGATTTTTCTGAGTTTATCATCTTTGTGCGTCAGATTCTGATTTAATTTCAAGTGGTCCATTCCTCTATCCACTTTAACATTGCATATTTTTTCTTTCTTTCTTTCTTTCTTTCTTTCTTTCTTTCATTCTTTCTTTCTTTCTTTCTTTCTTTCTTTCTTTCTTTCTTTCTTTCTTTCTTTCTTTCTTTCTTTCTTTCTTTCTTTCTTTCTTTTTTCTTTCTTTCTTTCTTTTTTTCTTTCCTTCTTTCTTTCTTTTTTGATTAGATTGATGATCTTCACCGTGAAATATCAAGCCAGAGAGCTGAGCTGGACTCAAGAGAGGAAACCATTGTCAAACAGGTATTAAAGTCTCCATGGACAAGTGGAAATGGATAATTTTTGGCAGATATCAAAGATTCATATATTTGTATAGGACTGAATCAAAATATGAATTTTTACAGTTAAAGCAAAGATATTCTCCAAATTCAACTTTGAGTGGATCATTTGTGACATTCGTAAAGCAGACAGGGTGTATAACTACCAATGCAAAATTGTGTATTAAAGGAGACCTCCGGATGATTTTCAGATTTTTACATTTGAACAACTATAAATTAGTTATACTGAGGACAGAGTTTCAGACTTTGTGATAATTGGGATGAAGAATAAGAATATTTTCAACATTTAGAACAAATTGCAATGAACAAGGATGATGACATGGCAGAGTCATCATAAGAATGCATAGTTGGGGCTCAAGGAAGCAGAACAAAAGAAGAAGGCATGCATAGATTATACACAGGTGAACTTGCAAGCAAGCGGTATTGTAATGGAATTACACTGCTACATTTCTTAAATATATGAACCTCCTATGTCATCATCCTTGTTCAGTGTAATTTGTTTACGGTTTTTCAAAGTATTGTTTCTCTGCTCAAGAACCACAATAAATTCTGCAAATCTATACATGGAGTTGTTGATTTATGTACTACATGATGTAAAATTATGAAAATCGTCTGGAATGTCCCTTTAAATGATTTTGAATCTTTGCCATTGAATGGGACAGGAACAAAGGATAGCAGACCTGACGAGACAGGTGAGAGAGTTCCAGAAAGCCCCCAAGGTCAAGGAGGTCACGACTAACGACTCCTCTATCCAGTCCAAGCAGCGCATCGCTAGAATCAGGCAAGACTATGAGGAGGAGATCAACAAACTCAAAGACTACCTGGAGAAAGAAAGGCAGAGGTGAGAGGTCAAATGTCAACAGGTCATGAACTCGCTCCAAGTTCAGAATATGTAATGATGTTTGCTTATCTCAATAAACCGTTGAGGACGAGTCCCAAGTTAATGCTTGGGCAAGTGTCTATGCAAAATGCGTGTTGTAGCAAAATCAGTCCATCCTCAACGGATTAAACGACTATGGTCATTCTGCACTACTATGAATTTAACCAGCAAAGTCAGAATGGCAGATTGGGAAAACATATCAGAACTAGAGACAAATGCCCACAAAATAATGACTAAAACTTTGTAGTAAAATGTGCTTATGTGGGAAGGTGTGACTATCTAGATATAGTGGCTTGTGATGAAATGCTTGGTCTGGAGGAAAAACTGGAAATAAAGCAATAAGGTTTGTCCACGCATATTGTACTCTGTAGAGAAGAAATCAGTGCTATGGCATGTATGTTTTCACAACTAGGGGTATAAGATTTAAAGAGAGTTTAAGTCTTCACTGCTGATCACAAGTCTCTCAATATTTTCTTTCTGATGATGAACCCTGACCCCTCGCTTTTGACCCCAACCAGGACGTTGGCCGAGAAGCGGCGCCAGGAGGCCGACAACAAGACGCAGCTGGCTAATATCCACAAAGAGAGCATCCACCTCACGAGGGCGATAAACCGCTTTAAGGAGAGCATCGCCATACTTCTAGAGAAGGAAAGTAAGCATAGATTGAAGAGCAGATTGAATCTGCAAGTATACTGTGCAGATATTTTTGAAATATTTTTCCATTGAAAGACTAAATTTAGTGTAATTGTTTGTGCACATTTTTTTGCTCCAAATTAGCCTCCAAAAATATTGTGGCTTTTTTTTGTTTTTGTTTTTATTTAGGGACCATATTTTGTAGATAATTCCTGTATATTTTCCTTGTAATTTCATGTAAAAAATGCCACAAAAATAAGTTTTTTTTAAAATGTATTTTTTGTATTTCATATTTAAGGAATATCTCTTTTTTATGTTTCTTTTACTCCTGGGTGCAGTTGTTTGTCTCAGTGCAGATTTTTTTTTTTTTTTTTTTTAGAATGGGCTTCAAGTGTACATGATGTATTCTGTGTAAGTTATAGAAATTAATGCGCAATAACAGTATGCATCTAGTTGTAAATCATAATTTCTCAGTCAATTAGGAGCACTGTAAACGCCACAACAATTTGCAGTGTTTAGTTTCAAGAATTTGTGTGTTCAGTCATAAGATTGAAAATGCACAAAAATAATGCCTTCCATGATATGATATGTAATTTCTGTTATCTCAAAGGTAAGAAATCACCTGCCTTGCTTATTAGAGAGGGATAGAATTTATTTCTCCTTTTGTTTCTTCAGTTCCTATTAGTGAATTTGACCACCTGTTAACTTGTTTTACAAGTCCTGATTCATGAAATAGTGTGCTCATGAGATAAATATTGTACACAGTAACAGACCAGATGTGATAATATATTCTGTTGTTGTTTTTTCCTGCTGAATGTTGCATTCCAAAAGTAATTAAGAGTGCTCTGTGTTTTTCATCCCTGCACCAGGTTTGCTGGATACAGCGCATGAAATCAGACAAATGGACAATCTGGTCATCGAGGAGGTTAGTCCCCTCGCCCCCCCCCCCCCCCCCCCCCCCCGCCCCCATATGTTTCATTTATAATAAGAGTCTCTTTTGATGTTTATGTACATAGTTTGAATTGTATGTACTGGTAATAATTTTTTTTTGAAATCATTTAGCAATGCTACAAACGAAATAGTTTTCTTCTCCACCAACCAAATTGCAAAATGAAAATGAAGATGTATATTTTTCTGGTATAAGTTATTTTTTTGTGTTTCTCCACTTACAGAACAGACAGCATTTTAGCTTGGTTAGTCCTTGATATTTCAGGACAAAGGAGTCCCATTTTTAGCATTTATTTAATATTCTACATACATTTTCAACTTCAAACTGATCAATATATCAATATGTAGATGCTGGTAAGATGAGTGATTTCTCTCTTTCATATTTTTTGTTTGGGAAAACTTTATTGTCCCCGCCGAAAGAGTTCGAGCAGGGGACTATGAAACGGGCTCCGTACGTGTGTGTGTCCGTGTGTCCGTCCGTCTGTCTGTCCGTCCGTCCGTCTGTCTGTCTGTCTGTGCGTCCGTGTGTGATCAAAATGTTCAATTTGCTACTTCTCTGTCATTTATGAGCCAATTTTGATTCTGTTTGCTTTATATGATAGCACAACATGGGAGCTTTGAAACTTCTACACAGAATTTCAGTTGTGACCTTTGACCTTGACCTTTGACCTATATTGTACATTTTGCTTCAAAATGCTACTCCTTCGCCATTTCTAACCCGATTTCGATTCCATTTGCTTTATGTGATGGCAATAGGTGAGGGCTTCAAAACTTGTACACAGAATTTTGACCTTTGACTTCTTTGACCTTTGACCTTGATTTTTGACCTACATTGTACATTGGCTACAAAATGCTACTCCTTCGCCATTTCTAACCCGATTTCGATTCCGTTTGCTTTATGTGATGGCACTAGGTGAGGGCTTCAAAACTTCTACACAGAATTTTGACCTTTGACTTCTTTGACCTTTGACCTTGATTTTTGACCTATATTGTACATTGGCTACAAAATGCTACTCCTTCGCCATTTCTAACCCGATTTCGATTCCGTTTGCTTTATGTGATGGCACTAGGTGAGGGCTTCAAAACTTCTACACAGAATTTTGACCTTTGACTTCTTTGACCTTTGACCTTGATTTTTGACCTGCATTGTACATTTTGCTACAAAACGCTACTCCTTTGCCATTTCTAACCCAATTTCATTTCCGTTTGCTTTATGTGATGGCACTACAGTCTGTAGGTGAGGGCTTCAAAACTTCTACACAGAATTTTGACCTTTGACTTCTTTGACCTTTGACCTTGATTTTTGACCTATATTGTACATTGGCTACAAAATGCTACTCCTTCGCCATTTCTAACCCGATTTCGATTCCATTTGCTTTTTGTGATGGCACTAGGTGAGGGCTTCAAAACTTCTACACAGAATTTTGACCTTTGACTTCTTTGACCTTTGACCTTGATTTTTGACCTATATTGTACATTGGCTACAAAATGCTACTCCTTTGCCATTTCTAACCCGATTTCGATTCCGTTTGCTTTTTGTGATGGCACTAGGTGAGGGCTTCAAAACTTCTACACAGAATTTTGACCTTTGACTTCTTCGACCTTTGACCTTGATTTTTTACCGATATTGTACATTTTGCTACTAAATGCTACTTCCGGCGGGGACATATTTTACGCACCGCGTAATTTCTACTTTTCCTTGTTTTTATCATTTTAGAAAGTTTCGACTGACTTGCGGAGAGTGTTAAACCAAATGGCAGGCAACGCTTTGGAATGTGAGTGAAATAATATCAACAATGTTTTTGACGGGCTCTTTGCCTTTGATCTTCTTTTTTCTGCTCAGTCTATTCTAATTAACATATTCCTGATTAATTTGACACCATAGAGTTATAGTATTTTCCAGTTGAATGTGCTCACATGCGCTCTGTTACTAGGTGCCATTACATGGAGACCTGTTCTCCGAAAGTAGATTTGCATGCACTTCATTTTCGTGTTTACATTTATGTTTCAATGAAGTCTGTGGACAAGGTGCCTTATTGACTCTCAGCTAACAATGTACCGTATGATACTCTTTGTTCTTTTTGCCCCATCATCTATAAATCCAAAAATATTCCCATTCCATCCAGTATTCTGCATGTTAGGAATAGACCAGTTTAGTACTAACATGTTCAAATTCTATGCAAACATTTATAAAGCAGGCTAATCCTTGCAGCCAGAAAGCTGTCCTTGAACTTGCCCAATGTGAGAACAATTATCTGATGCCTACAACCTAGATTCATATTGTCATAATACATTTGTTAAGAACATTCAAAATAAGCTTGACAGAGCTCATTTCTTTAAATCTCAGGAAGACATAAACAAGATGGTCCATATCTTTATTACACAATACTTAATGAGTTTGTTAAGATGAATTTCATGCTATTATGATGTCATACATGTAGTTCCATCAGTTGTCTTCCCCTTCCATTACTTTTACTCACTGCTAACACCTCATCTTCCTCCTCTTACACCAAGCTATCTTTTCATTTCATGTTCGAGAAAGTTGTTTTTCTTGCCCAAGATATGTTTAACACTGAAAAATCACTGAGAAGATATGCCTGTGGATGGAATGAGTATATCAACCTGTTGAAGATGAGTCCCAAGTATACTTGGGCAGGTGTCTATGGGAAATGCATGTTGTAGCAAAATCAGCCCATCCTCAACGGGTTAATAGACAAAAGTCATGTATAGGGCCTATGTTCAAGTTGAAGCCTTCCCGTTGCATGCCATATAGACTCACCTTATGCAACTATCTGTGCATTCTCTTTTCAATTCTTACATTTCATCTTTGCTTTGATTTATTGTCCTGGCTTTTTGATGTTTCAAGGTTAACTGTCTTGAATTTGATGTGAGATTACTGTCTGTCTGCTGATAACTGGAAAACGTTCCTCTTGTCCTCAATTGATACTATTCCTAATTTTGAAGGGTGAAAAAAAGTAATGATATCAGATGTTTTGCCAATCAGGCAAATTGTAGAACTACTTTTTTCTGAAAAGTCACCAAACTTTTGACATTTGTTTTGTGAATTTATAATATTTTGTTCCATTTCTATAGACTTCCTTCCATTTACTTTGAAAAGAAGTAAGAATCTGTCATATGCATCCCACTGTGAAGTTTGTAAATGTTTGCAAATTACCTGTGTAGTTGTACAGCGATCAATATGTTGCTCAAGTTGTAAATTCACCTACTCGCAGTCGGAAGCTTTAGTCCAACCTAGCCACTAATGATCATTGCTCCTCACCTGTCAGCACCACCACCCTAGTAATGGCATCATACAGTGTAATATGTGTATATGCATTATTAACCATTAGGGATCACATCACTCTCGCATACTTGGTATTGCATGATACAAACACCACAAAGTTCATTATCACTGCTACAGCTGCATGATTTCGTCAGTATTGAGACACCATGCATTTCCACTTCGCCAATTTCTTCTTCCTCATTCTGTTTGAATTCTCTAACTTTCATCCTTCTGTTTCTCTGTGATTTTTCCATTCTCTTTGTTTCGTGCACGACGTGCACAATATCATTGTTGTCGTGGTTACAGTGTTGGTATCGCTAGAATCAAAGCTTGCTCAAGCACTCATGAATAAGGTGAGCATTTTGTAGGTCCTACACATAAATCAGACAATCATCATACTAGGGGATTCGATTTTGTTATCACAGTTTAATGGTAACATACTGAAATGCTTGCAGAAGTTATCAATTCTTTGACTGCATGCTTCAGCCTTGATTTCAAGTTCAAAATATCATGCATGAGGGATGACATGTAAACCCAACGTCATTCTACACTGTATATACCATATGATTAGTGAGACAGAATGTTCACAAATTGAAACTTCCTGACAATTTCATAAGTGATTAAATTTGCCATCGTGGAGTAGAGCAATGGATAGAGAAGAGCATGCATGCCCGTCAAATTCATGTTGGGTTCAGGGTTGATATTTTCATGTGTTTTAAAACTTTACAAACTGTACCCAAATAAAAAAATTCACAAAAATAAGAACTCCACAAAATATGTGACATAATAACGTACTATACAACATTTGTTTTCATGAGACAGTTTGTAACATTGGCTTGTGTCTGCATTTCACAGATGAAACCATTCAAAGAGACCATGCACAAATGTATAGTCTGGATTTCTTTAAACAAAGACTGACAGGTCCATGAGATGCTGAAGTTTCTGCATATCAAATGTGGTCAAATCACAATTTATTTTGTTGCCTCGCACAGCGCATTGAGCTGAAGGAAGCATTGTTGGCCAAGCAGAAAGCCCCAGCCACCCCACCAGCAGCCGAGTGCAACCTGGAGGCAGACAAACTCCAGCAGGAGAACCAGCAGCTCCAGGAGAGGATCATCAAGGTTGGCATGGCAACGGGATGGCATCATTCACTCTCAGTCTTTTCTAGCGAAATTAATTTTGTGTATATACCCCTTTTTTCTTATATTGTTGCTCTTTTTGCCCTCATTTCATATATTTCTGGATTTGTTGTTAAAGGTAAATGAAAAAGACAGACTTATGATCCTCCTATGGCAAAGCATTTTTTGAGCAATTAAGGTATGCTTTTCTTGCCACCTGAACAGGCCCAGCCCCGCAAATTCCACTGACACAGTTTGTACATTTGACTTAACTACCTAGCAATAGCTCTGCAGTTGATGTTTAAATGACATGTATGGTATTCTAGGTTTATTTAGAAAACAGGTTGAAGTCTAGCAAAAAAAATACAGTCTCAAATGTCTTTGGAATTTGTATACTATCATGATATTTCTGGATACATTTGACCACCCCGTTTCTAATGGCACTTGTTCACAGAATGATTATAACTTTCTATCTCTTAGAACTTTGAATGCTTCTATCTTTTGCCTATCAAGGCACCTATTGGAATACTTACAGGTATACTTCCAAAGAATTGCAGTATGTGTAATAGATTTCCTAAAATGGACTTTTTGTTCTAACAGCAAAATTAATTTCTAACAGCAAAATCAATAACAACTTTAGCAAGCTTTCTGACATCATGTTTTCCGCTCCTCTCTTATATCCATGACTTCATCCATTAGTACCAGGAGCAGATGAACGCAGCTCAGGTCAGCTTTGAGGAGATGAAGCGGATCAATGTGAGTAGATGGTTGCCTTCTTGCATGCCATACTATCCTTCCACCAGAAATCACATAATTTAGTAATTTAAAATGCTTGAATTACCCTGACAATGTCCAGATAATCTCCCCCCCCCCCCCCCGCCTCTTCAGACACTCCAGGTTAAGTGTTAATTCAGCACTTCATGTTGCCAGTTTCTACCCGAGGCCACTCATGGCAGTTTGCCTGTGAGATGGCAAAACGGCGTATCTACATTGTACATGTAACCACTTTTCCAGTAAATTGAATTCAAAAATTTGCAAACATGCAGCTCGTGCCGGACAAGCACTGAGAGGTGGCCACAGTATCACCGCTTTTTACATTGTTTTGTCAACAAAATTCTAACATTTTCCATTTGGAGGGGATGTCAAATCTCAGAAACACGGTGTGTTTGATTTCAAGATGTGGTTACAAGTTAGATTATACTAAAACAAACCGAAATATATGACTAAGTCAATTTTCCAAAATTGAGACATACATTGTACATTGTTTTTCCATCTCATGACCAAATTACCCTGACATCGATGATGTCAGTTGTAATAAAGTACTGCTTGAAAATAGAATAATGGCTTAGAATTTGAGGAAATGAGCCATACACCATTTCATCGTACATTGAAAAGAAAAAAAAAAAAACATGTCTTGTCCTATTAGATATATCCACCTTCAACAGAGTAAAAACTTTTTATTTCTTGGATCTGTCCAATGAACTCCCAACATAGCTCTCAGAGGGCTAGATTGTGTATCACTTAACATTTTGTGTTTAACCTTGCCCAGTATAGATAAAGAAAGGTTGCAGAGATAAATTTTGTTTATTTTTTTCTTCCCCTGATTCACCTGACGGACTTGCGAAAAAGCAGTGCTTGTGAATTGTTGATAACTCTTTTAAGATGTAGATCTTCCACTGCCCATAAAAAAAGTGAAAATCCAAAGATTCACTGTTTCAACCATGCCACAGGAGGAGAAGTACAACTCCCTGCTGGATCGCCACAAAGCTCAGATCCTGCATGCAACCAGCCTCCAGAGGGAGCTCCGTACAATGTAAGCTACTCCGAAGGTCAAAGGTCAAAGTGCAGTTTAATTTTGTGTGTGTATGTGTGTGTTGTGTGTATGTGCATGTGACTTAGTAAAAGGCATGTGGTTGACTTTTTTTTTATTCCAGCGAAGCTTTATACTTACACATTACATTTACACATATTTGCCATTGATGTGAAGCAAATAAGATTTTTTTTGCCTTATATTCTTAGTTTCAAACAGATTTATAGCCTAAAAGTGGATTTATGACAAATGTAGCCTGTACACGTCAGCATAGCCTTCATAGTATACACCTACTTGTATGCAATTGCCACACATCTGAGTGTATGTTGTGAACCACCATGCAAATTAAAACAATCTATAGGAAACTGATGCCACTGAGAACTATGATTGACTGAAATGTAGTGTTTCTGAGTGCACAAAACAATCAGCGATATGTCATGCTGCTCCTCAAACTCACCTGATAACTGAAAAAGGTGAAAAGGGGGAAATTTGTGTCCAAGGAAGTGCTCACAATTTGTTGATTCAGATAACCTTTACCATTTATGAAAAAAGAAACACTACCAGTTGTTGAAATGTAATTAAGATACATAGGGCACAGTAGCATAAACGTAGATGACAAAGTTTGCATGATTTTACCTACATGTATTATTGGTATAATGCTGTGGCGCAAATGTGTGAAAATTGTCCCTGTTGCCAAACGTCCCCTTGCTTCACGGCGACGTCTTGTCTTCCTTCCAGGGAGGCGACGTTCCGGGAGGAGATGAAGAAACGAGACGCCAAGCTGAGGAACATGAGGGTCAGCGCCGCTGAACAGGAACGGAACCAGCAGGTCCTGGTCTCCAGACTCAACAGCGTGCCAGAACAGGTGCTTCATGCAGGACCAGGCCCAGTCTTAGACCTCTACTATTGGCAGAAATGTTGTCCTACAGTATCTGATATAACGATAATAATACAGTGCTCAACACCAATGGTGGCTCATTTGCACTGCATAGTATATCAATTCATAAAGCGAAGAACCTATGTACGTGCTGAATAATTCTTCTGTGCTGCAATCACTCCTGATAAGCGTAAACAATAATGAATAGGTGCAGATTCATAGTAAAGGGAGCAAAGAGGAATGGGAAATAAGGGACACTTGGGCATGCTGTGCAGAAGTGTTCAATGAAAATATATTCGATTTCTCAGTGAAAGCAGCATCTGTCCAAAGACATGGTAAAAAATATTAATATCTCAATTTCATTTTTAACCAAATTTTGACTGTATGTAGAGAAAGCTTACTCTCCCAGGCAAGACAAACATTAAAACAAAAAAAATGTTAATAATAATACTAAACCTCAAAAATTTGAGTTGGTCAACCCAAATGTCATATTTTAGTCCATTACAGAGAATTTTGAGCTGGACATTGTAGTTTTCATGTAGTTTTCTATTAACTAGCTTCCAGTTGACATTAGTTTGTTTGCAAATTGTACTTATGCCGTTAATAGCATTATTAACATTAGCATATTTCAGCCAAACTGTGATAGCAGTCTCTTTCAAATTTTGAAACGGGAATTCATTCAATTTCATTGTTTCTTCCCCAACAGCCAGCACCACGGATGCAGAAGCCCAACGTGGAGCAGATCAGGATGAAAGTGTCGGACCAGATGAAGAATTTGAGCCTGTTAGAGGAGGCTTTCAAGGAGAATAAGATATCTCTGGAGCTCCACACAGTGAGATAAAAAGGATTTTTCTCACCCTCTGTCTATCTATCTATCTATCTATCTATCTATCTATCTATCTATCTATCTATCTATCTATCTATCTATATATCTATCTATCTATCTATCTATCTATCTATCTATCTATCTATCTATCTATCCATCTGTCTATCCTATCTGTCTATCTATCTATCCATCTATCCATCTGTCTATCTATCTATCTATCTATCTATCTATCCATCTGTCTATCTATCATCTATCTATCCATCTGTCTATCTCTCTATCTATCTATCTCTCTCTATCTATCTCTCTGTCTATCTCTCTATCTATCTATCTATCTATCTATCTATCTATCTCTCTCTCTATCTATCTATATATCAATCTATCTATCTGTCTATCTATCTATCTATCTATCTGTCTATCTGTCTGTCTATCTATCTCTCTGTCTGTCTATCTATCTATCTATCTATCTATCTATCTCTCTATCTATCTATCTGTCTATCTATCTGTCTATCTATCTATCTATCTATCTATCTATCTATCTATCTGTCTATCTCTATCTCTGTCTCTCCCTCTCTATGTCTGTTTCTCTCCCTTCTCCCTTTATTTCTCCAGTCAGGCTATCAATGTCTGTCTTCTTTGTGCTCATGGGACTGCATCTGGGAATCCATGTGTATTGATCTGTCACTAGTATATTCTTTTATCTATATATCTATATACTTCTATCTATATATCCATATACTTCTATCTATATATCTACAATGTATATACTTCTATCTATATATCCATGTACTTCTATCTATACTTCTGTATATCTATATACTTATATTTATAATGTCTTCTATGTATATACTTCATATCCGCTGGTAGTTATACATTTTTTCTAGCTGTTATCTATTCAGCAATTTTATATGTCTTTCCATTTATTCATGTACTCATACATCTATCAATTTTTATTCATTTATCTACAAATATATTGATTCTTCACATACCCAGTTATTTATTCAATCATTCATGCACTCATTTGCTTGTTATCTTATTCCTCTATCTATATATTCATGTACTCTTTATTTCATTCATTATATTATTAGCTATGAAATTCTCTGTGCTTTTTATTCAGATCACTGTGGACATCATCAATCAAACCATGGAAGTGCCTGAAATGAGACTAAGAAGCTTATTTGAGAGGTACATCACTTTCAGGAGACTCCAGGAGCAAAAAGGTTTGTCGTGTCACCTCACCTAATTCAGTCAGTGGCACAACGCATCAGTCATACATGTACATGATATACACGTATACATTTGTACGTAAGAACTTGTGAGTAATCCATCTATTACAGGCCCCCAATACTGGGACATTTTTTTTTTTTATTCAGGTTGATCCTGAACATAATTTGACTTCAAACTTGGAAAGCACTTTCATTGAAAGAAAGCCTTGAAACATATGTTTGATGTAAAACTGTGACTGCTTAAATTCATGATTTGTAATTATTTCTCACTCATTATCAAACTACTGCATCGAGTTTTGTGGGAATGGGCAGGAGCTGTAAATTCCATAGGTGAATATTTTGTGCTAAAATCAAAAGTTCAACACCAATTTCAGGGTCATATTTATATTGGAATGGTACGTATTGAAATGTTTGAGTATTAAAAGTAATTACAATTTATGTATGGAAAATTTTAGCTTTGATTTAACCCCAAAAGTTTCTCACAGACCAATGTTTAAAGGACAAGTCCACCTTCGTAGACATGTGGATTGAGTGAATGCAGCAATATTAGTAGAACACATCAGTGGGGGTTTGAGGAAAATTGGACAACCCATTAAAAAGTTATGAATTTTTGATGTTTCTGCTCAGTCACTGCTGGATGAGAAGACTACTAAAGCCTGTGATGTCATATGTGTACAATGATATAACGAAAACATAAAGAAAGTTCAACATATGTTCACTTTTCTCTCATAACAAAAGAACGCTTGACTTGCCTCTTTAAGAAGGCAGGGGTAATAATATTACCTTTAACATACGTCAGCGACAAGTCGAGGAAATGTGCACTTTTTTCAAAAAATAAAAATTTGTGAGATTCTCTTTATATTTTCCTTATATCGTTGTATGCATGTGACATTATACACTATAGTAGTCTTCTCATCCAGCAGCGACTGCGCAGACACTTTAAAAATTCAATTCATTTAAAATTCTTTAAAAAAAACTTGTGAATAGATTGTCTGATTTTCTCCAAGCTTTCACTGATGTGTTCTAATAATATTGTTGCACTCACTCATTCCATATGTATATGAAGGTGAACTTGTCCTTTAAGCAGATGTGGGTTAGCTATAAATAGTAAGACGTAAATAAGTTTTAAAAAATGTGGTTTTTGATATTGGTTCCTTGCTATTCTCCCATTCCTGATAAAATATGTTCTAACCTCAGACGAGCTGTGTAAGAAGCTGAGCAGCTCCAAGAATGAGCCGCGGGCCAAACACCAGCAGCTCACCAACTTTCTGGAGCGAATGGAGAAACGAATGACGGAGGTTAGTAGTTCCCTTGGTAACAAGGCCTATCTGTAGACTCATCTTGACTGAAAGGGGATGGATGCTTAAATATTCTCATCACAATGGAACATCCGATGTAATGTTGTTGGTGAGTTGCCAGATCTAAGAGGATCTTTAGGATAAGAAAAAAATGGTAGAAACAAAACAAAGAAGGACGGCAGACGCTGTATTGATGAATACTGGCCTTGGCTGCCCCTTGTACCTCAAACATGAAATTGATTTTTATTCATCGGCGACAAGGGTCCACTTTGCACCGTGCCGTTAGGGCACAGAGAAATACAGTATTGATTCCTGATGACATTAATTGACTGATGTTCCTTTTCTCTCTTGTAGTCATGAGCCTCGGAAGATTACTCTTCCTAACAAGAGTCATTTTGATGTTTCATGCTTGTGCCTTGGTGTGCCAGTGCTGTCATGCTTTCATAACCTGGTATATTGCCATATTTTAAGTTTCATTATGATTTTCATTCAGACTGTTTGTGGATTGCTCTTTTAATTCCTGCGAGTACAACTGTGCACTTAATAGGATTCCCAGAGTTATTAGTGGATTAAAATGTTGGGAGGTGACAACTTTTTGTAATGCAGCTTACTTTTGCACAGGTCTAACATCAGTGTCATGGACAAAATTGTTTGTAAGACCTGGAAAGCTTCTCTGGTAAGAATGTTAAACAATTTCATTGCTGCAGGCTTAGACCCTGGATGTAGGAGTATTCATGAACAAACACCTGTGAGGTATCCCCTTGTACTCTGTAATCTCAATAAAATTTATGTATTTTTGTGTGGCAGTGAAGATGTTTTCTCTGCACAAATTTCCGCCTTCATCCTTTTCAGAGCATCAACAAGTGGCGGGAAAAGCGAGAGACTCTCAAAAAGCAGAGGACCCAGCTGTATGAACAGATGTTTGACATGTAAGTCACTCCTCCTGTAAGCAATATTTCCACCTTGCCTTGATTTATCTAATTTTCTTGTAAATTATTAGTTTAAATCACAAGAGTATGTGTTAAGGCACATCAATTTCTGTACCTCATAGTCAACTCTTCCTCATAGCTTGTAAGGACTTCTCGACAAAATGTCCACAGCTATCATTTAGAGATTGTCATCGGTTCATCTTTTGTATTTTGCTGTGTTTCTTCTCCGTATGTTGTTGATGAACAGCAAAATTAACATGTGCAATGAGTTGCAATAGCAGATTTTAGAGGGGCAAGTTTGTGTGTGTGAGAGGTGACAATGTCTTTATAAATACTTTCAAAGTAACAACAAACATTATATAAGTATTATTTCTATATTTCAGTGATTTGTAATGTTTATGTACTGAGTTCTGTTCCTCGCCTTCAGAGGATAAAATTGTTAGCAGTTCCACATATGGAACAGGGTGGTAATTTGGCTCAGTCAGTAACACATGTGCCTCCCAATCCAAATGACCCAGGTTTGATTCCCAAGTCTTGCTGAGCAATGTTGTGTGTAATCATACCGTCCCCTCTAGTAAGAGGCAAAACACTCTGTCCCTCAGATAGGACATATAGGTCCCATGTGCAAGACAGTCACAACTCATGTACATAGAAGATCTGCCTTTATTCTTTTATTGGAAAGAGCAGGCTGCATAACCTGATGTAGTTGTCACATCACCTCACATCCAACTGGTCCCCAAGGAAGACCGGCTAGTGCAGCTGACTTTGGGCTATCCAGCCATCTTCTCAGATGGAAATTGAAACTAACAAACAAATAAACGTAGTGAATATTATTAGTACTGATGCGGTCACATGTCTTTCCATCCCAGCTTCGACGCCGTGTCACAGGAGGCAGGCATTCGAATGATCCGCCCCGTGACGGCGACCTTCAAGCCGTACAAGCCGCCCAGCAGACGTCGCCGACTGACCATCAAGTCCAGCGCGGTACACATGGACATCCCCCATAGCATGAAGAAGGAGTCAGTCCTCGGGACCAGCATGGCCCTCCTTCGGGAACCTGGACCTTTCTGGAGGGTAAGGCAGCCGAGAGGGGAATATTTTAAGGAAAACCTATCAAATAAAAAAAAAGGTCTAAAAACTTGGGTCTTTTTTAATTCAGTTTCTAGCACTTTTGAAAATTAATGTCCATTCTTCTGTTGGTTGCAGAAACAAAACAGAAATTTAGCATACTGAGTAGTCTTTAACAATTATGCATATGAACAATGAATAGGAAGTGAGACCATTTGAGTTTTTAATTCACATGACCACATGACCATCTCTTTAAGTGTTTATCCTCCTGCTTAGATGCCAGTGAACTTGGAGACCACCACCGCCCTGGTCACTGTGCCCAGAATGCTAGACATGGACGTCAACACGAGACGTAAGGCAGCCCAGGAGTGAGTATTAAAGGACTATTGCCCCATCTTTTGTCATAGAGCAGAGTCTCACATGTCGGTCCTATCATGCTAGCTTTGTCCTCTGTCCTTTTTCCAATGAAACAAAATCTACCCTCCCATGCTAGTGGTACTTGTCTCCTGGGGGGAGGGCATTTCATGAAGCGTTTTGTCAGATAATTTTTCCGACAAACCATTATAAGCTTCTGAAATCCTTGCATGTGATTGGCTGAGAGCAAATTTGTCCGACAAATTTGTTGGACAAAATGCTTCATGAAATGTCCTTGTGGACTTTTTCAAATCTTGTGTACAAACATGTTTTTGTTTTGATTTACTCTAACTTGTTTTAGGGGGTATTTTGCTATAATTATATACTGTCGCATGTATTTCAAATATAGGAAATTGTGTGACCAGCTTCCAAGCTGCTAAATTTGCAATTGAGAACTATCACATTTATGGGCATGAATGTACAAGATTTCTTGATCACTTACCATGAATCACATGAGCAAGAACTATACAGATTGAATTTGTAGAACGGGAATAATACTTACGTGTAAGTCACAAGAGGTACCACCTGAAAGTTATGAATCTAATGCTGGTGGGTGTGATGGTAACTTGTGGAGACGTATTCTTGAGTGACAATAGCGAGCTTGAAATGTTTGTTTGTCTGTCTGTTTTCAAAATTCCAGTGTCCTCCTTCGACTGGGCAAGACAGATGACCACCAACCTCGCAACCTGAATGCACCCCGTCACACGAGGGAGCCCTCCTTACCCCCAATAGCCACCATGTTTCCTCCCATCTCCTCCTAGCCTTGGATCAAGGATGCCTGGCCTCGTCCAACTTGGAAGCGATGGAACTCTTCCTGTACAGTCAGCTATCATACATCAGTGATAACACGTACCCTGACACGGATGTACATCTTGCAATTTTCCCCTCTTTTCATTCTCAAAGTGGAAAGTACAGACCGTTGTCACAACCGGAGCTAGTGGTAGATGCCGTTACTGCCTGCAGCTACACCCAACAGCTTTTTAAACTTTTTGATAATTTGGCAGTGACGGTGTAAACTCTACACTACTTTCATGCATTTTGTGCAATAGTTGAAATTTTCATATACAAGACTCTTAAAGGTATAATTTGACCTTGCACATACATGTGGAAAAAAAAAAAGAAAAAAATGTGGCAATGATTACATGGTACAGTCTTTTCTTTTCTTTACCTGCAGTCACAATTTAATAGTAAATTTACCCCAAGGCTGAAAGGTTCCATGTCTTATCAGATTATCTACCTTCTGCATTAGCACACCCTGCCTTTACATCTTGCGTCAATCAGGCACAAACACTCAGTAATATGTGACACTGTCCCAGTGTAGGGGAGAATTTCGACCAAATTTATCAGTGACTAATGCCAGGAAGTAGGCATTTGTTGTTGTTCTTTTAATAAGTGGCTACACCATCAGAGTACCTGCAATTTATTTACATACTTATCTTTATAAATTTGTATAATGTATTTTTGTAGCTTTTAAATAAATTGATGAGGTGACCTTACAATCCTCAACACTCCTTCTTCTTCTCTCTTTTTTATCACACTGTGTTCTCTTGCTAGAATATGTAAGTATCACCAGGGAGGTGCTAGAGAAGGAGAGACAACTACTGCTCTCCTTTGAAGTCATGCGCGGCACCGCCGAGAAGTTATGCGTTCAACTACAGGTGTTACCCATGTGCTTTGACAAAAGAGAGCGTCAATAATCGGGACTAGCGCTCTCACATCTAGAAATACTTGCCCCTACTGCAATTCGCTCTCTCTTTCAATGTGATGGCAACAATGAATTTGTGTACCTTGAATTGGAGTAGCGAATCAAAATGCAGTGTAAAACTGACAATTTTAACAGCAAATAGTTTAAAAGCACGCTGGAACACGCTTTAGCGGAGTACTTTATTTGAAAGGTCAAAATATCTCAGATTAAAAGATAGAAAACTAACATGCGGAAATGAGCGCATTATAGAAAAATATTGGGTTTTTAAGAGGGCCTAATTTTCATTTCATTTCGATTCGCACATTACGAAGAAACTAGAAATACATGTTTATAGTATTGAATTCTTTCCTAAACTATTCTAAATCAATTCGAGTATTTCATTTAAAATTTTACATTGAAATAAAGCTTGTAATTCAACGAAAGGTAAAATGCGTTCTTCATCTCCAAACTTCGTCTTGCAACTAGAGCGATGCCGAGCATGACTTAAAAGCGTAGTGGAATGCTGGACATCCCATTGTAACGCCTTGAACCCAAACATGTGTTTGCATGAATTACGAAGAGTTGCCACTCCATCTCTGTAACACCTCCCTGGTATCACTTAGTCTTGGGCATAGTGCATTGTGTGTGTTGATACAATACATGTGAATATTAAAGAATGTCTGCAAAGTTTCCTGTTGGTGTGTTGTTGTGAATATCCACAGGACAGAAGAAAATCATTTTATCCGGAACATTCACATTTCAGTCCCTCCTGGGTACCCCTGTAAAAGGGTAGCATGCTATAGAAATTCTATTGTCATCTTTTTCGTCATCATCATCATCACCATCATCGTCATTGTCATAAGTATGATGCTTGTCATCAGTATCGTTGATATTATTTTATCATCTTATCTATCAATGTTATCTTGCATCTATGCCACTTTGACTATCATCTCTTATCATTATCATCAAGTCACTTTTGCTGTCTTCCATATCATCTTCACCATCACCATCTTCTTCATTAGTACTATCAGTCTTTCATTGCTATCATGAAGGGGTATTTTTGCTATCTATACCATCATTTCTATCATTATCATTGTTATTCATCTTTATGCCATCTGAAGTGACGTCAACATTATCATTATCAACATCTTCATTATCATTCTCAACATCAATTTCTTCATCGTATAACGATCACTTTCATCATTATCTTTCTCAACTTCACTATTTTCGTTTCATCATCACATCATTTTCATCATCATAATTGTCCCCGCCGAACGAGTTCGAGCAGGGGACTATGAAACGGGCTCCGTACGTGTGTGTGTCCGTGTGTCCGTCCGTGTGTCCGTCCGTCCGTGTGTCCGTGTGTCCGTGTGTGCGTCCGTGTGTGATCAAAATCTTCAATTTGCTACTTCTCTGTCATTTATGAGCCAATTTTGATTCTGTTTGCTTTATATGATAGCACTACATGGGAACTTTGAAACTTCTACACAGAATTTCAGTCGTGACCTTTGACCTTGACCTTTGACCTATATTGTACATTTTGCTACAAAATGCTACTCCTTCGCCATTTCTAACCCGATTTCGATTCCGTTTGCTTTATGTGATGGCACTAGGTGAGGGCTTCAAAACTTCTACACAGAATTTTGACCTTTGACTTCTTTGACCTTTGACCTTGATTTTTGGACCTATATTGTACATTTTGCTACAAAATGCTACTCCTTCGCCATTTCTAACCCGATTTCGATTCCGTTTGCTTTATGTGATGGCACTAGTTGAGGGCTTCAAAACTTCTACACAGAATTTTGACCTTTGACTTCTTTGACCTTTGACCTTGATTTTTGACCTATATTGTACATTTTGCTACGAAATGCTACTCCTTCGCCATTTTTAACCCGATTTCGATTCCGTTTGCTTTATATGATGGCACTAGTTGAGGGCTTCAAAACTTCTACACAGAATTTTGACCTTTGACTTCTTTGACCTTTGACCTTGATTTTTGACCTATATTGTGCATTTTGCTACAAAATGCTACTCCTGCGCCATTTCTAACCCGATTTCGATTCCGTTTGCTTTATGTGATAGCACTAGGTGAGGGCTTCAAAACTTCTACACAGAATTTTGACCTTTGTCTTCGTTGACCTTTGACCTTGATTTTTGACCTATATTGTACATTGGCTACAAAATGCTACTCCTTCGCCATTTCTAACCCAATTTCGATTCCATTTGCTTTATGTGATGGCACTAGGTGAGGGCTTCAAAACTTCTACACAGAATTTTGACCTTTGACTTCTTTGACCTTTGACCTTGATTTTTTACCTATATTGCACATTTTGTTACAAAATGCTACTTCCGGCGGGGACATATGTTACGCACCGCGTAATTTCTACTTTTCCTTGTTTGAACTTACTTTCCCCAGCGTTAACATCCACATCATCTCCACCACCATCTCTCCATTACCGACATCAGTAATAAAACTCGTCTGACACAGTGTGGGTTTTTGAATTCCACAAACAAAACTTGTATTTGCAATTTTGTGGGTGTGGGAGAAGCTGCATCACACACATTACACACTGAGATTACACAGCTTGAACCCACTCAAACTCTTGAACCTTTGCACAATACTATGTGTGTACACATAACCAAAAAAGCAAAAAGAAAAAAACAAAGGTGTAAGTTTTATAAAACCATTCACACATGGAATTTCGTGGATAAGTGGCCTAGGCATACTGTGGCAAATTCACTGATGATATAGCAATCCTTAACTTTTAATAGAAGCAATCTGTACATGCATACAGTGAAGCCAACAAAAATATTTTTAAAGTACAGTACCTTTGAAGCTTGCAACACAAAATGAATGATGCTAATATGGTGGCTTGCACACTCACACAATTCAAAAAAAAAAAGTGCAGAGAAAGTAAATGAATGAAAACGCCAGAACTCTACTGCTCTGGATGTTCTACGGAGATTTAACAACAGGTCTGTAGTGATTTAATACAGTTACCCGGTACATAACATTACAGACTATTCGATTTAAAAAAAAAAAGACAACTTCAAGATACTCTGACATCCTTTATATCCTAAACAAGTAGCATTATTCTTGCAGACCCATTCTAGTGTGTGCATCAATAATGCTTACAACCTCTATTCCTTCTGACAAGGACGAAAGGAGATAATGAAAAGCCATTTCAGCACAGGAGAATCTACAATAAAATTCGGGATATGTATTTAAATTTTAATTGTTTCATTTCATTAAAAAAAAAAAGAAATTATATATATATACAATGTATATATATATATATATTACAAAAAAATATAAATATATATATATATATATATATATAAGGTTGGTAGCCTTATATTCTGACAGCTACCACAAGTTAATGCCCCTCAGGTATTTTTGGTATACTGCATAATGCCATTTATTGAAGTTCTACAGACTATGAGTAATAATAATAGTGTTTTAATTTCTTCTCATTGCAATCAATTTGGTAAAGAACTGTGTCAGGACGTTGGCACAAAAGTTATCGCTGGATGATTTACCTGTCTAGACTCATGCAAACAATGTGTAGCTTTCACTCGTGATAAAGCACAAAGTTCATTCACGCACAAACCGTCAAGCGTAGTTGTTTTCATTTCACACTTTCTGAGATCCTTCCCTCCAAGAATATAAAATATACAACATAGTTAAAAAGCAAGTTTCCCCATACCTATTTATGATGTACACATAGAAACAAAAATAACAACGAAGTACCCTCCAAGAATGTAGAATATTCAACATAGTCGAAAAGCAAGTTTGCCCATACCCATTTATGATATAACCATAGAAACAAAAATAACAATAATCCTTCTTCCAAGAAGTTAGAATATGCAACGTAGTTGACATACAAGTTCCCCCATACCTATTTATGATATCAGTATATAAAAACAACATAAATGCACGTGTTCGGGAGTGTGCAAAAACTGATTGATGGCAATTACTGTCAGACTGCGAACTCTATCACTTGAAGAAACTTAGCAATCAGTCATGACATCTTTTAGCATTCAAAGAAAAGAATTGGACCTTTTTAAGAAACGAAACTTACTGTAAAACGAAGAACGTTCATGTGCATTTTAATTTCGCGAATTTCGCGAGCCAAGATTCGTGAAATTAAAATGCACATGAGAGTTCTTGTCTACACTATACGCATTGAATGTTAGAGACAACTTGCAAAAATTTCATGCCGCAAAAAAGGCCGTCGGCTCCAATTCGTGAAAATTTCATGCCGCGAAAATATCGTGTTTTACAGTAGTACATGCATGATTATTGGACATAATAGTATACTACTGTAAAAGTGGAAATTTTCATGGTGTTGAAATCTTCGCGCATTTTGCGCAACCAGAAACTAGTGCGAAAATAAAAGCACGCAAATATTTTTGCTCGCCATGTTCCAGAAGTTGATGTCTTGATTCCGGCAAATCAAAAACACACAAAACTCTTCTTACCGGCTGAGCATGAAAAATTAGTCGCACAAAAATATCCACTTTTACAGTATTGATGATATCTTGGCTGAAAACAAATTAGCATGTCTTATCATACCAATAGACCCTGTTTCAAATGAATTAAACTGGATGAAAATTTGAAGTTCAAATCTGTTAATACTAAATTATGAAATCCCCATAGACTTAATACACAGGCCTCCAAATGGAACAGGCTAAATTCACATAAAAATTTCATTTTGTTCAAGAACATCTTCCTGTGTCTTGCATCTCTTACTGAATTCTGGCTGCTACACAATTGCTGAATGTTAATCTTGTAGACCCACTGGCTGAAAAAAAAAAAGTCCCATGTATAATTTTTTTTTTTTTTTTTTTTTTTTTGGGGGGGGGGGAGGCGAGGAAGGAAGGCTTTCTCACCAATGACACACAAAAGTGTCTCTACAAGAATATCTACACACAATGTGAACCATGACAATTCCTTAACCCCTCTCATAATTTGAATGCCTTTCTAAACTTACCACTTGAAATTATGATGAGTGTTCATTGCTTCTTTTCAATCTTTATGCTCAACAGGCCTGCTATGAAGGACTTGGCCCCCAAAACACCTAAAAAGAGGGTGATTTTATTTTGCATTTTATCTATCATCCTTGGCTTAATAGATGAATAAGAAGAGAGTTCTTTTTTTTTTTGAAAAAGGAGCTCATAGGGTAAATTAATGAATATCGCATCACAGCACACAAATTAAAATGTTTGTGTGTATGTATGTAGTATAGACACACACAGACACACACATGCTGCTACACTCATATTTGTTAATTAA
The DNA here is from genome assembly GCF_040938485.1 of Diadema antillarum. Lineage (NCBI taxonomy): Eukaryota > Metazoa > Echinodermata > Echinoidea > Diadematoida > Diadematidae > Diadema > Diadema antillarum. The sequence goes on from NW_027271081.1 coordinate 4,399,760, forward strand.
GAAAAACACCCCTTTTGCGATACAATCAGCAAAATCAATCTCTCATTCTTCATTTTTATATTAGAAAAACTAACAAAATGACGAATATATATACAAGAAAAAAGTCTCTCTCCTCTCTCTCTCTCTCTCCCTCTCTCTCTCTCTCTGTATAAGTTCTTTACATCATCTGAATATATGCATATCTCATTCAAAATTATAAACATTCATGTGTACAGCTAGCATAATATGATTTGACAAAGACTGATGGAAGAGTCATGTACAGCTGAGCAAACATATTTTCATTTCATGCACATATTTCTGTTTTCATTTTATAATCAGTTGACCTTTTCTTCAATAAGGGACATTCTACATTCTGCACTACATAGTACTGAAAAAAAAAGTGAAAAAAAAAGGCAACAAATTCCACAGTGCACAAACACAATAATAGGGAGATACTCTCAAGTTTTCCTTTGGTTTAAGCTTTTCTTTGATAACAATGGATGCTAGCTTTGAGATGTACATGTATAGCAACAATTATGCTCTATTCTCAGGGCAAGGAGGGGGGCATCCATGTACCCGTTTTAAAGGCACATGGTCCCGGTGGTTTAGTCAAATGTGTACGCGGGCGTACGGCGCAAGTTTCCTATAGAGACCTACGCTATCGACTCCTCTTTAGCGCTTACGCTGTGACCCATTTCCCCGAGTCCGAAGAAGTCCGATCCACTGTAGTCAGTGGTCCGATCACAGTTCGGCTCATGATTCGGCTGAGGGGGATGACAGCTTTAGCAAACTTCTTTTGTGATGTCATAAGAAGAAGCACGCAGATGCACGCACCCTGGCATTACTACAGACTGCGTGATGTGCAGAGAAGACAACGAAGGCAACGTTACTTAGCTACACCTACGGGCTTTACTCTTGATGACAGCTAAACTTCGGCAATCTTTGTATCAATGCTAACGGTGATCGGCAGTATCATCAACAGCGCCCTCTACACTACTGGGACTATGCGCCTTTAATCCCTGTTCGAATTGTCTTGTCCCATCATTCTTTCCATTTCATCTCATTTATTCCATTTACTAGCAGATTATTCAGATACTCAAATTGAAATGCATAAATTTGATTCTGTATGAAGTGTGAAGCGAAATTCCAATCCCTTTGAAATCTATACACACGTTATCACCTCTGTAGGTGCAAGATACTGCTGAAGAGCCATCCAATGTGGACAATTCATGGGCAGGGTAATAGAGCTTGTTGGAATTCATAGTGATAAACATGATAGAATGTCGGTGCCAATACCCTGCTAATTCTACCCTTTAAATGCAAAAACAAAAATAGAAAACTAGGACTGATTTCACTGTTCTGCAAATACAGTGTACTGTCAATCCCACTAGTAGCGGACTGAAATGTTTCAACTTTTTACATGTTCACTTGTTCAAATTGTGACTTTTGCAACACTGTTGCGTATTTCATCCAGCCTACAATTTACTTGTAACAATGAATAAGCCTGGCTCAACAGATTTATGCTTAATGTATTTAAAATGATAAAGAAGAAAATAGATTTTTAAACAGTAGTTGCCCACTCGCCTCTGACACCACAAGCACTTGGTTTTTGGTTTTTTTTAAATCTTGAATAATTGTAAGGTGATCAACTACTTGTTTATTGGCTTTTGTGCTTGTTGTGTTGTGGTATTGTTGTTTTTTTGTTGTTTTTTTTACTTCATAGACATAAAGAAAACAATGAAGAAAGTTGGGTATTTTTATCCAAAAAGGTTATACAGTCATGTGTATATCTGTGCACTAACAATACGGTTGGATTTACTACTTAATGACAGCATTTGAAGAGTTTGTTCACAAAAACCGATAAGTCAATTTTTGAAGATTTGAAGTACGGTCTCTGTCATAAAGTACAAAATAATACCTTTTAAATGATATATTGGTCACTACATATAAAGGTACATTTTTCAAGTTATAGTCAAAAGAAGCAAAAATTTCCTTATTATTCTCGTTATTTTTCTTGACCTTTAATCGCAAATATCTCCATTTGGCAAATCTGGACTTATCGGTTTTTGCGAACAAACTCTTCATTTGGTGATGTGGAGGCCTACATCCCTCTAAATTTATAGAACCAGTCTCTTCAAAATGTCATTATTTAATGTACAGCTTGTCCATGAACGGTATAATATTCATTTGAGTATCATACAACTTACCCTATTTTACAAGCAATGATGTGTACCTTAGATCTGCATGGATGAATTTTCAAATGTATCAAGGCATATATCACTTTTAAGTTGCTAAACATGTCCTCTTCTTCATATTTCTACATCTTCCTATCCAGAATTTCATGTTTTCCCTCCTTTTTCTCTCTAGTTCCCTCTCTCTCCCTCTCTCTCTCTTTCTCTCTCACTGTCTATCAAGCTATCTTTTTCTTCATCCATCCACACACACACACACACACACACACACACACGTACACACACACACACACACAAAGATATCGCTTATTGCACAAACTCTTTTCAAATTCTGCTCAAATGTTGCTAACTATTTTTCTTCTCTGATTTAATTGAGAGGGCAACAAGACACAAGTAGCAGGAACAAACACAAAACTTACCAATATTATCTCTGCGTACAAAGGAATTAAATAAATTGTATTTGTATATTTCTTGGAAGTGTGAAAAAGCGTCATGTAAATGAGTTTAAGTATAAATTTGATAAAAAAATTCAAAGGGAGATGAATTTCAATATAGATGCATGGAACTAATCATTTTAAAATTATACATACTAACACATTGATATTCAACAAAGGGACAAAAAAATAATAATTTGATATGAAGTTAATCCCATTATTTTCTCTCTTTATAAGAGTTCACCAAATAATTAGCATGTGTCTATCTGTAGCAACCTGGGGGCCAACTTCTTCACAATATCTTTAAGTTACCGTACATTAGTTGAATAAATCATGCATCAAAGAAAATTTAGAACAGAGATTTAAAGTAATTAAAAAAAAAACAATCTGCAAATCAATGGACACTGTAATGTTATGAAAACACAACAATTGTATATTCAGTTATTCCATGAAACAAGTCACTGGGAAATACTTGCTAGTGCTGCAAAATTTGGTACCTATCACAAGATTAGGCAGGAGCCTGAAGTTCAGAAATGTTAAACCAAGTTTAGAGAGAAGATTTAGCCTTGAATTATAAGTGCATACTTGGCCAACCCTGGAATACACTGAATAGGAATGAAAGGAAGAAAATAGAGCCAAAATTAGGATATTCTTTCCATCTCACTATCATCGCTATTAGGAGGGTGTTCACAAATACAAAAATTTCTGGTTGAAAGATGCCTCTTGTTTCCTGGAGAAATAGGAATAGTTGTCAGGTATGCCAGCATCCATTTCATTAAGTAAAAATCAGGAAACCTGAAGAGATTTACGAATCAGGAAATACCACCTCAGCACTAAGTTCATGAGCAAGCTGCCAGTCAAGAGCTGGTGAGAATGATGAGTGACTAATCAAAATTCTCATCCTTTAATTCTGAGAAATCAGCAATGAGTGCATCGAATCCTGTAATAGTTGATAAGGTTGAGAGCTACATGTACCTTTCCTTTCAATAATTGTGACTGCATGAAATGAGTGAGACAACAGCAGAATTTAGCTTTTGAGTGCAAAGCAAAGGTTGGTTGTTCAATCTAAAATTTCAAATGTATAAATGCACAATTCAACACATTTTGAATAAATTCATCCATGCATATATCAGTCATTGACACAACAGATTTGTGAAAAACCCTTGGCAAAGAAAATATACAAATCCTCCCACGCAATAGATTGTCTTTAAACAGATGTGTAGAAAATGTTGAGAAACAAACATTCAGTAAAATAAATTTTCTACATGAATTCTTATCAAACATCTTTATTCAATGCTTTATGGGTATCAAAGCTATGTAAATTGAGAAAATAAAGTAAGTATTCAAAGTAAATGTTTCTATTGATTTCACTCAGAAAATAGGAATGATAAATTCACAACAGACACAGCACACTGATAAATGTATAAATTTTGCATTTCTGTTGCATTTCATTCCCTTTTTAAAGCATTTAATTATAATACCTATCCCAAACTCCCTTGTAAAAAATATAGTTTTTGCTTCCATTCGAATTGACGCCAACGCTTAAGTTAATGCACTATTAACAGGGCGCGTGGAGACATTTCGCGTGTTGTTAAATTTGCGATCCTACTGTGATTCACGAATTTGCGAAAATTAAACCCTCGCGAAAATAACAGCTTACACAGTACTTGTTATTAAATGAAGTACAACTCCAGACACAGCTAAGACCCATAGAAAGCACTGCTCAAAATATATTCAAACAAAACAAAGATGGTTTGGACTGCCAGCTTTAGATTCAAATACTGTAAAAAACCAGAAATGTTTATGTGCATATTACTGTAAATCGAGGAATTTTTCGCGTGCATTTTAATTTCGCGAATCAAGATTCGCGAAATTAAAATGCACGCGAAAGTTCTTGTCTACACTATATTGCATTGAATGCCAGTGCAGTTCGCGAAAATTTCATGCCGCAAAAAAGGCCGTCGGCTCCAATTCGCGAAAAATTCATGCCGCGAAAAAGGCCGTCAGCTCGAATTAGCGAATATTTCATGCCGTGAACAAATCTTGCTTTAAAGTACCAATTATGGTTGCTATTCTTCGCAAACCTTCTTCAAGCAAGGAGTCTGTGAGGCCTACAGGACAACTCCAACTTCATAAAGTGGCTCATTGCTTGGATACAGATAATATGGTACAAGAATCTAACTGCCATAACCTAACATCAACCAAATAATAATATCAGCTTTATTTCATAAATAGGTATTAACTGTTAGATCCCTCAAGTAGTCACAGAAATTCAAAATATACAAATATAAACAAGAACTTTGTAAATCACAGCTTCTTGGAAGATTCCTAACCCCAAGCATTTCTTCAACTGTAGATTCTCCTGCCTGGACCCAAGAGCAAACTGCCGACTCTGACCATTGCGGCCAGGGTCCAGCTCTACGGTTATTGATATCCTCTGGTACTACATTGTATCTTAGCTGTATTTCTAAACAGACTACAGTTTGCTGGGAGAAAGAAGAACATACATCTCAAGTGGGATACACACACTCAAGTAAGCAGGCAGGCAGATCAAACATCTTTAATGTTTCAGAATGATCTCTGGTCCACAGTTGTACTTCATTTAATACCTAACATCTTTATCTAATATATTTTCTTTCTCTAAATTTGTTGACTACTTGTGAATACCAATACCTCTTTCATCATTCATCCTCATACATCAATTTTGTTATAAAAAGTAAACAAATTTTGCAGCTAACTTCTGAAGAACAGCTTGTGCACAGATATACAATGTATACAATGTGTATCTGACTCCTAGCTGATGTTATCGATAGCCAAATTGTAACAATCTTTAAAAAAAAAAATAATGATACAGCTTCATCAAGGTGTTCATGCAGATATTTCACAAATGTCTCTCGTAGACACTGGGTCATTTTGGCACGCAATGGGACAGCAGTCTGCCCGATCTGCGAGTCTTCGACTGAAAAAGTTGGCTACTATCGCTGCGGATGTACAGTGAATATAGTATATTGCAACAACTCCATTTTCCATTACTGTAATAGAAAGCATCTGCTGTTCGATAGAATCAACTTCAAGATCGAAATAGAGTGAATTAGAAGCAATCTTTTTCATTTGGTACAGACAAGCTTTATCCAATAAATTTAGTAGGCACATATAAACTGCAACAGAATGTGTTGAAAACTATCAAGCTCAGTACAGTGATTTTTTTTTTTTTTTACGTTATGAAGTTTCTTTATGGTTTTTATTCATTTTCATAAACAAAATTACAAACTTTGTTGACAAAATGCTATTGTTGGCAAATTCTCTGCTTGCCCTCATCTATCTACACCTTAAAGAGATGGTATAGTATTGGTGGAGATGAGAATAGGGCTTTTAACTTTTTGCGAGATACCAAGAGACCACTTATGAAATAGTACGGACCATACCATTCTAATAGGAATTCAACGTTTATTTGATGAAAATCAGTTCTGGAATGGCTGAGACATCCAAAAACAAAGTAAAACAAAGCCATTGTAATAAAAGGTGGGTACCACGTTTTATTCGGATCGCTCTGTTTTGGGTATCTCAGCTATTTCAGAACCAAGTTAAAATATAAACTTTGAATTCCTCTTGGAATTACAGGCTCTTTCATATTTCATAAGAATTTTCTCACTATCTCACCAAAGAATGTTACAAAAGAGAATTTAATATGTCTCAACCAAAACTATCAATCACTTTAAGTCACTTGCTTTCCGACAAACAAACAAATACTAATAATAGCTTCATTCCCCACCAATCCAAGTGCAGATATATACAGCAGAGAAAGCCCAGTTTCAAGTCAAAATTGTGTCAATGTGAAGGACTCCTTTGTAAGAAATTTTTTTTCAAAGACCCAAAAAATTTGCAATTATATTCATAATGTATAGAGTTATTTTTAGGGATCGCTTTTCAATACAAATACGGGATGACAGTGTGACATATGATGGGTATTGTCAACAAAGATTGACACTAGAAAGGTCTGCATTCAGCACATAACTCCCTCTTGCTCCGAACTCTTCAATGCTGCCAGAGTCAGACTACTTGAAACATAAGTAAATAAATGAATAAATAAATAAATAAATAATAATAAATCATCTAATTAATCAATTTATCAATAAATTAATAAACATTTCTTTACTCTTCAGCCACAGTTAATCATATATACTACATATGGATGCAAAAAAAGATTAATTAATTAAATTCATATTTTTCTCTTTTTTTAAATAATCTCCTTGAAGTACAGATAACCCTTTAAGATATTGACAAATTAAAGGGATACTACAGTATTGGTGGAGATGAGAATTGGGCTTTTAACTTTTTGCAAGATAACAAGAAAACACTTATGATATAGTACAGAGCATACCATTTTAAAAGGAATTCAGAGTTTATTTGATGAAAATCGGGTTTGGAGTGACTGAAACATCCAAAAACAAAGTAAAACAAAGCGATCGCTCTTTTTTGGATATCTCAGCCATTTCAAAACCAATTTTCATCAAATAAACGTTGAATTCCTTATAGAATTACATGCTCTTTCATATGTCATAATAGGTTTCTCATTATATCACCGAAAAATGTTAGAAACCTGAAATTAGGTCTCAACCAAAACTGTACGATCCCTTTAACGTATGAAAGTGGGAGTATTTTTCTCGAGGCATTGATGGGTGAGATCAGAGTTAAATAAATCTAGTGTACATACTTTAGAAAAAATGGGGGGCGCAGGACATAATATCTGCTCCCTTAGATCAAGTTGAACATTGTTTACAAAGTAAGTATGGTGAGGGGCAAGGTTTGTGTACAATTAAAAGTGGGTGGAACCTAAAAATCTAAGTACATCAGTCTGAATTCCTGGGTCAGAGCACACGGAATGATATGGCCCATTTCACACTCAAAACTTAACACTGCATGCAGGTACACTGTAGTGAGCCTTTGAAACGGGCAAATTCTTTGTACAAGAATGCTCACGTAACTCTCTGTATGTGTCATAAAGTGAAATGCAATGACAAAACAACCCACAAAACAAAAACGATGGGATGAATGAATATTTACACAAGGTCTCCGAAAATTCTTTCAGAAGAATGATACTGTGTTGGCAATGATAGATTGTTCTGGATGAAAGAAATTGATTTCGCCTCTGCGTACTGTCACGGGAGGGCATTTCAAACATCATTTGCACGACTGAAGATATTGCGACATTGCTGACGAACAAACATTTGACAGCCGCAGAATACATTCGTTTCATGCAAACTGTCCTATTCCTACATTCTGCAATTCTCGTCTCCTACAATCTAGTCATTACAATGAGAGGGCTAGGGTGGTACTAAACATTATTGCTTTTAAAGCACATTTCACTTTTTTTTTTTCCCCCACACGCAAATCTCACACTGACAACGTGAAACATGGTACGACACAACATCTGTTGCATCATCGTATCATTTGACAGGAGTCTTTACGCACGAAGTATAAATTGGCAATGATAAGTCCATTCTTTGAATACATATTACTGTACATAAAGCTGCCAATACTGTCAGTCACATTAGTTTGACACTATTTTCTTCTCCTCTCCATATATTTACACACCACATGCATGCATCTTGTCACAAAATCGAAAATCTTTTGGAGTTCTCTCTTTGCTCTCATTGGCAAACATTTTTGAGATGGGAGATATATACTCGTGACACAAAATGCAACCTCTTCAATTTAGAAGTTTGATGCAAATCACAACTTTGGTTTCCCACCAAGTGTCTGCATATCTCTCCCTCTTGCAATGTATATTGGCACGAGTGGAGAGGACACGCTCCATTCAAAGTCTTTACTGAAAGTCTTTTTTGTAATACTTAAGGTCAGTCTCTATTGATTGCTCCTCTGCAATCTCTTTTTTGGGCCAGTCCGGTGGATGTTGGCATCACGAAGGGTCATCGGCAACCCAAAATGGCACTCTCATAATGCTCCACTGCCAAGTTCAGCTGCTACAATTTGACAGTATAAGGATCTTAACATTATACCAAAGGTTCAATCACAGCAAGACATATCTACAATATTTTCTGCACTCTTCTCTTTTCTTCTCTCGGGAAAACATCACACTTATACACCCAGAGAGAAAGATCCATCCAATAATCTTTCCAAAGCACACTGTGCATGCTATAACCCTGCTTGCCTTTAAGTTATATCACGAGACCTTGGCAAAATGTCCGCCTAGGCAAGATTGACATTGTTCAACTGGCATTCATCTCCCTAGAACTCTGCCCTCTAACAGCCATGATGTGAACGGACTGGAAACTTGAGCTATTTCTGCCTTTCTACTACAAGGTATAAACTCTAGATAGATATGATTATACTCTGTATCAAAATTAGCAAGTTCCTCTACCATCTTTTAGTATACATGCAGCCATTGAAGGAATCACAGAATTCAACTGCTTACTTTACACACCCCTTGATGATCACTTAATATATCATATATCTTTATATCATCTTCCAAGCTCACACTTTTGAAATATTGCAAGCCTCCAGCCGAACATTTTGACCATCTGTTGGAGAAATATTACACTACATGTATGTTCTCTATGCTACACGCGGACAGACGGAAGATTGCAAATGCGACACCTTTGGCAGTATAAATATTCTAATACTCGCGACAAGAGGAGAATTCATCTACGATGTGCAATATCTCTTGTTCCACAATATGAACGCTAGCTAAAGATATCACTTTGTGAAGCATGCCCTTATGAAACATATCAGAAGAAAGATAAGAATCCAGAGGTCACAAGGTCAAAGGTTAGTTCCAGACCTCTCAGACTGCACATTTTCTGACCTGTGACTCTTAACAGTACAAAGGGTGAAATATCTACCTCATATCTACCTTTTTAATATCTAACTCTTGAGTCTCTGGTATATGATCTACTAGACGAAGTATTTAAGGTGGAGGGGTTCTTCCTCATGTTAAACCTTGTTCTCACCCTCTCACTCTACCTCTCTCTCTCTCTCTCTCGTTCTCTCTCTTCTCTCTTTCTATTTATCTAACTATCTATCTATCTACCTATCTATCATCTTTTCAGCCTTTAACTAGTGAATATTATGTACTGTCCTACTGAGGTACGTTGTATTCTAAACATAAGAGTGCAGTGCGCTGTCAGAGTTACGGCTGTCCTGCACTACCTGCGTACTACGTGACAAGTCTTTGGTATTGCAACATGCCATGGCGTGGGGGTGGGGAGGGAGGGCGGGGGCGTGGAAGGTTTGTAGAAGCAGAGGGGTCGGAGAGGGGTTGGGGGGAGATGCGAGAGTGTCGTCAAGGGTACTGATGCATCTTGTCATCCTCGTAGCTGTCCGGTTCTTGGAAGGAGGCGGGGCGCTTGATGGCCCACTCCACCAGTGCGTAGGACAGCTTGGGATCCGACATCCCGTACCAGAACACCGTCCACTTGCTGTTGCTCCAGCTTCCCTCGCATCGCTTGAAGTACCTGCAAGGCAGATGGCAATCATCGTGATGGAAAGAACAACATCAAAACATTGATCAAAAAGGAGCAGAAAGAAAGATGAGGAGAGTTATGAGGAGAAGGAGAAGCATTGCGAGGGTAAAAAGGAGATTACTGAAAATATAATGGTGTCATTTCTGTTAAAACAAAACAAAACAAAACAAAACTAAACAAAACAAAACAAAACTTGTCCACAACCTTCTTTGACTACAATTTCTTTCATTTGTGGGATTATCTCATTCACCATATTACATCTTGAAGATATCTCTTTACTGCATGTGAAGTACACTTGAACATTTGAAGGGGTCGGTGCAATATAGTGCTAACCCACACTTTTGTCAAAATTGAGTTACATGCATTTTTATAATCCTTATCCTTCACTCTAACGTCCCTGAAAATATCATATTTGAATTCAACCAATAAGATGGTAAGAATACATGCATTCATGTTTTATTAACGTACAATGTATGGACTTTCCAAACATTCAACAGCGATTATCTCAGAATGACTATTGTATGGGTTAGCACTATATTGCACCGACCCCTTCATTTGAATCAAGAAGCACACATCTGATCTGTTTTACGAGCTTCTGAATTAATTACTCTTCCACACTGGTTCCCAGTGAAACTGAAACTACACACACATGCGGACATGGTAAACCTATCACGACATTTGACTTGATTCGATTAACATGTCACGACATAGCTTCCTGTACACTACACATATATAAAGCATCACACCACAAATAGGAGGGTATACATTCTCTACACTCTACCCTCTTTACTTCCTAAAAGAATACATACACAAGAAAGACTATCAGAGCTCCCCTATGCATTAACCCTAAAAAGGCCGGGGGGGGTTTGAATCAACCCCCCCCCCCTCAACATTTTTCACGACTACTCCGCCGCGCGAAATTTTTTGACTGCGCCGTTCGCTGACTTTTTACTTTCAAGTCTCGCGCATCTTTTGACACCATTTTTCCGAAAATTGTGCACACCGTTACGACGCTGCGTAACGTTTTAGACATGCCTGTCAGACCGAAAATGGCTCAAAAACGTGATTTTGTGTAAAAAGTCTATGCAAATGGAGTTTTCTCTTCTTATTCATAAAGATACGATTATTTTCACTTTCACAGGCTGAAACTAATTAATTTTAGCATAATTATGCTTGAAATAGGTTCTGTTATAAATTTTGCGGAAAAAGAAATGATAAAACAAAAGGTCGAAAAAACAAAGAAATACGTAAGAAAGTCATAAAACAATAAAATACATAAGAAATTGATTTTGATACCAAATTTTTTTTCCAAGTACATTGTTAGGACTGCTACAAAGAATGTTTTCACCAAAAATTAGGATTCTAGATGCTTTAATTTCTGATTTGGAGCAAATTGTACACGTATGATTTTATGCATATATTAGCATGATTAATTATTATGACGAAAATTTCCATTTCTTTTTGTATAGCTTGGTAGTTTACGCCACAGGTAATGCACATGCCAAATTTCATGGCGATTATGCGATCGACGGCCAAGATCTCGGGGGTGGGGGGGGGGGGGGGGGGGGGGGTTGAATCAACCCCTCCCCGGCCACAGAACATCCAGAAAAGCCCGGCATGGTTAGGGTTAAACCCAATGTGTAATAGGTCAATTCCATTGTGACTTATGGGACAAAGTGACAATTTTCGGCAATTTCAAACCAGTATTTTGAGAAAATAGTTGCATCAAATGCATTTTTCTCAGTTCATGGTTAGATCCATCATATCACAGTTTATGAAAACACCATACTTAGTCGGAAAAGTATCATTGCATTACGTACAGCAACGAAAAATTGCTGTCGTGACTTATGGGACATGTGAGGACCACCGTTTTTCACATGGGAAAGTAAGTTCTGAAATATTCTTACACACAGAGTCTCTGGAAAGATACTTTCTTTCATGAATGTAGCAAAGGGTTGGTGCTTACCCTGAGCCAAGTGGTATGAATATCCACACATTGGTACAGTAGCAGGATAGGGAAAACCAGTGTGACTGATGGGACACAAAAACGTGACTTATGGGACGCTATCAACTACCACATTTTGAGATTGAGAGAATAATATTTACTGATGCCAGAACAAGTTCTAGAACATCATAAAACCAATCTATGACCAAAGAACATTCAGAAAATAAGCCATCTGAGAATTACACAAGCTGTATTATGGCCATAATAGTGTATCAGAAATGATACATAAATTCTGCAAAAATTGGCAATTTTCATGAAAAATGAAGGTTTTTCGGACATAACTCCACTCCACGTTCACCGATGTTCACAAATGAGGTATCAAAATATCCGTTGTGAAAGGCTGCTTTGAGTAAACAATACCAGATCATCTAATTAAGCTTCATTAATCATCTATACTCAATAGTTTGATTTTCATAAAATGCAACCTTTCCGTGGAATTGACCAATAGCAATTACTTAAGTCTATATACCTACTGATATTTATCTGTAACCAAGTCAGTCAATACAATACAATATCAGTTTTTAAAGCAGATATACAGCATGTACACTGAATTCTGCTGCACTCACGAGCTTGTGATGCATTTGATATGACAATTTATGAATATATCATTGAAAAGATGTGCTTTTTAATTTCCACCAGAAACACAATTTTTCAAGTCCTAGAGCTTGTTTCTTCCTTAGTTTTGGGTGCTATCCATGCAAATATGTAATCTAATGCTAACATTGTTCTATGGGAGTGATTTGCTGTAGTAACTAATCTTGGGAAGTACAAAGGTTATGGGTTAGCTTGCAAAGGTTTTATCAGGTCAGCAATTGTGTAATGGAACTCATGCTTGGACCTCCACATGCTTTCCCGATGACCAACAGAACTTTGCATGAAATTCTGTGGCGTATTGCAAGCAATTGCATATCTCTCAGGAGAGGAACCATCTTGGGAATTTAGAGAAACCAGAAAACAGTCCTGCACATGTTACCATAATGTACCCGATGCAGCCACCCACCAAAAACAGCCTAACCCCCGTTCATACTGGAGTTCTTGTACGGATATATAATGAATGGACATACGATGTATGGATATTGGACATTTTTACATGTCCGAATGGCCATAAATTGGTACACTGTACATTGTATATTCATGAGTAAATGTTCTCATGTCCACATGTGGCATAAAGTACAAAGTAGGCGGGGCCTTTTCACTAACTATCAAATGAATCCAATGCAATGAAGTAACACAATGCTAAAAGCTGCGAATAATTCTCGGTATCGCCAATGCACAGAAAACGTCTGTGCACGCTGAAGAGCCCTGTCACAGATGCACGGTGGGATTCCTCAGTGCCATTGTTGCTTCCGGTTGTCTTGCCCGCGTCCCAGTTCCAATATGATTCAGAAGAGTTATTTGTCTGCTTTTACGTTGTTATTCCTTTTTTCTTGGCTATAATTCAGCTTTAAAAGAGTTGAAAGTTTCTAATTTTACTGATTTGCGGTCACTAGAGTCATGGTTCACAACTGCAAGGCTTCAATGTGCTGGTCACATGATGGAAAGCAAAGAAATCCTTAACAAAAAATACCCCTGGATAAAGACAAAACGTGACCTGAGTGTATATGCAGCCAAAACCGGGGCAAGTTTGTCCCCTGAGCTATCCCATAATGCATCTAAAACGCTGCTCTGCACACGGCAATCAGGTATTGGTGATACCGAGTATTCTTACTGACCAAGGGAGAGACTCATACATATTCATGAGCTTCTCATGAAACATGACAGTACATATAGTCCAGAGCTGCCATATGGTTATCATATATCGGGACATTTTGTCCGAATGGTCTCAAATAAATAAATGTGTTCTATATCCACATGTTTTATGAATATACATTAACTCGGTACGTCTTAACACACGATAAATCCCTGATGAAGAATTCTTGTGAACTCTCCTCACTCACCATGGATTAATCTTATTGTTGCTTCTCGACCTCCAGAAGAGCATCCCAAAGTCCCTCCTCAGGTAGTCCCACAGCATCTCGCTGGTCCCTTCCCCCTGGAGGATGAGGAGATGGAGAACAGGATGGAGAACACGATGGGATGGTTTGAGAGGTGTGGCAATATGTTTGAACAGGTGGGTTGGCGGTTGGAATCATTTGCTCAGGATTCATAAAACATGTGTGCATGTATTTGTGTGTGTTTGAGTGAATTTGTGTGTGTGTGTGTGAGTGCTCGTGCGTGCTTGTCTGGATCTACATTGTATAATATAATACAGACATACATGTAGGTTAGTTAGTTAGATAGATACAGATAGAGACATACATATCTACATGTCAATACAGAGCTATAACTCAACATACATGTATGCATGTACAAATATGTATAATTTCTTTGGGTGTGTATGTGATTATGCATGTGCTTAGGTACTGTATCGTCTATGGCTATCTATTTAGACATATTTTATCTATCTATAAACTGTGCGTAGATGTTGTAAGTAGATAGATTGATAGAGGCATAAGGTAGATATACAGCTATATATTTATGTGTTTAAATCTACATACATAACTAGAAAAGCACTCTGAGAGCGCAGACCTCCGCCAAGCATGCAGCCCATTTCCACCAGAACTGATCTTGTTTGAGATCAGTAATTTCCACCCAAGTACAGAAAGCCGCCTGATTTCCCAATATAGAAGCCTTTGTTACGTCATAAACCCTCAGCTGCACAAGCGCGCCTCGCCCTAGAAGAAACAAGAGCACGCGCTTTTGTGCGCGCATGCAAACCTCAAATACGCGCAGCCTGAACTCCCTAGTTCATTGACCCTACCTGCCAAAATATCAAAAATCCTTCATAAATTCCCCCAAAATTCTCAGATCACTACCAAAAGTTAATCGTTTGGTACTTGTGTCATTCTCAACCTTTCCTGCAAGTTTCATTACAATCCGTTCACTACTTTTTGAGTTATTTTGCACACGGACAAACGAACCAACTAACAAACAAACCAATGGTAACGAAAACATAACCTCCCCCCTTGCCGGAGGTAAATATATGATAGACAGGTAGGTAGATAGACTGATAGATAGACAGACAGATAGATACAATGAAGTGTAGGTAAATGAACAAAACAATAATTTGCCCTATCCTATGTTCTTTTTGCAGTCAAAGACATGGCTTACCTGTGTCTGGAGGCTGATGGAAAACTTGTCGAGATAAGGCACATCGTGAACGTCGTCCTCTTTGGTGATGATGGCCACGGCGTTGTAGCCCTCTGAGAGATAGATGGTGTGCAGCCGCCGCGGCAGCTCCTGCATGTAGCTCCTCTTCAGCACCCGGCCAAAGGACCTGCCGGGGGGAGAATGGGAGCCACAGCTTCATCCCCAGCAGAGGAAAGTCACACGTGGCGAGAATGGAGCAGAACAGAGCAGAACGAAGCGGAACAGAGCGAAACAGAGCGGAACGGAGCGGGACGGGGCAGAACAGAACAGAACGGAGCAGAACGAAGCGGAATGGAACAAAATGGAGCAGAATGGAGCAAATTAGGAATGGGGCATGCGGGGAGCATATAGGAAAGGCATAAGAATGCAAGAAGCAAAACAATTCTTTAGCTTTTTGAGCATCAAAAATCTTTTACGGATAAGATAAAAGGAATAAAAATTGAAAAAAAAAATTGAAACTAGCAAACACATATCATATCTGAGATTTTCCAATGGCAGTGAATTTACACATCCAAAAGAGGGAGTATGTTCATTTAAAAAAAATGAAATAAATAAAAATATGACTTCAAAAATCATGAGCAAAGCTATGGATTATGTCATTGATTGTGAAACAATACTGCCAGGAATGCATGAAAAGTGATGTTCAGTATTCAAGCTAATACATGCCGTAAGCATATGAAGGCAAACAAAACAGAAGTCAAGCATCTATCACAAGACACATGAATTGGCCTACAGCAAATATGCATTGTCAAGATTGTTAAACTGTAATCAAAGTGCAAGAAGAACAAAAAACATGGTGAAATTCTACATGGCCATTATCGGCACATTAACAACATTATCAGCATTGATAAAATATATTCATTATAACTCTCACATTAAATCTTTAGAATCATCATAATTGCCAGCGTCATCATAGCAGCCATCTTCATCGCCATAATCACCGTCATCACAATCATCATCACCATCATCATCACTATCATCATCACCATCATCATCACCATCATCATCACTACCATCATCATCATCATCACCGTCACCATCACCATCACCATCACCATCATGACCATCATCACTACCATCACTATCACCATCACCATCACCATCATGACCATCATCACCACCATCACCATCATCATCACCATCATCACCATCATCATCACCATCATCACCACCATCACCACCATCATCACCATCATCATCATCACCATCATCACCATCATCATCATCACCATCACCATCACCATCATCACCATCATCATCACCATCATCATCACCATCATCACCATCACCATTATCACAATCATCACCATCACCATCATCACTATCATCACCATCACCATCATCATCATCTCTATCATCATCATCATCACCACCACCATCACCACCATCACCACCATCACCACCATCACCTGTATCATTACCATCCTCATCACCACCATCACCATCATCATCACCATCATCACCACCATCACCATCATCATCACCATCATCATCATCACCATCATCACCATCATCATCATCACCATCACCATCACCATCATCACCATCATCATCACCATCATCATCACCATCATCACCATCATCACCATCATCACCATCATCACCATCATCACCATCATCCTTATCATCATATCCACCACTACTATCATCATCATCATCATCATCACCATCATCATTATCATCTGTCATCATCATGACTAGTCTTGACATCTTCATCAGCCACACTCTCACCACCACATCATGTACTGGCCTCAAGCATAGCAATTGATGGAGTACCACTGACACCCTAAGTCACAGACTAACAGCACAGGAGATCCCTCCTTTCCATCTCCCAAGTACAAAACGGTCACACTTACTTACAAAAACGTGCTTACAAGACATGTATCCCCCAGGAAACCCAACATCATCCCACTCAAAGATGCTACGCTGTGCTGCCAGTCGCCATGGTAACCATGACGTTCCTCCCAGTCCTCCAGACCATCCAAAGGGAGATGGAAGCATCATCCCGTGATGATAAACTCTTCAATTCATCCAATAAATTTCAGATCAGACCAGTTCTCTGGAATAAATTTCTTACGAAATGTAATCCGTTCAAATATCTATTCCTGGCACCTCCCAAATCTTGATGTTTTCACTGTTTTCCACTCCATCTATTTTCCCAATTTACATACTTTCTGCCAAGTTTTACACATGGTAAAAGCCATCATGCATGAGACAATGAGGAGTATTGCATCCACAAATATCACAGTCATGTAACATGAGGAGTGTTTTTAAAGTACCCAGTGAATGCACTGCTGGACAACTCACATATTTCTGCAGTTTTAAGTTAGCAATGCATGTCAAATATGACAAAATTTCCCACCATCATTAGACATATTAAAGGGTGTGTACAGTTCTGGTCGAGGTGAGGATTTAGCTTTTAACATTTTGTGAGATATTCAGAAACCACTCTATGAGATGTCAAAGAGCATGCAATTCTAAAGGGTATCAAAAGTTTATTTGATGAAAATCGGTTTTGAAATGGCTGAGATATCCAAAAACAAGGTGAAACAAAGAGATCCTAATAAAGTTGTGGCCTGTCGCCTTTAATTATTATCACTTTTTTGGATATCTCAGCCATTTCAGAACCAATTTTCATCAAATAAACATTGAATCCTTCTTAAAATTACATGCTCTTTCATATTTCATAAGAGGTTTCTCATTATCTCACTTAGGAATGTTCAAAACATGAATCCCCACCTCAACCAGTACTGTACAGTCCCTTTCACCTGTATTCATGAAATATGAATGTATCCCGAGGGCACACCTCACTATATTCCATCCTTATTTTCTTCCTCATTTTCTTTTTTGGCTAGACTGTTTGTGTTTTAACAATCTTTTCTTTTTTAAACAGAAAACAAGAAGTATGTTTGTATATCATACCTGTGCAGTCATGCAGCCAATTTCATTCAGAAAAAGTGCTCTTTATTTTTCCGACTGATTCTTTCTTCTTCTGTTTTTTCTTCTGGCACACACTATACACACTTGCTCAAGCAATAACACCCTAACTGTGGAACGACACAAAACCTGAGCTGGCTAGCAAATTAGCAGAGCCAGCTGCAATCTCTCGGGTTAAATTCAGGCAATTACTCCCTTAATGGCCGAGGAGAGGAAATCTGGGATCCGTCCGTCGTCGCGAGACGCCAACAAAACAAGAGACGACACTCTACACTACACACGGTGGATCTTAAAGAACACACATCCGCCACAGTTACACCGCTGGAAGCAAACTTCCGGTATAAACGGCTCACAATGGTTTCGCATTTCTTGCATTTCTACCCAACAGACACTTCTCTTCTACTCTTCATTAACTTTTACCTCTCTGCACTTCCAAGCAACCAGTAACATTCAGTTCTCTCTATCTCTCTCTGCTCTTTCTCTGTCTTCTTTCTCTTCACTTTAAAGGGACTGTACAGTACTGGTTGAGGTAGGGATTCATGTTTTAAACATTCGTAAGTGAGATAATGAAAAGCCTCTTATGAAATATGAAAGAGCATGTAATTTTAAGAAGGATTCAACATTTATCTGATGAAAATTGGTTTTCAAATGGCTGAGATATCCAAAAAAGTGCTAATAATAAAAGGCGACATGCCCCAACTTTATTAGTATCTCTTTGTTTCACTTTGTTTTTGGATATCTCAGCCATTTCAAAACCGATTTTCATCCAATAAACTTTTGATACCCCTTAGATCTGCATGCTCTTTGACATCTCATAGAGTGGTTTCTGAATATCTCACAAAACGTTAAAAGCTAAATCTTCACCTCGACCAGAACTGTACACACCCTTTAATCCATGTTTATACAGCATCATAAGAAATCACTCAACATTCTTAGCAATAGATTGCTGAATATATATACATTTATATAACTCTGGATCCGGCTTTAGGGAGACATTGTGTGGATGAGCAATTTCAATAGTAAAGCATGCGATTGAAGGGATACAGTATAGTTGAAAACGTTAAGGAGACTGATATAGTAATTATGAGCACCTAATGTCTTCCCAAAGCTGGATCCATAGTTTATATCAGTTTTTATGAATATATCAATTCATATCAATATATATATTCCACTACCACCTGAAGGTCTACCACACGTAATCTTGTATCCTCACCTTGTGATTAGCTGTATTAGTCTCTCTTTATCTACATTCTCGAGGTCGTAGTACTTTCCTATCCTCTCTGTATTCTTGAACAGTGTACCAGACCCTGGGTGAAAAGAGGAGACATTTTAAATAGTTATTGCAAACAATATTAATTTGGGTATTGTTTCATGTCAGACATTGTTGCATTTTACAACTATTTAAAGCAATGTATCTCAGAATTTCCGACAACATCATCCCCTTCTCAAACTTACAGAGTGAATTCTTTTTTAGTCTATCATTTGGGGAAAAAGTACAAACAAACTGTGAAATCATCATACATGTATGTATGTAAATGGCTTAATGAAAGGTGTAATACCTGTACATCCAGTCTTTGTCTACGGCCAAGATTTGGCTCAAGCACTAGACCTTTGGTCTCTTATCTTCTTTGTGTCCTTGCACCTGTAGCCACAACCTGACATTCCTCTTTGCTGGAATATGCATATTTACATATTATTGAAAAATACATATTTATATACTCTTCGAATATGCATATTTTTATACTACTGGAATATACATGTTTTTATATGATTGGAATATTCATATTTATATACCATTGGAATGAATTAACATATAACTGGAATATGAATATTTATATATTATTGGAATAGGAATATTCATATATTATTGGAATATACATATAATACATGTTGTACTATTGGAATATACATGTTTATATGTTACTGGAATATAGATATATATTATTGGAATACACATATACTATTGGAATATATACATGTATATTCATATATTATTAAAATACACATATCTATATATAATTGAAATATGCTATTGGAATATACATATCAATATATTATTGGAATATATACATTTGCAGATCAGACAAGACAGAGTGGTAACTTGGTAATGACATGTGCTGGCCTGCTTACCATGGTGGGTGAAGAGCTCAGCGAGGAGAGCATCCGGCGAGGTGATGACCACGCTGGACATGGCCGGGAGGTCGTGGAGCATGGTGGCGATGTACTGGATGCGGTTCTGGCAAGAGTCGGTGCACCACGGCTCCTCGATCATGGAGTCGACGTCGGCAGGGACGTGGACCTGGGGAATGACCTGCAGACAGGTGGGAGAGGGAAAAAGCCATACAATGACTGGGTCACATTTGGAGGTGCATGACTGAAAAAAAAAAGGCTTCCACAAGTGCATCTAAGCCACTGTGTTGTTTAAAAGCATTCTGCATCTTTGCCCGTGAAAACTTTCCACAAACATCTTTGATATTCGCTTTTGAAATGTACATATTTTGCATCAAAAAAGCCATCTGCCAAGTTTTTGTGTGAAATATTAATTTGCTTAAATTCTAATTCAATTAAACTGAACTACATCTTATTCTCCGATATTATGAAACACTATTAAAAAACAAAGAGAAATTTTGTCTGAGTGTTGACAGTTTGGTTATGGACAAATAATTTTTTTTAATGTCTCTTTTAGTACTGGCAGTTAGATTATAGACAAATTGGTAATACTGGACACACAACAATCATATGGGTTCTACAACCACAAACAAATGGCCAAACTATGGCAATGTCAACTGGTACATCGTAAAGGTTCTACGCTACAGAACAAAGATAACTACTCACAGTTTGCCTTGCATGGAACATTGTGGCAATATTCAAACAAGGGTGCATATGCTTTGAAATTAGTACTCTTCCACAGAACTGTAATATTGTAACTTAATACTTTGCATCAATGTTTCGCAGAGTTTACAGTCATGATTGACAACATCACAACACGTTCAGGCACTCGGCCAAGTAGGTGTGGTATACTACAAGGCTGGTCCCTTGATTGCAGATTTTGGTGAGTTGCGTCTTCCAAAATGAATCCTATACTATCCACAAAGATAAGTCCTTATCTACTTTTTCAGTTTTCTGAAATGAACAAGAGATAGATATAGCTAAACTGGCATGGGATAGTTCTCTTCAGTTCTATTATGTCAACAAATTTGACTAGAATTCTTGAACAGATCTACTTCCTACAAGAGCATGACAAATGAGGGTTTCCTCACCTCCCCTTGCCCATCCAGAATTCCTCCCTTGTTGTTGAGAAGTAGCACCTTGATGGGTTGGACAGCCTTGGCAATCTCGGCCGTGGCCTCGGAAGCATCTATACTGACAAGCTGCGAACTGGACGTCTCTCCAATGGATG
This sequence comes from Diadema antillarum, assembly GCF_040938485.1. Lineage (NCBI taxonomy): Eukaryota > Metazoa > Echinodermata > Echinoidea > Diadematoida > Diadematidae > Diadema > Diadema antillarum. Next base: position 4,421,380 of record NW_027271081.1, read on the forward strand.
ACACCACCGGTATATGCCCTGACCTGGAGGGAGGCGGTTGCCATGGAAATGACCATCACACAGGGATGTATATTGTGGAATACATTGTCATCCCTCCCCTTGCCTAGTACCACCACTCCATTCTTACATTCTCTATCATCCTCAACTCTCCCATCATCATCAGCTAGGAAGCATCATCATGGATTGGAAATCACAGAAGAAATCCTCAATGAATGAAACATAATGACACAATCTACAATAAATGCATGAAGTATATTAGCCTTCTTCTATACTAAAGGCAATCATGTTGTTGTTAGCAACAACAGTTGTGACTGAAGAGCTGAAGGGCTGAAACTAAGCACATCAGTGCAAGGTCCTTCTTAGATCTGCGATTATCAGTCATGACCAGGAGAGCATACTAGTCCATGTGAATAATTCAAACAGTAAATTTGACCAATAAAACTGGTCAATTGAAAACTGACCAACTGAAAATTTGCCCATCTGCTTTCAGTGCAAAAAAAAAAATGAAAAATAGACAAATAAAAATAGATGAATAAATAGATAAATAAGTAAATAAATACATTACTTAATTAATAATAAACATATAAATAATGTACTCATAAGCTTTTTTGAAGGCATTCTGCTAATAAATTGTAATTTTTGTAACTAAATGCTGGGTAGGATATTTAGTATTCGATTCAAAGGTACAAGTACTAGAATTCAGACATATCTCCAAAAGCACTTTCGCTGGGTTTGGTTCTCGCTGGTGGTTTAACTAGTCTTGCACAATGACCCTCTCACTGCACCTCTTGAAATCACTATAGTGGGAGGGACTTTGAAAAAGGCTAGTTGTGTATACGAATTTCAAGAAAAAGTGATATCAGGTACGGTGGGATGTGTTACATGTTATCTACATCATGCCTTTTATTCTCTTTCCTGATTCTCTTTTAAGATCCCACTCAGGAGAACAAGGGATGAGGGTGAGAAGGTAGATGTAGATGGTAATGCTGTTAGCAAAGGATGATGACTTTAATCAAGACAGCTCTAGGCATCTGAATGTTTTATGACTTTAACAGCCACACCATCAGCAGATATGAACAGACAAAATGTAGTTGAACATGAGAGTGTCATGGTTGAAGGAATGAGAATAGAGGGAGGGATGGGAGGAGGATGAGGAGGTGGAGGAGGAGGAGGAGGAGGTGGTGGAGGAGGAAAAGGAGGAGGAGGAGGAGAAGGAGGTGAGGAGGTGGAGATGGAGGAAAAGGAGGAGGTGGAGATGGAGGAAAAGGAGGAGGTGGAGATGGAGGAGATGGAGGAAAAGGAGGAGGAGGAGGTGGTGGTAGAGAAGGAGGAGGAGAAGGAGGAGGGGAAGGAGGAAGAGGAAGAGGAGGAGGAGGAGGCAGAATATGGCCTTACCCTATACACCACTCCAGGGGCTCGGTGTTGACGTGAACAACCCTCCCCTTGGATCGCCCCTCACCCACTGGCTCCGCCTGCAAGACGTTACTCCCTGAGAAGAGCGGATGGGCGGGGGCGCCGCTAGCCTGAAGGAAGTTCACCATGGTCATCGTATCCGTCCTCACTCGACTCCGACTAGCCTGGGGGGAATGATGCAGGAATGGGGTCATTCATTTGGCATGGGAGTAACACTGAAGTGTACCTACAATGTATTGAGCTACACTGTACCAGTGTTAGCATTTTCATTGTCATCATTGCTGAGTGTTAACTTGTACATAATGACCCTTGTCAGACATATTCTATTAATTTTCATAAGACCTAGTTATCAGTAAATACTCCCTCCTAGTACCTTACTCAACTCTCGACTCCCCTGGGGGAATGATACAAGCATATGTTCACTAATATGATATGGGAGTGACACTGAGCATACTAATATTGACCTTCCGTTATTTGTATTTTCATAGTCCTTATTCCGGATTGTTGAGTTGTACACAACGACACTTGGCAGACATATTTTTATATTTGATTTTTTCATCTACTGGGATATGAAATAGTAAAAATATCATTAATATTCCCACCTAGCATTCACTCTCTCCTTTTCTCCCCCCCCCCCCCCCCCCGCCAAACAGTGTCAATTTCAGTGAATTGCTACTACAGTGCACTACAGCTCTCATCTTTTCAGCTTCTCCAGAAGCTCAGCCGCCTACGTGCATGTTTGCATGTTACACAGCTTACCTCTCTCCGCTGCAATATGGACACACACTATGCTCTCAGTTTTTCCCCTCACCATCCCCTTCCTTTGCTTTCACGCAGAGTGATTGGAAAGGGGGAGGGGATAACTAGCACATGTTCTATTCTCACCAAAAAAATTAACTGCCATCTCTTGGCCTGACACGCCAATCCCTGTAATTGTTCCCCGATGTAGCGCAGCAACATCATTTTCTGTGCATTGATGTCTTCAGAAGTAATATTTCAACTTCAGTACAAGTATAAAATTCAGTTTCACACCATATTAAAAATCCTTCAAACGATCACGTCAGCCCTCGCACATGAGAGCTATTCTGTTGTGTATCAAAACTGTGCACATATTAATTCATGCAGGTACAGCAGACTTTCGTTTAGTCAGGAAAATGTGCATTATATCTCTTTGGGTTTTGTCTGCATACAACAGCTCAGTCAGATACTTTCCTGGCTTAGTTGTTACAATAACCAAAGGTACGACACAGATTTGGATAGTCTGGTTATGAAAAGTTCACCAGGCAATGGCTGATATGCTACTTGCTCTGGTTAAAAGGTATTGAAAAATTATATGGGAAAAAAAGAATAAATAATGATAACAAATTAAAAATACACTTGTACATACAATGTAGGTATAAGTTCTACCAACCCTTTATTTCCAGCTTTCACTGTTGTTGTTGCTAACCTATTCATAATAATCTGTACTGTCAATGAATTCATTTCTATTAATACTACTAACATCATTATTTTTACCATGAAATCAGTAAAGATTTTTAAAAAAATCATTGAAAGTAAAACAAACATTCAAACATTCAAACAGAATTTTACAGGCTTAGCACTTGTTCATTTTCTTCTCCCCTCCCCCCCCCCCCCCACCTCTCAATCCCCCAGGCCTCAGGGCCAGCATATGCACAATGTTGAGTGCATCCTTCTGCCTACCTGAAGTTCCTGGTCTGACATGTTGCTGCTCTCAGGCAGGGAAGCTCCGTGGACCACCAGTAACTTCATGTCGTTCCGGTGCAGGAATGCTAGGTTTGAGCTCAATGCCTCTAACTGTGCGAGGGACGAAGTGGTGGTAAAGGGTAGGAAGGGATGAAGAGGGGGGGGGGGGGGGTAAGAAATGATAGACGTTTTCGAATAGTCACATAGGCAGTGAGATAAACATAATCATCACATATTAAACTTCGTCAATTTCTAAAATCTGACATTAGAAAATTGCACAGTAAAAAAGTCTATCAAAATACCATTGTATCTGAACCAAAGTCAGGTAGTGTGGCATGTTAAATTAATCTGTAGGGTATTGTATCTGCCTTCCAATCAAGAGGTCCCTTGTTGAAGGCCCAGAGAGACAAGACGAGCCATTATAAAGCACTTCCCTTAGGCAGAGGTATATTGCTCTGTCCCACAAATTGGACACATCTTGCATAGTGGCTCCCTTTCACAGACCTTGTCGGGGAAAGCTTGTAACTCTACCAACCCCCTCGTCCGTTCGATGCATGTGTGGGACTATAAGCAGGGTTACACACTAACCCTTCGTTTCTACTGGTCTGACTTGTTTGTCGGACCAGTAGGTACCCAGTTTTTCATCTTTTTCTTTTTTTTTCTTTTTTTTTGTGTCCATTCCTGAAAAAGTTGCTGGTCTGACAGTGAGTTTTACTGGTCAGGGACCATTGAACCAGTGCCAGTGTGTAGCGTTCCTATAACCACAATCATCAAATGGCAATCATCCTAGCACATATTCTTTTTTAATGTAGCATACAAAAGAAGAAGACACCCACATTGTTTCTTGATTAATAAACATGATTCTCACTATACTTTCAAGAGGCAGTGATAGATCTATTCTGTTCAAATGATCTGAATGGTGCTGAAACATCATACATGTCACATTTAATGCCCTCCTTCCATGAAAATTTGAAGAGGCCATGTCTCCTCCATTAAATACACATGAAGTGACTACTCAGTGTTGGTTAACAGCCCATCATGCCTGCGTTCGATTCTCACCACTCAAAATTTATAATTGATGGTATCGTTCATTGGATGATGCCAAATAGTATAAAACAGCTGCACTATTCACAACCTCCTTGCAGTGATTTATTAGTGTATCAGCAATGAATGATTAAAGTCTACTGACGAAGAGGGCGTTTGATTGCATGGGGACAACTTTTCCTGCCGCAAAGTATACTTCTTCTAACGAGGCCTGCCAAGTAGCAGTAAAGTCCTGTTCATAAGGCAGTCTTCTCATGTTCACTACTGTATACGCTATAATTTTCGCGTACATAAATTTTCACGAATTGCCGCTGTCACACATTTTCGCGAGTGGTTAAATTCGCGATTGGGGGACCAGAGAAAATATGAAGTGGCAAAGAAAGTGTGAATTTTCAACTTACTGGCAAATAAGAATGATACTAGTTATACACTGCATGAAAAAAACATACCAAACTCTGCGAACTAGTAAGTTAGAATTCAACATTTTTGAAGTGGTTAAGTCCATCGGTATCGCGCTAGATTTCTGACGAGTGGTACGAGGGGTACGAGTAAAATTCAACGGCAACCAGCTGGAGCATACGAAGCCCCGGCCCCTAAAGTTGACATGTGAATGTAGCGGCATGCAAACGCAAGAGCTAGGTGCTAATACGGTACATGTAATCCAAGGGTGACACGCCGCGCATGTGCTGTTCGCGCTGAATTGTTTTTGCAATTTCGGCTTCTCATACGTAGGCTAGTGTTAGCGCATCAAATGCAGCGATGATTGTGTGTCAAATGTATGCGCGCGCGCAATATATAGTAGTGTGATTTTCGGCCTTCCATAATGGGCTAGAAAGATGGCGCACGAACCGACGGTTTGCTCGTTCGTGAGTCTAGCCAAAATGCAGAAAATGTGTAAGATTATCTCATGATAGTCACAGAATTCCGGGTGGAAGTTCTTCCTCTGATGGTTCTGCGTAAGTTTACAATTATTACGTTGTTCACAGTTCTTGATAAAAGAGAATTTAAATGCCTTTTGTGTGTCCGGCTATCATGAACGGTCTAGCGTAAGTGACGCTAGTGTAGGTTATGTACGGTGCATATTGATATAGCGTAGGATTGATAGCTTCGCATTGTGCATTGTACATTGCGTGTAGAGTTACTGTAGTTGTAGCGTTGTAGATTCGCATTGGCTCTTTGTGTTATCATTTGGTCGTGAGCTGATATGATGTGTAGAGCAGTATTCAGAACTTGGTTTATATGGTGGTAATACATTCAGAATTAATTCACAACTTCTGTAAGACAGAATTTGACAGTTAAGCAACTCTGTTGAGTAACATTTCCAGGTGAAGATTCAAAAGTAAATATGAGGTTGGATTCGATACTAGTAATGATAAAGATTAGTGATAATTTTGTTGTTTAGGCAGTTCCAGTCTAAATAATGCATTTAGACGTTAATACAAGTGTATGAATAAAAGACTGTCTTTTGTGTTTCGAGGTACATTTGTACGTGTTTTACGTATTACATTCTCATAAGTATGTGGTTTGATGTATGGTAGCGTACAGGCTGAAATATTTTTACATTTTCATGTGATATGAAGTGTACGTTATTAAGGCATCTTAAGCAGCTCTGGCTTAAGGGAAATTATCATTTACTTTGCTCAAATGTACGAAGGCAAGCGTAGTGCCACATATGTAGGCACATAATGTGTGATGTAAGTTATTTTGCATTTTCCATACAATTCTTTGCAACTTACTGTATTATTTCACAGCTTGGGACAGGATCGCAATCAGAATGCATCCAGAAGGGCTAAGCTTCTAGGCTTGGAAGATCACAAGTCTGTAAGTCTGGTATAGGGTCTTTACATGCATATATCACGGCCTCTAAATACATGTATTATTCTTTTTTTTTTTTGTAGACATTGCAATAGAACATGAATATTGCTACAGTGTCACCTACAAAGTGTAATAACATTGATACAGTGTAACAGTGGATGGATAATGACATAAAGCTGACATTTCATAATGTGTAGTGAATACATGCATGGATACAAAATGTGTATGTAGGCTATAATGATGCAGTATAAGACAGTGTACTATTGTTTGTTCAGAAGAAGCAAACCTTTTTGTGTGTTAATGGAGAATTATATCCATATACATTCAACCTATATTGTGATCCAAGAAATGTATGTTTGATCTATTCATACAGTGTATCATTCATTGTTTCACTTACAGTTTTACCATTTGCACATATGCGCACACGCACTTGGGCTCATGCGCATGCACAACAAGGTGGAAGATTGAATAAAGACATGAGTGCAACGTTCGACTCGGCTGTCTTCAATTTTGTTCTTGTTGTTGGTTAGCTGACTGGATAGGATCTAGTGGTACCTAGAAACCCGAGGCCAGCATAGCGCATTTGTAACGTTGTGGCACAAACAAGCTTAGCCAGTATGGTCTGTTCGGTAAGCCTTGACATGGTATACTAGTACATGTACTGAAATGTTCGTATCATCAAGGCAAGGGATTCATTTTGGAAGGTAATATTTTCGCGCGTTGTTAATTTCGCGAATAGCTCCCGACTCGCGAAATTCGCGAAAATAAAACCCACGCGAAATATATAGCGTATACAGTATGTGCTTAATTCCTTTCAGGCAGTCACCTGGCATGGCAATGGCACTACATTCCTTATGAAAACATGGTGCAAGGGCCAAGGAAAAATTTTCTACACACATACGGACCGGTAAACACACACACAAACATATATAGACACTAAGGTCTCCATGGAAACCTGTCCCCAACATCAAGAGTGCATCCATCTTGAATTTGCATGGCACACCATATTTCACTTTAATAATATGCAACTCTTGTTGACTTGTCTTTAGAAGATGCTTCAATTACATAGCCCAGTTTAAAGGGACTGTACAGTACTGGTTGAGGTGGGGATTCATGTTTTGAACATTCCTAAGTGAGGTAATGAGAAACCTCATGTGAAATATGAAAGAGCATGTAATTTTAAGAAGGATTCAACGTTTATTTGATGAAAATTGGTTTTCAGATGGCTGAAATATCTAAAAAAGTGATAATAATAAAAGGCAACAGGCCACACTTTTTATTAGGATCTCTTTGTTTCACCTTGTTTTTTGGATATCTCAGCCATTTCAAAACTGATTTACATCAAATAAACTTTTGATACCCCTTAGAATTACATGCTCTTTGACATCTTATAGAGTGCTTTCTGAATATCTCGCAAAACGTTAAAAGCTAAATCCTCACCTCAACCAGAACTGTACAGTCCCTTTAATCACATGTCATTCTATTGGATTATTTCAATTCAAGATGAATGGCAGAAGAGGCTATAATTGAATTCAAATTGTGTCATGAAGATATTCTCACATTGGTAGAGGAAGCAAGGATACTATTAAAAACGTGTAGTAAAAGTGAAATTTTCAATACATCAGATTTTGCATTCTGAATATTTATGTTGCTTCGCAAAAGTTATGCCATCCCAAATTTGACTTGTTTGACATCAACAAGGCCCAGAGGTGGAATATATGCATGGAGTCTAATCACATCCTCCGGAAGTTCCGCTGTGTTCATCCTACCGGATTGTCAATGTTGAATTAACAATCATTTTGATCGACCCCTGGATGTTTGTGCTTTGTGCATTGTCTCCCAATTGTTGACACTGAGGATCGTTTGACATGGCGTAACCTCCGCGATTTTCTCTTGTGTTCGTGTCCGTCACGCACGATATGTTCATCTTGTGTTTATCCCACATCCGTCCTTCGTGCTTTGTGTCCCTATCATGCTACACTGACAGCGGAGGAGGGTAGAGGCAACACAACTGTTCTTCTGATGGTTCCTTTGTGTTCACGCTGCATTGTTCAGAGCAGTATGATTGGGATTTATAGCACTGCTTTATGTTGTAAGAAAAATGAAACTCAGGAAGATGCACTTCTATAAACACCAATCGACAAGTCATCTATCAAATCAACTAACAACTGCTTTCACACAATGTGCATTTTAAGAAATGAATACTGCCCGTTTCATGCTGAGATAACCTCACAGAAATTTCTGCCCTAAGCACAGATTTCCTCGGGCCAGCTTTAATGTTTACTGAGGAGCCTGCACAAGAAATGGCAATGAACGACGTGCACACATACATATGCCACAACCCATGGTACTTTATGATACCCTCAAAACTGCACTGATACCACATTTATGGGGCATTTAGCGCACTCCAGGAGCAGTCCTAAAGCCTTCTCAACTCTGTATGAAGAGAGAATCAGGACCGCTCCTGAGACACTCAAATCTCTGTGATTAAAATACCGGTAGTCACCAAAATGTTCAAGAGCACTCTGGTAAGTGGTATGGTGTGTGTGCTCTGCATACAGTTTACCAACAGTTACGTTCACACCCAGTTGCCAAATTTGAAGCTTTTTGAGCAACTGATTGATTCATTTTGACCTCTGATATAATATCAGGTATATTTGCTTGCTTATTCATTAAATGAAAAGTGACTTCCAAATTTTTGAATACACTATTTTCATCAATCTTTTCACAATTTCTATTCACGCATCCCGTGTCTTTATGATTACTATCCCATATCTTTTATAAGTCGGATAGTGAAAAGTAATTATCATCATACGGACATGCTGTAATTATCATCATACGGACATGCTGTACACAATTGTATGGGATCTTCCTCAGAGAGTGACTGGTCATTATGCAATGTGATCAATTAATCTAATTGTCGTCCTATCTGTAAGACCCCGTTTACAGTGCAGGGCCGGGCCGAGCCCGGCCTCAATTGCGATACTCGGCCCTGCAATTCTGTCCGTTTACAGTGCCGGGCTCGGCCAAGGCTTTTAATTCAAACCTTTCAATATTTTGTCGTAGTGGCGCTCTGCTTGTAAACAAACAATTATTACTGGGAGCACGCTGGTTGCAGTTTGGTACCGCATTTGGTCCAGTTTGCGTTCACAGTGAGAAAAGGTCGATCTTGGCCACGGCTTGGCCGTGGCCGAGGCTACCTCCAGAGCTTGGTCAAATGCGCAGCCGATTTTGGCACCGCATTTGGCCTTTTGCGCGTTTACAGTGAAATGAAGGCTGGGCTCAGCCGCGCCCTAATCAGGCCCTTTCACTCACTGTAAACGTGGGTAAAACATGGGTTCAAAGGGAAAAAGACAGTGAATGTGATTCCAATCTTTTGAACCTCCTTGGTAAAAACAACTATACAGGACTTCAATAAAAACCAGGCTGTGTCGTCAACATTTGATCAACACATCCGAGTGTATCCTTCACACAAATAACACAGGTATTGTATTCATTTAGTCATACCTTTGAAGTTATTGTATCATAGAACAATTTACGTCGTTTCTCAGAGGCGTATCCCCCGCCTTACACTGCCTTTACACACAATCTCAACGGACCATGAAAGGACATAACTCCATTCAGCCGACACCCCAAGATCAAACATTAATGTGTAAAGTACATTAATGACAATCTGTCACATCTGAAGCATGCCAGAAAGGGCTAGCCTATGGGTAAGATAGACTTAACTTTACAAGACAAGCTGCTTCTTTTCCATCGTCTGGGGACCTTTCAGCACTTTATCTGTCCTTGCTAATATCACATCACAATGCTGACAATTCCGTTTGCATGTACTATTTGTTCTAAACAATGGAGGCAAAATGGAAAAAAAAAACCCATAAATCAACTGTTTGCCCATTTCCCCTCACTGTTTGAGAAATTGAAAAGACTTGACCTTGCCATATCTTTTATCTTCATTTGAATAACGGCAACCGCAAATTAAAAATGTGATTTGTCATTTCTGGCAATGTAATTCCTGAGGATTCTTAAGGATACTTGGTCACTGGTGGACTCCTAAGGGCATTTACATGCAGGTTATGAAGGGTCATCAGCATTTGGAGTGTTCTATTTAGGTGCGCTAATTAATATCCCATAATGCACTGCTGCTTCTCCAATTAGACCTATATTGGCCACTTTGTCTGTCTCCCGTTAGTCTCTCTAATCAGACCCTGTCTACAGTCACAGGCATCCCTACAATTTGGCAATGAATTGGCCTGAATGCAATGGAAACCATAAATTTGATTGAGATTTTCGGATTAAGTCTGAAGGAAAACTACTCCATCTTCACGTGTCTTTTTCCTTCAATTCATAGTTTCTACAACAACAGCAAAATCCACCAGGTATTGATAAGTGAGCTAGAATAGAAAGTGTCATTCATGTACCAGTATCAGTAAAACAGGAAAGAGGGTGAAAAGTCAGCCCCTTAAAGGGAAAGCAGGGTGGCTAGACAAGTTTCTTAGCAGATCCTTTCAATATATCAAATATGGTAAGCAAAGTCCAAATGGTGGTTGAATTTTGAGCACTTCTGAGATCCATGTTTTGGCTTTATCAACAAAGAAAACCCAAAAAGCAAACAAAAATACATGTTCTTTTTGGGCTCTTTGTTGATAATCGCTTTGTGGAATGCCCCGCTCAAATTTGGAGAAGCTTTTTCCCTACCATGTCTGGCTTCTGAAAGATTTCTTGATGAACTTGGACCACAGCGAATGGTTTGGAGTGGCTGCCACCCAGACGCTGGAACTGCTTCAGCCAATAGCGTGCCTCCTTAGGATCTGTGCCCACCTGCCAAAACAGAAGGAATGGAAAGAAGAGAGATTGTGATTGGCTGATGTCAATACAATGCAAGCACATGACACAGATGACATGCAACACAACGGCTTCAGTTACATGTACATGAGGCATGTTACCCTGACTTTTATAGGAGAGAATAAGAAAATATAATATTGAAAATAAATCATTTGCATACTGTTTTCAAATCTCATGCTTATTTCTGTAATTAAGGTCTCTCATGGCAAATTAACAAAAGCTGGCTGGATGTCGGTCAAATGGTGTAGGTTTTTCTGATTTTGTGCATTCTTTGAATACAAAATCTCAGCACATTTACTGTATATTCTGCAAATTAGCACACCAAATTAAAGATACAAATTGGCCATTTGGCATTTGATCTGATACAGGCCATTGATGCATTCAATAAGAAGGCAATACCAATCACAAATCTCCTTTATAGCAGAGGAATTTGATGACCATAGAACTGCATTCCTACATTTGAATGGATGGTGCACTGGGCAGGAAGAATTTACAGGGGGAAGAATTTACAGGGGGTAGAAATTCAGGACAATGCACCTCATATTAGATGGAGCAATTTTCAATTTGCACTTAAAGGCCTGGGTACGTTATATTATGAAAAGCACAAAATATGCAAACATATTAGATCACGCATCCTTTCTTTGCCAATTCAGAGAGCTGGAAACCAAACTGCTTTCGAAATGTTGACTCACAATTTCATGGATGACATCTTCCCAAGCCAGTTAATAACATAATGCAAGCAGAAATTTGCCACTTGAGCTACAGCTGGGAACAGATTGCTGTGCACCCACTGAATTTCAATGACGATACAGCATAGCATCATAGTAACTCTTTGGTTCTTGTGAGATAGAAAGACAATGAAACATTTCATAGATAGACAGCCTCTTCACTATCAAAAATTAAATCTTTATTTTTTGCATGAAAATATGCTCATTTATATAATAGACACATACATGTAAGATATTACAAATTGTACCATGAAATGACACATGTGCAAAACATATTAGGTCATTTATTTGGTACACCTAAATATTCTATAATCTTTTTAACAATAATTAAATAGGTCAAATTCATGCAAAACTTGATTCTAAAACACTTCTAGGCATTAACTGGTCAAACATAATTCAAGACACACATTTGAGCACATGATTCTAGTTTGCTTTCAGGTTTTCTTTGAATAATGAAATGCTCTAAACAGTTTTACAATCAAGTTCTTTCCCACAGTTTTAAAGGCATAATTTACCATTTGCAGATGAAACAAAAACCAAGCATTAGTGCTTCAAAATAGTTCTAAAAGGTGAGTTAGGGCTAGAAACATCCACTGTAAAAATTTGAATCTGTATAATCGTTAAATACACAAAATGTGAACAACAGTTATAATAAAAATGTTTCCAGATTAAACCGTCTACAGTTACGGTTTATTGAGAAAAACACCGATATCTCCTTACATTTTAGGCTTTATCGCAAAAATTTTATATGGTAGGATGTTCTGTGATACAACAGATCTACACATATGCATCAAATGTGATATCTTGAAAAATTTTCGAATCACTGCTCCCAAAGGTACACTGGACCTTTAACCCCTCTTCATTTGGCAAGAAAGAGATTCACTTCCAATGGCACTATGGCCCTAGTAAAGCAAACATTATGCTTTTTAATAGCCCAATCCCCTATTGGTTTCAGATGACAGATATCATAAACTAATCAATTGAGTGGTCCGTTCCATATCTTTACTTGTGGCAGTAAATCATTCGAAGTACACCTTGCTATTTTCCTGCATTTGAATTGTGACTTCATCTAAATAGATACAGCATAACCTTCATAGCAATGTCGGATGCGGCAGATAGGGGACGCACAGAGATGAATGGCAGTCATTCATGAAATGACAAAGGTCAATATGAATGTGGACAAGGGTGGCTGTACACGTGTGCTGGTGCTGGATAGCAACATACAAAAACTCAAGTATGTGCATGTTTACACAGTTGTCTGTTTGTATGTGTTGGTCTGGCATGTGTGTGTGTCTATCCTAGCTTTAGCTTAAAGGGAGACTTCACACCATTTCCTATCTGACTCAAACATTGGATTGATCAATAAAATCTATTAAGTTCAATAAGAAGGAACAGTGAGCATTTTTTCACAATCAGATGAGGACTAAGAAAATTATAGAATTTCAAAGTCTTTAAGGTTTGCCCAAGTCTAAGTCATACATCTAGATTAGATAGGACAGTGATGTTGTTCATTGGCTATTTATAAATAACTCTCAGATAATAATTTGTGTTTTTTTAGGTCAATTCAATGGTGACTGTAGCTTGTCCATCTGTAGAAAAAAAAAATGACACACAAAAGGGGTATCATTGCTATGGTACAGTATTTAAAATCATTTCAATTCTGGAACAATTTCTTATGAAACACACAAATTCTTCTTTACAACCTGTTCATTATGTTTAAAACCTCCATGAAAAGAGAGCTAGGGCTTATACTGCATAATGTCAGTGTGATTCAAGTGACCAGGGTGGTACTGTGAATCAAATTGTGTATCAACAATAGACTGATCACAATCCAGTTCATACAACCTCTTAGAATAACTGCACGCTCTGGCTATTTGCTGCACCAGCAGACAGCTAGATAATAAGCGATAATCTGCACAATAAAATTGTTGTCATGGTGATTGCAGCCAGGGTAGCCGACAAAAATAGCATTGTAAATCCCTGTATTAGACAAGGGGGCCACAGATGACCTTAAATGCAGAGTTTCTGATCCACCAAGCGTAACCCTCTTTGAGAACCTCTCTCTCTCGACAATCGCAATAGGGGTGAAATTCTGTGAATCTGCACTGCTCTATTCACCACTTCCGGCTCTATTTGGAGAACTACGAGGGCTACGTGCAGATTCTCCATTCTCCCTTTTTTTCTGCTTTCTTTTTCTGCACCCCAGGCAATCCCTTTCTGATGTACATTTACATTTTCTACAAGTCACAATTGACAGTTACACTTCTACTGGGGAATATGGTCAAACAAACCATGGAGCTACGTAGCTCCATGAGCAAACTCACAATGACTATGTTGAATTTGAAATAGTATAAATTTTGGAACAGCTTCCTGTCTGAAGCCAAGATATACTGCGCTGTAGTTGCACTGTAAGACACAGCACATTGCATTCAGAGTTACTGTATAAGCTGTTATTTTCGCGAATTTCGCGAATCACAGTTGGATCACAAATTTAACAACACACGAAATGACTCCATGCGCTGTGTTAATAGAGCATTAACGTAAACGTCGGCATCGATTCGTGAAAAGAACATCTCACGAAAATGTCTATGACCTCATTACTCGCGAAAATATCTGAACGCGAAAATAACAGCGTATACAGTACCAGTTTAACTAATTTTTTGCTAGAGCTTACAAGAGTAGAACTTTATGGCATATACATGTATTTATAAGATGGCTGAGAAGCAGAAGGGCACATTCACATTCTACAATTTGAGCATAAATACAAAGGAACAATCAATTTTCATGACAAAAAGTCCATTTATAATCAAAAGTGGGAGATTTGTAACCTTTGTTCCAAATATCTGGTACAAAAATAGTGATTTTGTAGGTTTGATATCTAACATTTTACTAAAAGTGAAAATGATTGAAAATTTATACCATCATAGTAGAGGAGATTGAGCTTTACAATGTGATACCAATAACTCAATACCCCTCAAAATTGCACTAACAACCTTCTGGTTCTCAGCCGATGATTAATCGCATCCTTGCCTTTCAGAGCCCTGGGAATTAGTGTGGGAGCTGTTAATTCTGTACCAGATTCTCTCTTTGAGGATACAGATATGACAGACATACAGCACTCTCTGTCAGTTTGTTTGTATTTTTGTTTGTTTGTTTGTTGGGGGAGGAATTGCAATATCTATGCAGAGGAACAGGACTTCTTTATCTTAAACCTCCCCCCCCCCCCCCAGAAAAAAAGGAAGAAAAGAAGCCCATCCACTCCTCTCTTTACCCACATATCGTCGGTCTTATGCCAAAAGGGCCTTAAACCCCTTCCACTGTTATGCCAAAAGGCCCTTAATGCTTTAGACTTTGTACACTATTTAGTGCCCTTTTTGGCATAACAGGGGAAGTTCTTTAAGGCCCTTTTGGCATCAGGCCGACGATATGCACACATGTACACACACATACACACAATGCTATTAATATTGTAGTACCATCATATACTATGCATACTGAATTTCCCTGTACAGTTCAAATTCCAGCTCTCCCGACACAAAACTCATCAATCAATCAATTCTTAATCAAAGCAATCAATTGTTGGTTCCCAATTACACTCAAATCTGACTTGTCATAATGGAATATTAAAATTGCTCTGCTTTCACTGTGCAATCCATAAAACATGCGCACACACACACACACACGTAGACACACACACACACAGAGGAAACTTGTCATTTTGGGCCCTAAAGGGGATTCGAGGTAGATCAATGATGTGGGATCCTTATACTGGAAAGGAAGTGGCAGCATTTTGTTCTTAATGCCTGTCTGAGGTTTACCTAAAATTTTAGTTTTCTGATTTAAATGACAGTAGAGAAGTAAAGTGCATAGAGACATTCTGAATTTAGAATGTGCTGTGCATAGCATTCTCATACATTTCTTTATGTCATGTTATTTCAAATGGCATATTGATCTATATGCGGCACTAAATAGCCATTTTATATCCCACCAAACTGATCACAGTGCGCCACAACACACATCTTACACTAACTGTAAAAGTGGATATTTTCACGTGACTAATTTTTCGCTCTCGGCGGGGTAAGAAGAGTTTCACATGTTTTCAATTCCGTGGAATCAAGGCATCAACTCCTGGAACATCTGGCAAACTAAAATATTCACATGCTTTTATTTTCGCGCTAGTTTCGGGTTGCGTGAAAATTTCAACGCCACAAAAATTTCCACTTTTACAGTACTTATCAAAAGCCTATGGATCAAAAAGAGAAAAATGCAGGCCCCCATACATCCTGTGTGTATGTAAACAATATGGCATGTGACTGGTCATAGTTGTTCTTTGATTTTACTTTGGTAAATATACCTTTATTACAAATGTATCATAGGCATTTCATCAACCGCAGAAGATGCAAAACATTTTTGAGAACAGAAACATGATGTCGATATACATAGATAGTTCTAAAAAAAGAGAAAGAGAAGGAGAATAGATAGATATATAGATATATAGATATAGATATAGATATAGATATAGATATAGATATAGATATAGATATAGATATAGATATAGATATATAGATAAATAGAGATAGATAGATACAGACAGATAGATAAACATAAAGATCTAGATAGATAGACAGACAGATCTTATAGATGGATGGATGGATAGATGGATAGATAGATAGATAGATAGACAGACAGACAGACAGACAGATAGATAGATAGACAGATAAACAGATAGACAAACAGATAGATAGATAGACAGATAGATAGATAGATAGATAGACAGATAGACAGACAGATAGATAGATAGATCATAGATAGATAGATTGACATTGATAGACCAATAGACAGAGAGCTTTATATTAGCAATTTAAGGGGAGGGTACCAAACAAACTTTTTAAAGGTCTCTTGAGATTGGAAACATACAAAGACAACTGTTACAATTGTATCTCACTGTCAACTTCCCTTCATATTCTCTTTGGAGATGACAGGCACCAAGTACCTGAGGAAGTAGAGGCAGGTGCATGGGGCATCTTCCTGGGTCAAACCTACTGAGTGTACGTGAGAACGATGAAGAAAGCATTGTCTTTTGTGACCGCTGTCTTGAGCTTGAGTCTCCTCAACAGTGGAAGAGGTTGTTCCCCTTGTACTCTGTGACTACATGGCTGATCTGAGTTTCACTGCCAGAAGGGCATTACTGCCACATGACAAAAAAAGATGTTTATTCTTATCTCTGAACTGATAATGTCTTTATGTGTTTAGATGCTTATAAATGAGCAGGATACAGTGGGACAAACAATGTTACATTCCCTCCCTTTAAAGAACACGGCAGCAAAGATAAAGTACCTCATACCTTGCCTAATGGCAGCACCCTCAAACCAGGGACCTCACATTTGAGTCTTCTGTCTCATTTGCTGTTATTAAAGCCATAGCGGCTCCTCATGTTCATGGAAGGGTACAAATGGCACATTCACTCCCTCCTTTGATACCCCCTTCCTAACTCAAGTACCTTTGTAATGCAATGGCATCTTCAAAGACACTGTGCAACATAATACCTCAATTCAAGATATTGCCTAACTAGCTTACTGGGCTGTATGATGATGTTCAAGGACATGACAGAAATGATAGAAAAAGGGGCACATTCCAGCATGCAAAATTTGAGAAAATGCTCTCAATATTTAGAGATCTATGGACAAAGATCATCACACTAATTGAGCATTTACTTTATGATAGTTCATTTCAGCACTACTATCTCGTCAATGGACTGACCCCAACGTATTTGCAATCTTTAATAACAAAACGAAATCCTTTTTTCCAAACTAGATATGCAATTAGCTGTCCTCTCAATATCAAACTTCCCAGAACTGAATATTATAAAAAATCTTTTCATTATCGTGGATCTAAAACTTGGAACAATTTACCTGATTTCATCCGAAATGCCACCTCTGTTAACTCTTTCAAACGGCAATGTAAAATGCTTAGCTTAATTGATAGACTTTAGACATTTTGTGTGCATGGCGGCATGGGTGTGGTTGTGTGTAGGTATGTGTGCGTGTGGGTATGTATATGCGTGCGCGTATGTGTGCGTGTACGGGTTTGGGTGGGTGCCCGTGTACTGGTGTGGAAGTGAAAGTGTGTGTGTGCGTGTGTGTGTGTGCGTGAGTGTTGGTGTGTGTGTTAGTGAGATCTTTTCTTATACCATTATTGTTTTTTCTCTCCCGGATTTGATTTTTTTTGTTTCATTGGCTTGTGTGCAATTCTTTTCTCTTGTACGCTTTATATGAACGTATATATATTTTGTGTTTTATGTTCCATCTTTGTTACCGTGTTTGTAACTTTGTGTTTTTTACTTAAATTGTACTTTGTCCGTGATGCAGGGCCCCTTGGCAGAGCAGTTCCGAGTGAGCTGAAAGGGCTACCCTGCTAAAAGAAAACTGAATAAATAAATAAATAAATAAATCTATGAAAAAAAAAATTAGTGCATACAGGGTAAATCCAGTCACAAGGAGATTCTCTTCTTTTTTTTTATTGCACTTAGCAGTCATTTTCATGCTGTGTATCTTCATATTGACACAATCAGAGATTCTGGAAGTGCATATGTACACCATAGGACCATGCAGCATCATCATATGATATATATATTTTTTCTCTTTTTTTTTTCTCAAACCAGAAACATAGTCAAATATTGCCTTTTTATAGACAGCAAAGCCTAATCTACACTGAACTCCTGATTTCTATGGGTATGAAAAACATGAATATATTTTTTCCCTTAGTGAGGCACCATCTCTTACTATCCATAGTGCATTTTTTGTGTCTCCCCTGCAATGCCAGCATACGGTTTTATATTTCAACATCCTCTTGTAAACATGTCAGAATCCAGCTCACTGGAGAACATGGTTCCAACCATGCTATTACACTGCCACACATACAAGTAACTAAATAAAATGCTGAGATAAGTGTTGAGTTTGAAAAGATACTAACTCTCCAGCATGTATCATACATTGCAAGTCTATTTTTTGCTTCTTCTTTCTTTTATTTGAGTGAGGATGTATCTAATGAACGCATCAGATAATGATTTAATATCTCCTTTAGACGATCTATAAAGTACAGCACGTAGAATATATCGCATCTAGAATTTAAATCATTCTGGTTCAAATTCTTCAATTCCATAGATGCCAAAGCAATGAGCTGAAATGTGCTTTGGTTGCCATTAAAATAGCTGGATGCATCCTTTTACTGCATCAGCACAGTTTAAAACCTCAAAAAGGACTTCCAATATTAAGAATTTAATGCAATCCCCCTTATCTCTAATTGCATTGTAATGGGCATTATGTCGGGTGTGGCACTTTTATTCCACAGTGGGATCATAACACTTTTTTCATCGTTTTGATATAAATGTACAGGTTTATTATCATTAAAACTGTATACAAAGCAACCTATCATTCTGCTCCGAGACCCCTTACCAACCCCACTGACCCCTCCCTCACCTTAACCCATATCCCAAGCTTTTCAGTAGACGCTGATTAGCACTGAGGTTACATGAAAGACAAGACAAGCCATTTATAAGGATGCAAAACTCCTCTCTTACTTAACATGACTTTCCCTTACCCCCTTCTCCAAACCCCCCCCCCCCCCACACACACACACAACACACCACACAAACATAACGTCTTTCTGTATGTTCACTCAGTATTAAAGGATTCACTTCTCCTCAATATGGCTTCACATTATGCGCTGTTTTGGCCTCCAGACATTCTTTTCCCAAAGGGGACAAGCAAAATCAGATGAGCAATGGTGCTGTGCACATGCCACATACAGTATAGAACCAACATCAACAGTCATACACTGTATCTTCATTTTCAATTTAAAAAAAAAAAAAATGTGCAAGAAATATATATACAGAGTATCGTATGCAATATGGGGTTGAGTACACTAAAAGGATTTGGGGCAGGTAAATGCACTTTACAAAGTAGGCAGCCATAACAATCTATGGTTTTCAAAACAGAGACTGAAGATCCAGGATTCAAACATGATATGGGGTTGTGCTAGTCAAATAAGCCAGGATGAAACCACAAACCACAGGAATGTTTATTGTCTGATGAATGGAGGGGACTCCTGTTATTGAAGTCCTCAGTGAACGGCAATTTTCTTTTGAAACAAAATTCCATTACAGCCTTAATACAGTACCGCATATAAAGATAAAGACAATAATTTTGTGATCTGAATCTTTTATAACATAATTTTTCTACAAACTGGATATCTCTTTGAGTTTAGGACTTTCAAATGTTTCATGCTGACTTTGTTATCAGGACTAGGAATTGATTGAAAGAAAGTAGCTGTGCAGTGAAGGGGGTTGTTTAGCATTGGTGGGGTATAATCCTTGATACTCAGAACCACAACTTCTCCTTTGCAAAAATACTGAAGTCAAAGACAAAGTGCTTAAAGAGCTCTGGAGAAACATAAATCTTCTTCTCGCTTAATTAAGGCATCTTGACTTTCAAACTCCAGACAACTGACCCTGTGTAAGCTGAGAATCTCATCCATATCGACTTCAATCTAGAATTACCAATCAGTGTCGGCAAAGAACTGGACACGACCAATTTGGCCACACGACAATATACTGGAGCGACCTCCCAGCACCTGCACATAGCCCAACTACAGCTGAAACTTCTGTCCATATGCCCCTTTCACATGAAGAATAGTAATCTGAATCTCTGTTGACACAACATGGTCAATTGGCAGATGTTGTCTGATCTATGTATCATGTGTCAGCATCATTGAGCCAGGCAACAACACCCTACCTACTTGACACCCAAACAAGATAGCATTTACCCATTCACCATAACTTACTGAGTCCAAGTAAAATTCTGGTTTTCCGTCCTCTTGTCAAGCATGATCGTTTCCAAACCCTCTTTATCTTTTAACTGTTGATTGACAGTTTGCGCCCCCCTTACTTGACCAGATAATTCTGAATGGTGCAGCTTTTGAGATTTTCACATACAACATGTACACAGCCTCTGTTGTACCCCATTGTACCAGTGCACTGGAGATTGAGTCACATACTCGCAAGCAAAATAACATGTGCTGTAAACCGCTTGAGAAGCCCCTTTTTTTTCTAGTGCTAATTAAGACAGATATGTCAGGGAAAACTCTATTTGCCAACTGTTTTTAGTTATAGTGCCCTCAGTGTCATGACTTCTATACAAAGGGGAATTTTTAATGTCCCCTTTTGTGCTCAAATTAGTGCCTTGTTACTTCATAGATTCCTTCAGATTTGCGCAGAGTTGAACGAACCATGGGTGCGGAATAACGAACACCTCTAGGTTGTGATTGTGTTGCTTTCATTGATCCCTCGTTTACTCAGCAAACCAATCAGCACCCAGTTGGTGAATGGAATGCTATAGAAGTCACTGAGGCCAATGACAATCCTCTTTGCAGAAATGCCAACTGTTACTCTTTTACAGTTTGTACTCTTCTTTTTTTTTTGGTCAAAAATTCTGCAGGTTTCATAGAAAAAAAATGGTTTTTCTTAATTGTATTAGATACATATTGTATGTGTTTTGCAGGAAAGGTAAAAATACTGCCTCCTCCCCCCCCCCCCCCCCCCCACTTCTTTTCTGGAGCTTATTTCATAAGGAGTTGGGATTGATCTTATGCTTGATATTTTTTAGCGTAACTCGTTGAATTGAGCATAAGTCCTGTTTTATAAAGACACTATGCTTGATTTCAAGAAAAATCAATCATAACTTTCAGTAGATTGAGCCTCACTTGCAATCAATTGCAATGTTGTTTATGAAACGCAATTTGCTTTTGATTGCAACTTACGCTCAATCTTCATGAAACAGGTCCCAGCCCTCAGAATATCGCAATGTTCTTTCAAACATTAGTATCCCTGTCTGTGATCTAAGATTGGTATTAATTGGTATGTTCCTGTCCCAAAGAGTTTACATTGATACACAGTTCATTGCGTGCTGGAACACTTCTTGAGCCATTAAACTGTGGTATGTTGTGGTTTGCTTGATGAGTGTCTAATATTATGGTGAGAATGGCATATTTTCAAGTGGTTAAAAAAAGTGTCAATGGTGATGTATTTTTTGTAAGTATGGACCCAAACCTACACTTTAGATGCTGAGTTCACCGGTCTAGTTTCAAATAATATGGCTCATCTACCATCTTCACAATTAATGTACCAATGTGTAGGATTGGTCAGTTGTGGGTAAAACATGGAACCATGTCTCATTGTTATAGTTGGCCTGCCAGGAGCAGTCTACTTTGAGTGTGTGACAGGCTGCAATGCCCAGTCTATAGGGACACAGCAGTCATCCTGTACAAGCTAAAGGAATAATTATAGAGCCACAATTTGTACATTACTCTTAACACCACCTCCACTCCCTTGAGTTGCCTAGGGCGGAGGGAATCACGTCACTGTCAGAGACTCCAACTTTCCCGCTTTCGACGGGAGATCTCCCGCCGAAAGCCCATTTTTGCAGAATCTCCCGCTCTCCCGCTTGAGACTTAATTTCTCCCGCTTGAAATGATTTCTTACTTAATTTCATTTTATGTTGAAAAATAAGCCTTAGATAGCACTAGAGAGCATCTAGAACCCTAGACCGCAAGGAACTTCGTGCTCGTGATGTGCGCTTTGCGCACATCAAGTTGGAGTCTCCCGTTTGCTAGGGGTTTCAGGCGGGAGAATCTCCAGATCAGAAGGTGCTTAGGGTTGGAGTCTCTGCACTGTGTTACAACCAAAAACTCTGCAGCTTGTCATTCTCATGCAAACAAGTATCACAAGAGATAGGCCTAAATAGCTTTTACTCAATTTGGGTTGCACAAACATGAAATACAGAATATTTTACATTAACAACTGTAAAGTGCAATGGCACTCTGTAGTCAAAATTGCTGTGATTTAACAGATTTAAAATCAGACATGCAGAATAGTAGAAGTTTTGTTGATGTTTTACTGATATTCAGAAAGTTAATGGAATGTTGATAAATATTTACATGTACAAAACAGTGGTATGATATATGATCACAAATCTGATAGGCAATGCCATCATTACATTTCATTTATTAGCTCTCCACTGAACGTCACTACAATATCCTACATTAGAGAAAGATTAGAAGAGCCTAATGGATTCATTCAATCTGCACAAATCCGGAAGAAATCAACAAAGTCCAGTTTGAAAGCAAAATACGTATTGAATTGATTAAAATGTGTTGCCAATGTGAAAATCAATTATGACTTTAACAGTGAATTTTTGATAACTTTTGGTGGCTATTAGTCTGGTAGATGAAAACTGAAGAGACCCACAATCTTCTCTCAGTCTATTCTCTATTTACTGCAATGGATTAAATGTCATCATTAACATTATTCACTTGTATAGTGGTGAAACAGTGACAGTTCTGTAGAGAAAAAAAAAAAGGTCGAATGAGCAGAATAAACAGTTGAAGATATGTGTGCAATTATGTCAATATATGTTTATGAATATCAGCAGAAGTGAATGAGAGAGCATTACCAAGTGATTGAATTTAGGTACGATGTATGCACAGCAGATCATGTGAGTACCAATGCCAATACACATGCTGTTGAAGCCCCATGAACAAAACAACCCACAGTGGCAGCAGAGAAGTTACAAAATCCATGAACAGAAAGAGTAATGTGCTACCTGCCTTCATATGGCAGCGTCCTCTTATTACACAAAGTGCAGCAAAGCTTAAGGAATTCTATACTTATTGTTACATACATTTTTCCCCCTCCATGTACTCTTTGTACACTCAGTAAACTCTGCACGTTGCAGGTATATGAATTGTGCGCAGTACAAGAAAGAGAGACAATGTAGAAGAAACCAGGAGCGGGTAGGTTGGCCAGCCTTGACTTGTTTATTGTGGGTAGCACATTGTCTCTTAGTTTTGAGTTTTGTGTCAATACATTTGGCATTAAAAGCATGTTGACAGATAGATTGCGCCATATAAATGCTGAGAACCATCATCATGTTTAGATATCTTCCAAATGTGTGGAAGAGGTTATCTAAGTGCATTATTTTCTATTGGAGAAGAATTCTCTAAATGGGACTAAGCCGCTAAGGATATTTGTGATATTTGACCATATTAATGTGAGTTCCGTCATTACTGTATTTTCTGCCGTACTCTACATAGTTATGCTCTATATCAAATGCCATAGAGAAATAGTAGTCTGCCATGTAACATGGCCACCACTGTGGCATTTCTCTATCATATTACAATGGGAGAAAAGGCTCAGTATAAAGAAGGTTAATAGTGGAGAGATTCTATAGGCTTGTTCAGCAATTAGTCCTGTATTCAAAAGGGTGTGGTGAGTGAATTAAAAGGAATTTAAGCTCTGCCTCAGTTAATGGTATCCTGCTACTGTAGCTGATTGTGATGTTATCTGTATTCTCATTTTCCATTTCATACAGTGGATTCTCCATTGAGCTAGGTGCTGCCATGATGGTTCTTTTGGCATCCAATGTGGGAATCCCAATCAGCACGACTCACTGCAAGATAGGCTCAGTTGTGTTTATTGGCTTGGTTAGAGATCGCCGGACAGTCAACTGGTCACTCTGCGGCGGTATTGTCCTAGCTTGGGTGGTCACTTTGCCAGTGACTGCTGGCATTTCTGCTGCTTTTATGGCACTCTTACAGCTGGCAGTGTAAAGTTGTTAAACCTTTTATATTTCCTTGCAAGGCGTGCCTTTGATGGTACACTTTCTTTACTTTAAGCATCAGAGCTGCAGCATAAGTGGCCATTGTCTTTCTACAACTATTATTCAACCCTTAAAGGGATGGTATAGTATTGGTTGAGATGAGGATTCAGCTTTTAAGTTTTTGCAAGATGGTTAAAAACCACTTCATGAAATGTAAACCCCCCCCCCCAAAAAAAAAAAAAAATATATATATATATATATATATTTCTTAACAGAGGAATTCAAAGGTTTTTTTTTTTTTTTGGATAAAAACTGGTTTTTAAATGGATGTGATATCCAACAACAAAGTAAAACAAAGCGATCCCAATGAGAGGTGGGTCCTACCTTTATTGGGATCACTTTGTTTTAGATATCTCCGCCATTCTAAAACCATTTTTCAGCAAATAAACTTTGAATTCCTCCTAGAATTATCATGCTCTTTCATATTTCATGAGACATTTCTCATTATCTCAAAAAATCATTATCAAAGAAGTTGGAAACCTAAAATGCTATCTCAATGGAAGCTGTACCATCCTTTTAAAATGATGGTTAGTCATTTAACATGGAGTTGTACTTATTCATCAGTTATGGAAGTTGGTGTATATAAAATGTTGTTAAAAAGTATACCAGCTCTTTAGAAGAAAGTAGGGAATATACAAAGTTGTGTACATATTTAATTGAATACAGAGCAGTTTATTTTTGTACTTCTCTTGTTACTTTCTAAGAAAATATCAGCCCAATTTGTACTTCGGCAATTGTAAATGGACATATATATGTATGTATACATATAATATATATATATATATATATATCTGCGTATATTTATAACTAATGTTGAATAAATGGTAGTTTGGGTGAAATTTGATAAAAAGCATAATCAGAAACAAATGCAAATATCATCCTTGAAAAATTATGAGTTAATATTTGCTCAAAGAAGCATTGAATTGACTAGAGCACAAAATGTATCTTGTACCACTAAATTCTGTATGTTAATGAGAAATACAACTTTTTTTTTGGAGAAAAAGTAGATACAGGTATACCTACATTCCCCCAATGACCCGTTTTCTATGCATATCTGATATACACCCATTTGTTTTTGCCTTTTTTTTTTTTTTTTTTGCGTTGCTGATAATCTCCCCTTAGTTGTATTGATGGTACAGTCCTCAATTTGTACACACTATGCCATCTTCCACATTGTGCATGAGCAGAAAAAGGTGATTTGTCCCAGCAGAGCATGTTTTTTTTTAAATTCACTGAGTTAAGATCTTGATATGATTATTCAAGTAATCCTTATTAAGTGGAGCTTGCCAGCAAATCCACCTGATGGCAAAAGTGATATTTGGCATTATCCGTGGAAAAAGATTACTGATACATTTAGTGCAAGATAATGAAATGGACACTTTCCCAAGCATTAGTTGATGGACCATTCTGGTCACCTGGTCTTCACAAGGTCTTCCTTTATCTGAACATGACTGATGGATTCTGTAAATTGTTATGTCAAGCAAGGTTATGCATTTTGTTCCTTTGAAAACAAGTGAAGTGCCTATCCAACTGAGGATAATAAAAAGAAAGAAAAAGGAAGGTAATTTGTACCCAAATGCACACAAGCTAACTGAACTGGCTTATTCAAATCTCACTGAATGAAAAGTTGCATTTGGCTTGACAGTCTGTGGGTTTGAATTTGATATCCTATTTTTTTATTTTCTTATTATGTCTGTACACATTTTGATATTTCCATCAATTGAATAAAAAAAAATCACATGAAAATTTTTATTTCCTTACATTATTTAAAACCTCAATATTATCCATGTTATGCATGTATTGCTAGAGGAAGGCTCCATTAAACAAACAAAATAATCGTAAGTTCTGTGTTATATGTGTAGATCCCAGTACTCCATGATATCTTTTGACTCATATCTTTTGAGGAAAAGTTGCTTAGAATCTGC
This sequence comes from Diadema antillarum, assembly GCF_040938485.1. NCBI lineage: Eukaryota > Metazoa > Echinodermata > Echinoidea > Diadematoida > Diadematidae > Diadema > Diadema antillarum. Next base: position 4,447,567 of record NW_027271081.1, read on the forward strand.
ACCAAGTGCTACCTGTTATATCACAATGAAAATTGTGTGCGACAGCACAATTTTTTCTTTCTTCATGAGAAGTGTGGCAGTGTAAATTGTGATGAGAATCCTCACTGGATCTTTGCCACTTTACTTCCACTGGGTTGCTAGATTTCAGCTTATAGCTGTACAGAAACATAAAATGTGTGTGCTGGCCAGGCTCCAAAGTAAACATATACTGGACATACATATGTATTTTTAGCTCTACTGAGCCAAAGGCTTATGAGCTATTGCAATAATTTGTTGTCGTACTTTGTAAATTTGGGTTGTGTGGATATCGCGGAGCAGTGCAATTATTACATGATTTTGCAGTGTTAGTTTTGTCATGACTTGATTTCATTGTGTATGAAGAACTGAGGGAGAAGAGTCACAGCAAAGCTGTCAGAACATTGGTATTTAGCCATTGATCTTAAATTTTTGAAATTTTTTAATAATAAAATTATCACTCTTACTCTCATTGTTTCTCAGTAGTTATGTCTGTGTGTGCTTTTAGGACTCAGAGCATAGCTGGAGAGAGAGAGAGAAAGAGAGAGAGAGAGAGAGAGAGAGAGGGAGAGAGAAGGAAGGTGGTTGCATGCAACCTCAAATAGAGATACATAGTTGCCATGGAGACCACTTTTGAACAATGGTGGTACTGGTTCAGTTGCCATTTAAAAGAAAAGTAGGATACAGTCCGGCCTTGATTATCTCGCCCTCTCTTATAGACTTCTCTATTATTCAGATGCCTCCTAGCAGTTAAGACAAAATAGAAAAACAATTGATTTCAAACACAATTAACACTCCCACAAACTCATGCAAATTACACATTATATTCCCTACAGAAACATGTTAAGAATTTCACATTGAAGTGTTTCATTTTCACGACTATGATTTTATTAAAGTAGGCAAGCATTTATTACGCTACTGTTTCAATGTACACATTATCATTCATACTTTTATCCATCACATTGTTTCTCTCATACGTATGCAGCCACATTACTTACATGTATCTGGGCAGGCGCCAGTCCCAAAATGGCCAGATAACAGAGGGCAGACTGTAAAGTCTGGCAGCCCAGAGGGTTTTGATCAAACAAACAGGGTACCAATATCTGAATATAGGGGCTTACACAGGGGAACCTACCATACATGTATGCAGATATTGATGTCTGCCATGTTGCTTCTGCTGCATGTGTGCCTGTGCATACATATATCAGAATGCATCAGCATGCATACACATACATCGTAATATGTCAAACAAAGCACTTTGAAAAATAGGCAATGAGGTATCATGACTCAGACCATCATGCATATCAAGAAAACAGGTGTCTTAAACAGACACCATTTTTCTGAAACAATTGCAGCTTATGTCTATTCCTTGCAATAAATTTTGTTCTCATTGTACTTGGTAATATTCCTGTATACATGTGTACTATCTTTACATAAATTAAATGAGGAAATACTCTTTTTATTTTAGAATCATAAATTTCATATCTTACAAGCATAGTGATACAATTCAATGCCAAATTACTAATGCCCTCCAAACCAAAGAATTTATTTTCGGTCGTAAATATTATTTCTAAACCCTCATTAACATTTATCCATTCTCTTACTCCAGCCCACAATCTTTCAACATTGTGACACTCACTAAATGGTGTATTATAAAAGATGTATATTAAATGTATAAACACTTGGTTCAAGCATAAGAAATCTTTTCTTTAATACAGGGGAAACTCGGTATAACGAACACTGCTATAACGAGATATCGGTTATTACAAGGAAATTTTCCCGGTCCCAAATTTCCTTCCACACAAGTCTATGTAAAATGCTACTCTTATAGCGAGATCGGCTATAACGAAATAACTGCTATAACGAGATAAATTTTGTGACTTCCAAACAAAGAAAAACATAGCCAATCAAACCTGTTATAGCGAGGTAAATCAAACTGTCCTCGGGTAAAGCTTTACTTCGCCTGTGCTATCACCTTCCGAGATTGTAAAGCTCGATGCGCCAAAAACTGTCTTGTACACACATATTTTCTTCAGTGCACTCCAGCTAGCACCGCATGTTGTACGTGTATGTGTGTGTGTGCGGCACACTGATACATGCAGAAAATGTGGTGGGACGGCCATATGTATACATGACATCATCATGACGTTTAGCAGGTGTGAGGCAATCTGATGCTGTGATTGGCTTTCTACGTAGGGAATTCCCCATCTTCACACACACGCAGTCATAATGTACATACAGAATGTGTCACATACACACACAGCATTGTGCAGACCATATTCCACACACCCATACACACCACATACTAATCCATAGACGATCGCAAGCTATATAATTTACAGATTCAAATATCTACAATTAATAAGAAACACATTCTTGATATTGGATTTCATTGGCGAAAAACATCTTCTTACCCATAAAGGTGAGTAATTCCCTCACACACATTATCAAGTTATCAGTATTGATTGAAAGATGATGGATAGTCCCACATGTGCAAATTAATGTCTTTACGTTATCCTTTCTTTTATGCCTACTGATATAACGAGATATCGGCTATAACGAGGAAAATGACTCGGTCCCGTCCATCTCGTTATATCGAGTTTCCACTGTAGTAACATGGATCTGCTCTCCATGAGAAATGAATGTATGATCAGTACTTACTGTCATTCCATGTAGAGACCTGTAAGGTGTATAGCAATCATCTTGACCCTATCAAACTGTTACGAATTTATTACCTGCAAAAGAATACTATTATAAAGGAGTAAAACAGTTGATGGACAAATGTAATGAAAATATATATTACAACTTTATTCTGTGAATAAGAATAACACAAAACAGTGAAACTGGGGAAAGAAAGCATTGCAAATCTTAGTCACTATGTATATAAGGAGAGAAACGTTGAATTTCAATCATGATTATACAGTGAAACCCCGTTATAACGAGTTCGGTTATAACGAGGTGATCGCGCCGGTCCCGTTTTCCTTTGCATGCAAACCTATGGCAGAACGAATCGGTTATAACGAGTTCGGTTATAACGAGATTCCGGTTATAACGAGGACAATTTTGGCGCATCATGATAAAGAAAAACATAAGCAATTTGATCGGATATAACGAGGTACCATTTCTTGACTAAGTTGTCGCTTTCAAACACGCGACAAACGAAACATTGAAAACCGAATTCACGCTATCCATGTCTTTTTCCCGTTTTGCAGAGAACCGTTCCTTCCATTTTTTCTTCTAAACCACGCAATAAGACACAGGAATGCCTTCCCATGTTCCTACTGAATTATCAAACATGATCATTCGATTTTCTTTTTCGCGAGATACGCGTGCGTGATATTAGGTCAGACCACAGCGCAACGAGGAAAAAAAGGATAACGCATTCAAAAACTTTTCACGTAGCGACACTTGTAGCCAAAAACAGTAGGGCAAAAATAGTTGAATAACGTATGTTAACATACTTAATCGGTGTTTAGAAAAAGAAACAAACGCATTTATTAGTTTGAATAGATCTGGATTTGTGTTCATTATAATTTAAAAAAATTGAATAAATTTTGAATAAATTTGAAAAATTTAAATATGAGTGTGTTTGATTGAAGCCGAAATAACTGGTGAAATAATCGCAATATCGCCGGGTGACTTTAGCGTAAAAGATAGTTGAATAACACATGTTAACCTACTTAATCGGTGTTCGGAAATAGAAACAAACGCATTTAACAGTTCAAGAACGGAATCGATGTACCAATCGTGAAGAGATTTTCGGAAGAAAATAAAGAACACAGTTTTAATCCTTTCGGGCGCATTGATCATACATTGTATAAAATTACAGCCGAAATTATTCATGAAATTATCACATTTCCGCTGGGCACTAACAGCGTAAAATACCTCGCAAGTTAACGGTAAACAACGCATACGTTACCGTGAGATCATCGCGATCTCGCCAGGTGACAGTAGCGTAAAAAAGCTGAATGACGCATGTTAACCTAAATCAGAAAAAGAAACCAACGCATTTATTAGTTTGAATAGATCTGGATTTGTTCATTATTACAATTTTAAGACTGCATTTCACAATGAAGATTTTTCTTTCTTTCAGAATGGTCTATTACCAGGTGCAGATTTGCGTAAAAAGGATCACAACCTTCCACATTCAATCCTGTCGCATATTTTCAAGAACGGATGTACAAAACGCAAATAGATTTTGGAGAAGAAAATAAAGAACGCATTTTTAATCCCTTCAGGCGCAACGATCATAAATATTGTACAAGACTACAGCCGAAATGATTCATTAAATCATCGCATTCCCGCTGGGCACCAACAGCGTAAAAATACCTCGCAAGTTACGGTGAACAAGGCCTGTATGTTACTCTATCAGCGCTGGTGTTTAGAAAAAACTTCACAAACAAGAATTATTACAATTAAGATTTAATTCAATTAAGATTTAACTCTAATTATGGTTGTGAATTACCCTACAATGGTCGCTGTGACATAGCCATCAAACAAGAAATATAATGGAAATAATTGAAAATGCAGCATTTTCTTAAGATTACCCTATTATTATGTGTTTTGCCTTTAACATCATTTGTTTATCATATTATAAATCTGCAAAAGAATATCAATACTATGGAAATATGAAATGTGATACAAATATCTAAAACTATCCCAAGCAATTCAGCGTAGCTCTTATGCATTATTTTCTTTACCTTGTAATGAATAGCGCCCCCACATGTTGACCTTAATAAATTTCAACCATTACAAAATAGTGAAGGTTTCCTTGCTTTTCACTTGTGGCAAATGAAAATGATTGATATAAAGTGCCAAATATGACAGTCATACATCATATAGTAAAAAGATTATATAGAGCACAATGTGTGCCCCCCCCCCCCCCCCCTGGAAGGGGTCAAAATAAGCTTGGGCCTTATTGGGTTAAAGAAAGACAAACTTTTTCCCCTCTTTCTGCTTATTAGGAAAAACCAGAAACTCAGCAGACGATCAAGGACACCGGCGGATACAGCTATGGCTTCTGTATTGACAACATACAGGTTGGAACTGAAGCCAAACATCAGAGGAAAGGACATGGAAACAAGTTCCTCCTGCAAACGATGTGTTTTGCTGTCAAAGATCGAGTCAAAGAGGGATCAGCAATTCTACAAGTACCAGCAGCAAGTCTTGATCCATACACATTCCTTCCATCTCCTGATGTGTTTGAGCGACAGAGAGCAAGAGCAGTTTTTCTGGTACAGTCCCTGCTACCCAAGCACATGACGCAACTTAAGCATCTACAGAACAAGATTCCCTCCAGAATCCTTCATTCTCATACTACTGAAATGGATGAGAAATCTCAATGTGTAAGTTTTTATTTAACATGGTAACACAATTGTTTTTATTCAATGCATGTGCATTAAATAGGAGTGCTTGTCTTCCGCAATCATAGTATTAAATACATCACTTTTGCAAGAAACATTACTTCAATTTCTCTTTCTTTCTTTCTTTCTTCCTTCCTTCGTTCCTCCCTTCCTTTCTTTTTTGAAATATAGGTCACTCTGGGAGTTGTTGACGCTGATCCAGGCTCCACTCAGGGTATGATCTCAGTGATGGAGCATTTGCAGAAATATGTTCCTGTTGTGGATGATCATCCCAAACCATGTCTCCTGAGTGGTGATGGCCTCACCATTGAGCGCATTCTCCACGCACAGCGGGCTAGGAGTAATGGAGCAAAGTGGGATGACCGTTTGGAGGCATTTTACGCTTGCCCGCAAGAGTTCCACAAGGAAATCCTCCATGTGCAGGTAATGATATACCATTTTGGTAACTTGTGTAGGCCTATGTTATGTTTATAATGTTTGGTGAAAAAAAAAGCAACTGATAATTTGGGGATGGAAGTAGTGATGCAGATAGTCAGAAATATGTGTGCAAAAAATTTCTTTTGTATTCACAACCTGCCTTTAAAAAAAAACAAGAAAAAAAATATTGGCTCAATTTGACAACGGCAGTAATGGTATGTTAAAGTAAAGGATTTTTTTCTTTCATTCTGAAATTTATGGTAGATTTCCAAAGGCCACATATAAAAATAAAGGGCCTCATGTACAGGTAGTTCATTCATGAATACGAAATAATTAAACATTCAGTTCAATTGCAATCTGATTTGAACACTCTGCATTGGGGTGACAGTTTCCAACACGGGTGCCTCCCTTTTATTGTACATGTAAAGTGTGTTGGGGAGGCAAAGCCACTAACATGAAACACCTACAAACCCAATCCTAGCTGTGCCTATTATATGAACTATGCATAATCATTATCATACAAACAGGATTCAAACAACAAGTTCTTCCAAGCATCCAGCCTGGCTGACAGGGGAACCATTGCTCAACTGAAGAATGAGTTCAATCACAGGTCATTCAAGAGAGATGCAGTTGAGAACTTTCAGCATGTCTGGGATCTGTATAAGGTATATATAAGTGTATATAAACTTTTGTATGAAAATACAAAAACTAGAAAAGGAATCAGAGAGCATAGACCTCTTCGAAGCAATTCATTTCCACTTATACACATATAACTCCCAATGATAGGTAAGTAAAAATATACAAAAAATGCTGAAATGTGATTACCTCTTCAGCGTTTTTTTGTGACATTCTCAACTTTTTCTGTGAGTAAAGTTTCATCAAATCTGTAGACAACTTGAGTTATTTTGCACTCTGACAAATCAAAACAGACAAAAGCATAACCTCCTTCCTTGGTGTAGGTAATAAATCCATGATAGACTTTGTGTGAACTACTAATTCTTTATTTGTTGATGCTCACTGCAACTGAGTTTTGGTTGTTTTTAAGTAATCTCATACAACTGATAATTGCAACATAAATGAAATTGTGACGATTTCAATTCATGAAAAAAAATAATTACTGCATTTGGATTGGCTATGTTACTTTTTTATGTGTGGACGTTGGGTGATATTCAGCTACTTAACTCATCATTCCTGCCCCTTCCATCCTAAATAACATTTACTTAGTTTCACTCTCAATAGACCATGTTTCAGAGATTTCTTATTCTCTCATTCAACGTTTTAGTTTGTGACAGAATCACACATCGTTCTGTGTGCAATGAAACTATGCGGAGTATCATCACTAGAGGATCAGCCAAAAGGATTGCCAACTGAGCAGGATGTAGAAGCACAGCTCAAGTGGCTATCTAATCTATCACAGCGGGTGGTGGACTTCTGCTGGGCTCCGCCAGATCGAGGAGATGTGCAAGTAGCTGCAGCAGGTTTTGATCAGAAATTAAGAGATGTTCCTGATGACGCTCTACGGTACTGTTTCTGCAACACAAAAGGTAACTTCAATCTGAATATTCGTGTAATGGTTGATGTTTGGCTAGAAAGATCTTATATGATGGTAGGAAATTCATGAACATCTCTTTTGAAATAGCCATGACAACGTGACTCATCATTGTCTAGTTACCATGTCTGCGAGTAGAAACATATTCTGTGATGCAAGAATGGATCTGGCTCTTGAAGGAATTGGAAGTGACATTTTGTATTGCAACAGATTGCATAAATGCCTACTGTTGACACTCCATTCATTACCCTAGTTACTGAAATGGGCCTAATGAGAAAAAGGGTTGATAATACAGCTTCCATGTCCACAGTATATACTAGTGTGTTATGAATTATTTATGGGAGGATTTTCATTGTTAATCTACATATCAATAACTTAAAATCTATTATATTTGTCTTACGAGGCATTAAAGCTCACTGCAGTGATGTGGCACTCTCCAAATAAAATGAAACATTTTACTGAAGCATTAACAGCTGACATGATTTCAAATGTAAATATTAAGATCTGATAATACCAAGTTGAATTCAGTTCACATACAACTGTGCACACAGTTACTATAAACAGTTTATAACCCTAAAGTGTTTTTTGTTTATTTGCCATTGTATGTTTGCTTATATACCAACAGAGAAGTCAGATGAAATGGTCATGTGCTGCTCTAAGACATGTAGACATGCATGGTTCCATTTAAGCTGTGTGGGACTCCAAGAGGCACCAGATTCTGACGAAGACTGGTACTGCTCTCAAGGGTGTAAAGACAGTGACTCGTACATCTACTGCTTCTGCCATAAGAAGTGTCAGACTGGAGATGAGGGGATGGTGCAATGCCACCTAGCAGAGCACTGTAAAAAGCATGAATGGTATCACAAGTCCTGTGTCGACATCAGCAAAGATGACCCTGTAGCAGGTAATGAGGATAGATGTCAAATTCGTGTGTGTGTGTGTGTGTGTGTGTGTGTGTGCGTGCATATCTTGGGTGAGGGGTTGCAGTGAAACAGGAGTATGCTGATAGAATCAGAAAGCTGTTGTGCATGCCTGTATAAAAGCTCATACATTTCAAGATACACAGTCAAAGTTGAAGTTATTATTGTGTAGAGGGGCAAGATTTAAATCCAACAGAAAAAAAAACCCTCAAATACAGAAATTGAAATACAATTGTATATGCATGTATATATTCATGACTAACAGAGGGAACTCAGATACCAACTTTTATGTAAGGAGTTGTAGCAACACTTAGTTTTTGTGGCATTCCTGCATGTCTATATTTACATGTACAAGTGTAGTACAACTGTTCCGATATGGGGTGGAGATGGGAGATAACATATCCTGTCCTTAAATAAGCCATGGATTCAGAAAATATTCTATGCAGATATCAATATTAACTTGATAATACATCCAAGATACACTATATGACCCTTCAAAATGTGGTGAAGCCTTGATATATAAATAGTGTTGTATTATCATGTGTGGAAAAAGTAAGACCATGTTAGATAAAAAACGCAAATACCACTACAAATATAGAAACACAAAGGGCCAACTTCAAATGATGGTGGTCCTTCTACCAGAGGGGAGCAAGGAGGCTCAACAATTGAAGGTACCCAAGCAAATGCAAATTCAAATCTTTGTATGGCAGGCATACAAGTTCTCTTCACAATTACTCCAAGTACTATCATTCAACACAGTAAAAAATGCATAACACACTCTACATTCTCATTTTCTTTTTATTCTTCTCTATTTTGTATTCATTTCCAGATAAGTGGTACTGTTCAGATGAATGCAGTCTTGGGGCTGAAAATGATGACTACATACTTAACCACACCAAAGCTCTCATGTATGAAGGACTTTGCCACCTTGTCAGACGACAAGCAGTCAGAGAAGGTGATGGACCAGCCATGACAGATGACTGGAAAGCAGATATGATTGACTTCCATCTGAAGAATCATCCGAAGTATCTCATAAATGGGCATTACTTTCTTGCATGTGAGTTTTAGACAGTGTTTCATTGAATGACAAGTTTATGATAAACCTGTACATGCTTTTGGAATTGTTTTTTCATTGAAAGTGATACTTATCGTGATAATGAAATACAGAAATGGAACTTTTTGATGGGTATGATTGGATGCTGCTGCATTGATTCATGCTATCAAATTAAGTCAATATCTTGTCAATGCATTTCAGATGAGAAAAATGTTACTCCTTGCAACCAAACATGAACACATGTACTGGTCTATGATTGACAAACTTTTTGACACTGTCCAATATGATGCTAATGCAGCTTAATGTTTGTTCTTTCATTCTTGCTCTTGATATAATTGATCAGTGTACATGCACACTATTTAAACATATGTGAAGGAGAGCACGTGCCCCCATGTCATTCTTCTTTTATCTTCAGTTTTATCTTGTACTTAGTAATACAACAAGGTAACAAAAAAGGGCTGGCAATACCACAAGCTACCCCACCAGTTGCTTCACTTCATTGTTTCTTCTCTACAGATCATTATAGAAACTTGAGCCCTTTCTGTGATTGATTGTGTTTTGATTGCTAATTAGGCGTTGGAGGGTTTGCTGATCCAAAGCTTCAGCTAAGCTTTGTGTGGAATAGAGTGGCAAACCCCAAAGGGAGACGTGGAGGAAACATTGGACTGGATCTCGTGAACGAATTCATGAACTTGGATTATGTGGGTGAATATCATAATTCTTAATTTATACTCCACAAACTTTTAATTTTCTCTTCAGATGTAGAAGGTAATTACAGCCAGTTCTTTTGTATTGCTGTCAAAAGCTTTTTTTCTAAAGTTATTGAAAGGTGACAGAGAATTGGCACATACATCAGTGGACCCCTCATTATAACAAAGTCCTTGGAATCACCGGTTTTCTTTTTGTTACATCCAAATTTCATTGTAACAGAACAAAAAGCACTGAAAAAAAACATAGAGTGGATGATGTTATTGCCTGAATTTTTTTACTTCCTTGCAACCGGAATTTTGTTATAACCATGTTTATTATAATGGAAATGCACTATCTTCTACCAGGTGCCTGTATGGATTGGAGTCCTTAGTCACTTCATTGCCTGGAAAAATACACTATGTCTACCACACCACTGACTTAGCACATAATCAACAAAGAAAGAAGGGTCACACTTTTTTAATTTGGTTGAACTGTAATCAAATTATATCTCCTATAGGGACCTACAATCCTGCTATCATTCTGATGAAAAGGAGCTCTTGAATTTAAATGCACCAAAAACATAAAAGAAGGAAATAATTTCAAACCCATCAAACCGAAACTTATCAGAAATCATGTTCAGTGTATTGTAAAATAGAAATGTAACTATGGCTACTATATAGCCATAGCAACATTTCTGTTTTACAATACATTGAAAATTCCCCAGAAAGTCACTGCCAGTCAATACATGCATGTGTGCTAAGTTCCATGCAGCTGTAAGTATCATACCTCCAACCATTTCCGACATATGGAGAAAAAAATGAAATGTTGATATTTTCACTTGACCTTTGACCTCATAACCCAAATCTCTCTCAAGTGAATCTTCATTGGGTAGTATATGTATACACTAAGTTTTTAGAAAATATGTTCAGGCGTGGAATAGATACATTGGAAACAGTGAAATTTTGAGCATTTGTCCTTGACCTCTGACCTTGAGCATCTTCACATAAAAGTGACATAGACATACCATCGGATATCTCAAATGGTTTTAGAATTAAGCTGTCCACAAAATGATAACGAAAAAAAAGGACAGACAACTTGAAAACACAATGCCTCCAGGGACACTTCATGGGGGAGGCATAAATAAGTTACGGACATTTTAGGGGTCTTGTTCAAGCACATGATCAATCCAACTGCATGTGATTTCTTATACACTTTGCATTAAGCATACAGTAAATATGAAACAACACACAATATCATAATAAATTGTTCACAATCGATTAATGGGCCAATGCTTAGGAATGTCTGGAAGAAATAATACCTTTTAGTATTGGCTTCGAGTTTAAGTATTGATTCACAACTTACTTTAGCTAAAACATACTTATTGTCTATTGTATTCAAGGGTAAAAATTTGTTTCAATATAAACAATAACAATCAGAAATGCTACTATTGCGACTTGTATGCCTACAACTTACATGTTTCTTACAATACGTCTTGAAAAGAAATGTAAGAATATGACCTAGATCTCCGACCTTGAGCAGGGGCACTGAAAAGTTGATAACCACTACATTGCCCACTCATATAACATCTTATTAAAATACTTCAAATGGTTAAGTTTTGCTGTCCACAAAATAGATTATGGGCAAAGGACGAACAGACAGAATGATGGACAGACAGCTGGACAGAAGTATGGCTGAAGAAACTGAAAATAGTGTGTCTCTTGCGGCAGAGGCATGAAAACCTCACATATTAAATTTCAATACGATAAATTAACCTCATGACAAACATCGCTCTCTTAATTTTCACAGGAATGGTAAAGTCATCTGGGGGAAGTACTACACCACAACAACTGTCCAGATGCGCACAAATGAGTGGGCCCTTTGGAAAGGACCTTGATGCCCTCTTTACAGGTGCAGGCATAGTTGACATGGAAGATAGTACTCGAGGCAAGAGGACAGATTTATATGACGCTGACATACGACGCTTCACTGAAGAATATCAGGCTGATGCCCTTTTGGACTATATCCCAGGCAGGGAACACTCAGGCTTTGGGGCATTCGAAGGAAGATGTATGATGCAAAATCCAAAGAAATTGGGTGAAAAGTTGCAGAGTCTTTCGGTAAAATTGGACATGTGGAAAAACATTACGTCTTCATCCAAGAAGGCATGAATCTACCCATCGCAGACACTGCAACATGAGTGAGCAGGGCCAGACTGAATGCTCTCACGCATTTCTTTAACAGTGAGATACTCCAGGATTCCCTTCCTGAAGCACTTTGTCTTCTTCAAGACTGCATTGATCAAGTCAATAAATTGCTCATCCGTCCATCTCGAATTCAGGGCACCTGGGAAAATGTACATGTGAGCTTGACTTGTCCTCCCATCCCTCCCAGCACGTCCCACTTCTTGCCAATAAGACAAGATGTCAGACGGAACGCCAAAGTGTAGCACAAACTCAACATCCGGAACGTTGATACCTAAACCAAATGCCACTGTTGCGACAACACACCGGATCCTGCTATTGATGCCTCTGAATGATTCAGTGATGCGAAGCTGACTGTTTGTGTCGGAACTTCCGTGGTACATTTCGCAGATTCTCTCATCAGCATCTTTGAACCCCATCTCCATGTTGATCCATGCCCATATTTCTGCCACGTGGTCGATGTTGCTGTAAGATAATTTGAAATGTGCATATTAAGGCCATGGCACACTATATATGTTTTTGGTCCTATGACTGACAAACTTTGGATCTTAAATGAATCACAGTATATAGCCTCAGAATAAACATGCTTGTTAATTTCATATCCAAAGTCAGTCAGTCGTGGGACTAGAAGTCAAATAGTGTGTGATGGCCTTTCACCGTTAGATAAAGTCATTCAAGATGGTCACAACCTAAATGATTGAATTCTCAAGAATCATGAAATATGAAGTAGAACAAGGAGTTCAATTGTAAAGAGTATTGCATATCAGCGTTATAGATCTGTATGGTGTTGATATGCTGTCATGTGGTTAAATTTCACCATGATAAAGGAATATATATGATATCATGAAGGTCTTCTATTATTTTGAGCAAAATTCTTTTCAGAACCTTGACCATTTTGAAGCAGGTCATGTAGATTACTTGATTTTGGTTTTGCTAGGAGGTTCATTACCCTGCAGATGATGCCGGACATTCCTTTTTTTAATCTGTGTATTAATCTCATGAGAATCGTCAGAAAGAATTTTAGGAATGGACAGGATTACTCCACACCAGTGCCATAATATAACATAAGTCTCCATACCCAGATCACCGAAAAGTGAAAGTGTCATTCATGAGATATGCTGTACCGTGCATAGATGATTGCTTTGGGTGTCCGTTCTTGGTTTGCCTTGAGGAGTTCTAAATACCAGTAGAGGTATTCTGTGAAGTCTCTGGAGCTGCAGTTGTGGATAGCCAAGTGGATGTTTGGCCTGCAATTAACATGAATTAAATACTTGTTATTAGGTGTGTCCTCATGATCAAGCAGATTTATGTTCTTAAATACATGTATATGGTCACACATAATCCGAAACTGGTTTCAAGCTGGTAGATGACTGCTGATAACATATGCCTAATGGATGCCTAGTTGTCAGTGGTTGCAAAAGGTTTTGTAAGAGTCAGCACTGTAGTGACTCTAGTGACTGTAGCTGCAGAAGCATTTTGATCAACTTCTATCTCATGAATCAGATTATCAGTAGTCTGGTACCAGTTTTTGCTGATGTAAACCATATATTTAGGGAGGAAATGCAGGTAAATGAGTTACACATATTACATGTTAACTCGAAGTGACAACCACCAAGATCTCAATGCCACTGATCAGATGTGCAATCATATATACATCAGATATAATTGTGCAATTAAATGTAAATGGAATTGTGTGCTTATTACCCGTGATCAAAAAGTTGCATTAATCCTAATATGGCATCTTATAAAATGTGCTAACAAAACATCACTTTGTTTGTAATGTACGACACTATGAGCTACACATATACGCTTCTCCTTTACTATTTTTGTCAGGGAAATACATGCGCATGCACTCTAGATAGACATTGTCAAAAATATCTACATACTGACATAGGATGTATGCTCCTCACTATACATGACTCTATTATCACTTTTTAATGCAATACTGTGATCAATCTTCTTTGACTGATACTTTCTCATTATTCAGCATATTGATTGAGCAACAATTATTTGTGTACCTGTCAGGAACTGTTGCAGAAATGTTGATCCGTGATCTTTTCATGTGGAGAAGCTCTAGGATTTCTTCAACCATATGGTCTGTTGCAGTAGCTGTAATCAGCATCCATGGACACATCAAGATACTGCGCAACCTCTCTACTCTCAGATAGTCTGGTCTGAAGCTTTTTCCCCTTGATTTAGTTAGAATCATAAAAACAAAATATCATGAATTAATTATCTATATATATAAAAGCTTTAAGACCTGTTGTATTACCTGAGTAAATAAATGTACATGTACATACTCTTTAACCAAATCAAGTAGATAGATTGGTAAGCAGGATCATCACCAGCTTTAATCAAGGGGAGTGGGATGGGGAGGGTGTGCGTTTTGACGGTTTGGCGCCACGTTTTTAAAAATGGGGGAGGGGCAGTTCATTTCTGGTTCCACTTCGGGGTTTCACCAGCTAACAAGCAAAAAAAAAAAAAGGGGGGGGGGCCTTCAGTGCAACTTCTGCTGCCACTTTAGGGTTTCATCAGCTGACAAGGGGAGGGTCTGGGAGGGGTTGTTTTCCCTTTTCCCTCTTGAGACCATGGAATTTTTTTTTTTTTTTGCATGTGAAATATGTTTGCATGTTTGATAAGTATAAACTTTTCAATGGGTCTGAAGGTGTCAATCACTCCTCCCCCCCCCCCCCCCCCCCAGTGATTCTATGTAATACTAGTAGACTACAAATTAATTTTGAATAATGTAACTAGTGTAATATGAAAGGTATTCCACTCATAGGCATGCTGGGGGGGGGGGGGGGGGGTGGGGGTGATTGGCACTCCAAGAATATCTCTTTATTGCCATTGTTTGCCCTGTTTATTGCTCTTGTAATAATGGTTGACAGACACGAGCATCAGTTAGCCAAGGATCATCTACCTGGGTAATGCAGGAAATGGGGAAACAGTTGTTTTGATATGGGGGCATATACATGAACATGAAAGCGTATGTGAACTTGTCTTGCTTTGCTTGCAGTCAGTATCTGATAATTTTATCTGTGAATTTCATATACTCGGTAGGTCTGAAATTAAGAGGACTTTATCTCACCACTTGGAAAGGCAATGTACTTCATCCACTGCCACAAGAGAGATGTTCTGGCGATGTTTCTTGAGCCACTCCCACCATACGCCAGAAGTAATGATCTCCGGTGAAGCAAAAATCAACTGGAAATGTGCCTTGTTCATACCTGATAATATTTTAGACAGAGAAAGTTTAACAGAGAGTTTAACTGAGTGGTCTAAATAGACAGTTTCAATAATCTATCAAAGATTCTTTCTATTTTCATAGCTTTTATTCATACATCAGCATCATTTTGAAATGTGAAACAAAAAGTGTAGAATCGATGTGTTGCAAATAAGTTTATTATGAAGCCATATCTTCTCACTTGAAATTATGTGTATGACTTGTTTGGGAACCATATAGCTTCTTCTTCTGTGCAGCTCTTTTCCTGTAGAAAGCCAATATTGATCTACAAGTCATCTGTGAATTTCAGCTATTTTTTATCATTGTGTATGAAGTCTGGCATGTGATGTTTCACCTCAGGGCCCCTTGTTTCCCATCAAAGTGTGTATTCTGCATGAAAAGTCTATTTCTCATTTATTTATAAAAAGATGAGATTTTATACTGCTTCAGACCATCAAATTTCTATGCAGGATGCTGTTGTTGTTATAAGCAGACTTTTCACCTTCAGTGTCAGCTCCAGTCATCTCCCTTGCAGGCAAAAGAGCTACTGCACACACCCCCTCCTCTCGCCACTTCATGACTTGATTGATGATCAAACTCTTCAGCGGAGTAATAACTATTGTTATGTGGCGCTTTTTGGGATGTATCTATTGAAAAGGACAGAAATGTACATTTGTAGATGTGAATATATAGACAGCTGTATTCTACATATAACTTTGAGCTATACGAAGTTTTCATTCGTACATAAGAAGAATTGTATTTTGCTACAAAGACGATAAAGTCTGAATAAATTATGAGAAGTTACAGTGTGCCTCCTGAAGTGTTTCTGCATTGATAATTTTAAATTCAGTCTTCCATGTCTATTTCTTCATATTATTCATAGTGTATGATCTTGCCTCAATCTGTCATAAAATGTAGTTGATGCATACTCAATTTCTGTATGGGGCCTAACATGACATATCTATTCTGAAAATAAAAACTTAGCTGATTATCATAAATAACAATTTATTGATCAAAATATAGGGCCTACATATCTCACTATCCTACAAATAGAACTAGATTAAAAGGATTAACAGAATTTTGTTGAATAGTTAAACTTGTCAAATTGTTAAACTGTAAGATGATAAATGTCTAATCAGTAGGCCTATTGCTATGAAAGATAAATTGTAGACCCCATTCACACATTTTTATTCTTTTGATGCTGTCTTGCTTGATCCGGCAATGGCTTTTTTAAGCCTTTCTATTCGTGTTCAATCAATAATCATTTTTCCTTATCTCATAACCATGCTTGCTTTAATTGATCGATATTTTAATATTATTATGTCATCAGAACCTGCCTTGCTTGATAAATTATATAAGATTATGATAGTGATATAATGATTATCATTATCATGATTTGAAATATCTAATCATAACTAGTACCCTGTATGGCTTCAGTTTGCTACTTTCACTGTACTTATTGATGCCATTGCATACTCACTTTATCCAAGATTCGGTGATGGAAACCAAAACAAACGCTCTTGCCAAACCCAGTTGGCAATATCATTAAGGTGTCCTTCTGTTTCACTGTGCTTTCCATTATTTCTACCTGCTCCTCTTTAAACTTAATTCCAGCCTCCTCCTCTAATTCCTTGATAGCATCTTTGAACTCCATGATGATGATACTCTACGAATGGTCCGAGAACTACGAGCAACATTGTACATGTACATATATGGCAGATGACGTAACCATGAATATTCATTTGCGCATGCCCAGATCAATTTACTTACGTGATATTTTCAAAATGGCGAGCGGCAGTGTCGATAGTGTCGAGTGGGGTTCCAGCAAAGATGATGGCGATTTCTCGTTTTCGGAGGTAATGGTGAGCAATACATAGTCGGCTAAAATATTCAACATTATGGTATTACAACATGTGGCTTTTTGTTGCGAATCCATGTGTCGTTTTGAACGGTGAGTTTGTGACAGAATTGTACGCGTCGCAGTACTTCCTAAAAATCGTATGGGATGCTTCGGGGCGCTGTTACTGTGTTACAGCGCCCCGCGACGGGGTTACTCTAGACCCTACACTCGTAATGTTAATTTTTTTTTCCTATTATGCCTTTTAAAAAAACAGAAACAAACCAAACACAACAAGCAAACAAAAACCGTGGTTTTCTAACCATCAACTAGTCGCATTTTGAGAAGTTCTAATCGTTACATCTGGGTATTCTAGATCAAGACTGTAGACAATTCCTGTGTTAAAAATAAGAGATCTCCACTTCACAAATATTGGTAAGTGGGACTACACTATTCGTTTGGATTTACGCTGATTTGTTTGAAGCAATCATCCCTAAAATACGAGTTCTAAACGCACTCACTGGCGAATATGGAGCTTCTGGTATCCTCCTCTTCTGGAAAGTATACATGATGTCGTTTTATATGGCACTGGATAACGATGACAGGCTTTAAACAAGCGGTAAATTTGAGCAGAAACAGTCCTGCAGGGCGCGGCCATGATGGATGGTAAGCACTATCTGGGCACCCGTCCCGCTTCATCATGAATATTCATCGTCTACATGTATCCGTAATACCGTGGAAATACATAATTTTTTCATTTCCCGGCAGCGTTTTTACATTTCTCGGCAAAACTGAACATTTTTCCATCTTCCGGCGAGACGTTTTAACATTCCCCGTTGATGCAATTTTTCGGGATTTTTACATTTCCCGGCGATACGTTTTGCACGTATCCAGCGTTCTGCCATTTAATAGTACAGTATCTTACTGCCTAATGAATATTCATGATGAAGCGGGACGGGTGCCCAAATAGTGCTTACCATGATGGATGGGTAAGCACTATCTGGGCACCCGTCCCGCTTCATCATGAATATTCATCATCTACATGTATCCGTAATACCGTTGAAATACATATTTTTTTCATTTCCCGGCAGCGTTTTTACATTTCTCGGCAAAACTGAACATTTTTCCATCTCCCGGCGAGACGTTTTAACATTCCCCGTTGATGCAATTTTTCAAGATTTTTACATTTCCCGGCCATACGTTTTGCACGTATCCAGCGTTCTGCCATTTACTAGTACAGTATCTTACTGCCAGATGAATATTCATGATGAAGCGGGACGGGTGCCCAAATAGTGCTTACCTGATGGATGTGACTTTTGATTGAGACAGGGCGCCGCGAACGGCGAAAACAAGTTCAATGCATGAGATCCAGTTAGGCGTGTAAGTGGAAGGGTGCTGGGAGTACTAACTGATACCGGTTCTGAATTTAAAACAAGTCAAACTGAGCAGTCGATGCTGCATTTATCGAGGTTTTTGTCGCATTTTGAGAAGTCAAAATTGGAATCAGGGGAATAAGGAAAGACTGCCATGCTGAGTCATTTGAATTAAATTTGAATTTGAGTTTATAAGATTGGAAAAATACTAGAGACCATGATCAATGACGTAACAAATTGCGATTGTCTGTCACAGAAATAGCATACAGAGATAGTGGATATTATTAAGAAGACACAAGTAGGCCTTATATACTGAGTAAGATAAGGATGTAGTAACCTGGTGGATAGATAGATAGATAGATAGATAGATAGATAGATAGATAGATAGATAGATAGAGACAGACAGACAGACAGCTAGATGTAGATAGATCATAAATAAATGGACAGGCCCGTAACTAGGGGGTTTCATGGGGTTCGAACGAACCTCCCCACTAGCGAGCAGGGTCCACTTGAACAAAAAAAAAAGTGAAAACTTCTTCCCTCAAACCGAACTATTAAAGGTGAAGAATTGATTGTGAGACCTTATCCCGCTTGGTTGCTTAACTCCCTCAGAAAGGTCCACTATTTCCAATTTTGAACCCCCCCTCCATAAAAATCCTAGTTACGAGCCTGATAATGGATGCCGAGGCGGTATACTAGGCGAGCTCGCCTATAGTATACCTCCGATGAGACAAAGGGAGAAAGAAACGAGCAAAGTGAAACACTTTAAAGCAATACGAACAATATTCCTCATGGCAATACCAACAACACGACAATAACAACCGAATTAACAATAACAATAATGACATAATAACAACGATAATGATTAAACTTGATATCGAGACTTCGGAAGAAGCTGATGATTTTTGACATTATTGTGCTATCTACATTCTTGAGACTTATGTGTAATGTACAGTAATGATAAAAAGAAGTATCATTTCTGCTTTCAAAGTGAGGTCGATTGAGCCTGAAACTAATTGAGTGAATACAATGCAGATTAATGACACCGTGAGCTCACCCAAATTGTGAAATTTTGATATTAAAGGGGATGGCTAGTAACTGATCAGTGGGAATCAGTGGGAATGCTGGGGGATGATTGTTCCAATCCTTGTGGGATTCACATAAGAGTACATTATATATCTATTGTTGTGTGAAAATTATTTGCTTCAGGTCTCATATTCAAGTAATGTGCATGCAGTTCAATGTTTCCAGGTTAGCATGCCTGTACAGTGTCAAGGCGATCGTTAACGGGCCGTTCGTTAACGATCGCCTTGACGGGCCGTTAACGATCGCCCCGTCACTGTACAGGCATGCTAACCTGAAAACATTAAACTGCACATTACTCGAATATGAGACCATTCTGAAGCAAACAATTTTCACACAACAATAGATATATAATGTACTCTTAGATGAATCCCACAAGGATTGGAACAATCATCCCCCAGCATTCCCACTGATTCCCACTGATCAGTTACTAGCTATCCCCTTTATTGTTAAGCATACACTATATACGGCGCTACGGCGGACAAACTATCAAACACATCTAAATGATGATACGAGGACCTCACAATATTCTTCTACCCAGGCTTACCCTATACACGATATTCGATGTTTTTATGAATTAAACAAGAACACTATCCCCTTACTGATTCATTTAGTAAATACATGTAATGACATTTCAGAAGGAGGATAAAAGCTACTGAGCTACTAATAATCTTTTTTTTTTAATTATCAATTCATTATTACCTTTGAATGCACAAACGTTAATGGTCAGGAACTTGAACTAATCTTTGTAAATTACAGGGTCGTCAGCGCAAAATTAAAAGTGTGCGTGAACGCAGGGATTGTGCCGTGGGCGTGAGCAATCTCTTTGGCGTGAAGAAACAGCTGTTACAAACTATAAGGTATCAAACTGAAGATGGCGCCCCATTCCTTTTATCCCAAACGAACCTTTTGTAATTTTGTTTTTGTTTTTGTTTTGTTTTTTGTTTTGTTTTCTCATTCCATGAGCATGTCAACAATGTCAACACGGGAATAATACAGCTGCAGTAATTCAGTTGAATACAAACAAACGAAGTGGAAAACCCTACTAGAAAGTAGAATTGGATTTTCATGGCGAGAACTTCTCATGTTCTCCCTGAAGAGAGTTTATTGCACTTCTGTCTGTCTGTCAGTCTTTGTTGTTGTTGTTGATGATGATGATGATGTTGTTGTTGTTGTAAATAAGATGTGATGTTGGCCTTTGCCCATATAAATTTGAACTTAGGTATATTTCCCACTTTTTGGTTACCATTTAGGATCAACAATAATGCAAATGTGTACTGCTCTCTGTCTGTTTGTTTGTTTGTTTGTCTGTCTGTCTTTTTGTTTCTCTCTCCCTTTTTCAGTTTATCTCTTTCTCTTGTTTTACTAACAAAATAAAAATAACAGGCCTGTAGTTGGTCTTGTTTGATCTCGATCTTATAAAGGACGTACTAGTAGTATCTCCTCATAAAGATTTCTTCTTTTTTTTTCAGAAAAAACAATGTCTTGGTTACGTGATTGTGATGGAATTCCCACTACTGGTCCTCGAACTGGCGCGAGTGTATCTAGCGTATTTTAAATAACGTTTCCCTAAGGGATAGGAAAACAGGTTGTCAGGGGTATATATTTCTTTCAAATACTTCTTTCAAATCGGTAGAATAAAGACCCGTATGTGTAAATCTTATTCATTTGTGTGTTTGTGTGGGGGGATACTTCTCATCTCCGTTATACCTTTAAAATTTAATATAATCATCTTTTCTTGACTTTCTAGATTATTCAAGATGATGACTATCTTATCAAATATTTCTGTATAATTTCTAAAAAGTTAGTATATCCTATGTCCTGTACCATGAAAATGTCTGGCCTCTCCATAGAAGACGACGGAGTATCACACAGGTTCATAGTTTTCATATAGTCTGCTTCCTCCATTCAGACCCTACTAATTTGCGCAAATCTTTCGCCTTATCGTCACTACCATGTTTCAAGATAGGTAAATCTTTCAAGCAGGGAAAAAATCCGCGACAATGTTGGCCATTTATTGTGTTCTTCCTCTTTATCGTTGATTTCGTTTTGACAAAACAGTATACCAAGTAGGACCGTATACAATCAAGCGATTGACTGAAATTGGTATCGCTCTGTGCAATACTGTGTTTGGTGTTTACCATAGGGTCACAATATTGCATTCATGGAAGTAATTTTGCTATCTGAGGGCTATCTTTTGACGAGAACGTCGCAGGCGATACTCAGTATTTGAGAATTCTTCATGCCCGCGCGGCAGATCGGAGCATCAATACCACGACAATTTTGATCGTGAGCAAATTGCTTTTTTTTTTCTGCCGTACCAACGCAGCTTCGCGGACAGTCATAAAACTGGGGCTGTAATTGTCTTTTGAGAGCATTTGCTCAAGAGACGTGATAAAACTGGGGAGAGAGAAAGAGTCGTGAATGATTGTACTTTTTTACGATCGTGGTTTTCAGAGCTAGAAAAAATTGTATTCAGCGTTGAAGAGGAAGCGTTTTATTGGGTTGCACGGGAGAGCATCGTAAAGACGCTTCAGCAACGCGCGTGAGAAAATAGTCTGACAAACAAGCCGTTCTTATCTCGATCGTCTTGCCACTAATATGGCATTTTCTCTAAAGGGAGAAGAAGGTGAGGTAACGTTTCACATGATCTGTTGAGCTCTCCCAAAAATGATTTTGGCACTGCTGCCAGCATATATCAGTATCGCTAGCATCAGTAGTCCCTTCAATATTTGCTGATTTTATCTACATGAGGATTAGAATTGTAGCCTAACGTTCACTCTGAAAGGTTCGACGCGCACCGCTGAAAAATCTCAATAGGTGCTCTCTCTACTGTGGATGGGAGGGACGTGAGTGGAGAGCTCCACGTTCGCCACTTGCTCTAAAAGCCCCGAGGCTCGCCGCTCGAGTACGTGCTAAGCTCCCGGTGAGTTGTTTCCACTTTACGCTGGGGCATGATACCTGCGAAAACCCATTGTGCGTCCTGACTCGTTTATCGTGGGGATTTGTTCGTTTGCCTTTGTCAACAACTCAACTTTGTTTTCTATTGTGAGAGGCGGCGAATCCCGAAAAGAGCATTCGTCATATTTGAGGAATTTAACTCGCCTATCATAATACACCACCTGGACGGGGTGATATATGTTCGTTTCCGCTCCAGTCTGGGCTTGTGACTGGAACTTGGATTATTTTAGAATATAACAGCGAATCGTTTGCTCCGACCGAGATCAGCAACTCTTCCTTGATAGGAATTTTACAGTGCTGAACCATTATCTGCTTGACTCGAAAGCCTTACTGAAACAGTGACAAGATCTGAGGTGGGAGAATATTCGTTTCCTGCTCTCAACCTAGGTTTCTTTTAACTTACACCCAAGAGGGATCCATCAGGGTTCAGAGAATTTGTTCCTCGACCACTGGAATTGACTGAGGTGTGGAGAAGATGGAATGTATTTTATGGAGACAGATTCTGCTGGTTGCCATGGCGATTTTCTCAAGAATAGGAGGTCTTTCTGCCAACAACATGACGGTAAGGACACCCTGGAATTTTGGCACCCCCCCCCCCCCATCCAATCAATGTTTGTTTGTCGAAAGCTCTTGTGGTAATTGGGATGCAAACGTTACAGTTATATGAGTAACACATTACGTCAAACATGTATTGAATTCGGTATTCGCAACGGGATCTCTTTAAAAAAAATACTTGAAACTTAATAGTATAATTATGTTGCTCTATCCCGGGCCGTAACACCTTACGCATATCACCATGACGATACACGCGCATCTTTTTAAGGAGTTACCTCAAGAAAAGAATTATACTGCCCAACATACAGAGCGATACACTAGCCATCAAAATAAATGTGGGTATATCAATGTAAGAAGCAGCTGACTTGTGTAAGCACACTATGTTGATATGAAATGTAAATACAGTGTAATTTTAAGTTGCAGTTACAAGAAATTATTGTAAAGGTTTGGTATAGACGCAGAGCCGCCAATGGAGTAGACAATGTTAACATGTGAACTTTTCGTCAACCTGCAAGTACACTACAGGTATATGTTCCCGTCACGTTGTAAACCAGCGTAAACTGAGCAAATAGGGTTGTGAGATCAACCTACAGCAACCGTTACAGTTAGTGTACATTCAATCGATCAAATATCGCTCTTGAATTAGACGCGACTCCCTCTCTTTATTATTACCATCATATTTATTGATAAGAAGCCTGCAGCTCTCACGGCAGAAGGGTGATTTTCATACAAATTAGCGTGCAATCACCGTCACAATGATTAAGACGATTATCCATAAAAAAGGAGATATCCGAACCATATTTCCCTCACTGCGGTAGAAGTCATAAGCCAAGTGAACATTCTGGTAATTGGTATGTTCTAAAGTTCAATTTCATCTTAAGTCCGTAAACTCCACCATCAACTGCAACAGTCCCATCACTCCCAACACCCCCCCCCCCCCTCCCGTGAAACGTAAGTTATTTGATCCACGAGCAATGTCGCATTTAATCACCGGTGGTATTGGCAGCTCGAAACCCAACTGCATCGCTGGTATATAGACCTACTCCAAAGAGTTGAACATCAAGTATCCATACATGGGCTTGAGCAAGTATAATCTCTATCTCGACATGTTCTGAAAACGTTTATGTCATGGATCCTGTAGCCTTGTTACTGGACATGGATATCGTTTATATGCTACAGATATGGTATAAAGGTGAAATTGCTGTCAGCGCATGCACCGACTTATGTATGTACTCTCTTTGATAATGACAACAAACACTGCAAAAGAGACAGAATTAACGAGTTGTCATGATTCAATTTTGATAATTCTTTTCATTTTTTCCTTACGGACTTCTTAAGCACAGCGACGGTACATAGCCCCGGTGTTCGTGATAGTCAGAAAACGTTGCCGCTGGTGTTGTTGTTTTTATATTTTAGTTGATGGGGACTACATCCCTTCCTATTCCAGCAAAGTGCGGCATCATCACTGTAATTGTCATCCTAATCCACATCTCCTTACCAGCATGCTTACTGCGCATGGAGTTTCCTCCTCCTCTTCCTACTACTAAACTCCTCCTCCTCCTTACTCCTCCTCCTCCTCCTCCTCCTCCTCCTCCTCCTTCTTCTTCTTCTCATTCTTCTTTTCTTCTTCTTCTTCCTTCTCCTCCTCCCCTCCTCCTCCCTATCATTCTACTGGTGGTCCTCATCTTTATCCTTTTAATCCACGTAATTCTTCTTCATCTTCTTCTTCCTCCTCCTGTTTTGCTCCCAATTTCATTCTCTTGTTACACTTGGTGTTCTCTTCGTGCTTCTCCTTCACGCCCTCCTTCCCACTCTCCGATTCTCCAAATTCTCTCTATTTCTTCTTCATCATCATCATCATCATCTTCTTCTTCTTCTTCTTCTTCTTCTTCATCTTCTTCCTCCTCCTCCTCCTCCTTCCTGTCATTCTCGTGGTGGTCCTCACCTTTATCATTCTCTTTAATCCACGTGTTTCTTCTCCTTTTGCTGCTGGTTCTCTTGTTGCTCTTGGTGTTCCATTCGTGCTTCTCTGTGGCGTCCTCATTCCCACCCTCCGATTCTCCAAATTCTCTTTAGTTCTTCTTCTTCTCCTGGTCCTCCTCCTCAATCTCCTCCTCCACAATCTGTCTATCCATCCTCCACCTCCTTTCCCTTCTCCCTGACATCCTGTCACTTTTTCTCGATTTGCCTTCTTCGCACCGACCATCGTGATCATCATCATCATCATCATCATCCTCATCATCCTCCTCCTCCTCCTCATCATCATCCTCGCATATGTTGCTACTAGGAAGGATAGAGATCCGAGTGCGCTCAAGTGAGATAGACAGTCAACTAAGCGTGTCATTCGTTTGGCTTTGAGTTTTGCCGGTAATTATACGAGTCGTCACTATCTGCCAAATGCAATGGGTTCAAATTTGTCATTTACGCGACTTCGGTGTAAACGTCTTGTCTTGTGTAATCAGACTTTTATATAGGGAAACATATTCATCCGTATGTACCTGATATACTTCCCGGAACAACACTGGCATATTTTCTTTTACCCCGTTATACCATTTTTAGTATTAACGTCTGGTATATTTTGATGAGCGAAGTTTTCTCATAATCCCATCGTGTCAACGGCGGGAATGAAAGGGGGCGGCTATAGTTAGGATAAGCCTTCCGAGATAAGCTCGTACTGAGGTTTACTGTACCAATACCGTCTCTTAATTACCACAGACGATGCCGAAATCGTGTTTTAGATGAAAATGATATTGGACTAAAAACACTCCCTTATTGCTTCGAGTAAGCAGACGAGATGCGATATGGGGCATCGCGGGAGTGCACTGGACTCGCGAATTCGCTTTGAGTACGCCGCGCACTTTCATTATGGAAAGTAAACTGAGGCTTGACATGCTTTTTATCTCCCCTCTCGCCCTTCTCAAAACCTATGTTCCTCTCTCCCTTCATCTCTCCCTCTCTCTCTCTCTCTCTCTCTGTCACCGATCCCCACCCCTATGTCGTGGGGCATCATATAGCAGTTTCATTACTAGATGTAAAGTAATATTCCCCTAACATAGATATTCTATGTTTATGTCATGGAGATTGCCGTCCAAGTTAAATCGTTTGTTATCATGTTTTGTTTTCATTTTCGGTTGCATTTTTAAACTGGACATGTAGGTCATATCTCATACTTTCGCACATATTCCAAGCCATCCAAAATGCCCCCTTTTTAATCGACTGAACTTGACTTTGTTATTTTCTGGATTTTCATTTCGACAAGACATACTTATGATTACGTATTTACGTATATATAAGTGAGCAAATTTCCATAATTTTTTTTTTCAAAAACTTCGAGCCTGAGATATGAAATGTTTGAATCATTATTCACTCTTCCTCCTAAAGTCGATGTGAAAACTATTGAAATGCGATCAAAAGCATCAAACAAAAAACTGTACTCATTCGTATAATGTTTCGTTATTGCATAGCTTGTAGGTTATTAGGCTGCCTGAACAAACGATGAACAAGTTACAAATGTATCCGTTTGTCACGCTTTTTTTTTCCTTTCAGATATTAAGTTACATAGACATTTGAATCTGTTCTTGGTTTTTATGCCTTGCGTCACAGAAAAAAAAGATAAATATAAACGGAAAGAGGCAATTAACGAATGCGTTTCATTACTGAAGACTTAGAAGTCTTTCCCCGTCACTAGTATCTTGTTGAGGACGTGTTTTTTTTTTCTTTCTTGAATGCAAATGATTGAATTCAAATGATACGACTCTCTGTCGGTATTTGAGGAGAGGAGAATTGTCAGATTGTCTTGCGGGGCTCTTTAGAGATTAGCGGGTACACCTGCTCCACCGGAACGGCTTTCAACTCCTTCACACGTAGACTGAAGCTACACGACTTTTGGGGTGACCGAGTCCGCACCGCTGGCGCGAACGCTTTAACACCTTTTTTGAAACTTCGACTGTGCGGAATATGATGAGTGACTTGAGTCACGTCACTGTTCGTAAATTCCGTCTTAAGTGAATGTTTAAGTGAAGAATGAAACATCCGAAACAGCTTTCAGGACGCATTCAAGTGATGCCTTATTTCTAATTGATGAATGCATATAAACACAGCAACAAAACCATGCACTTTATGTCGGGGTCAGTTTTGTGGACGTTGCTATGGTAACTAAATAGTGAAGAGAACTTTATGAAGTTAAACCATTCCTCCCACAGGTGCGATGGACGTCGTTATTTTAGCGATGTTTCTCGTTTTGCACCGGCAAGATGGTAATACCATATAAAATGAAAGAGGAAAAATAGGTCTGAAGTATCAGGTATTGTAGTGCACGCAAAAGTGGAACATGCGAATAGAAAGCAAACATAATTAAAGGTAACATTATAAAAGAAAGGCAAGAGTGGTACACATGGAGATCCTCTTCCTTGATTATGACCTCAAGAAGTAGAGCTAAATGATACGAGAATCAGAAGAAAAGCTGAATTAAAGACATTATTTACTATTTGCAGGTGAAACAAAAACTGAGCTTTTGTGCTTCAAAATAGTTCTAAAATGTTATTTCGAGATAGAAACAACCTATATAAAAATGTAAATCAGTATAATCAATGTTAAGTATTGTTGAATATACAAAATGTGAACAATAGCTGTAATAAAACTGTTTCTACGCGGAACATAGAATAAACCGTCTACAGTTATGGTTTATTGAGAAAAATAATGATATCTCCCTATATTTTAGGCTTTTTGCAAAACTTTTATATGGTAGGATGTTTTGTGATAGAATTACTGATTTACGCATGCGCAAAAAAAAGTGATTACTCGAGCATTTTTTAAATCACTCTCCCAAATGAAAAAAAAAAAAAAAACCGACAGAAAGAGGGAGGAGAGATGAAATTAGGGAACAGGAATGCATAGCAGAATAGACTGGGGTCGTAAAAACGCGTGACCATTCGTACTTGTGTAGTGTCACTTCATCCGTAACGGTCTCGGACTTCAGTACAAGGTGAATGGCCGAGTGCCTATTATTTTGTTGTTGTTGATGTCGTGTTTTTCAAACACACGGACGGCTTGTACACCACAATGACTTTGCAAGCAGTGATACGTCCAAGCTCAATGAAGCGATCAGGCCTATCTCTTTCTCATGGGTGTTGACCACCCCCCCCCCCCCCGATCGATTAGCTTGGACCCTCTCAGATCCTCTCTCCTATTCAAACCGAGGTGGTTAACCTCCTTAGAACCACCTAACAAAAAGGCCGTAGACACCGCGAACACACACGTTTGCAAATACTAGTAGTAGTGCTAGAGTTAACTGCTACGAATGCCATATTCGTATGAGCTCTCGTTGTGTATGTGTCTGCGTGTATGATTGTATGTGCGTGTATGTATGTATGTGTGTATGTATGTACATGTATGTTGTTATAGGTATGTTTGTATCTATATGTGTGTATAATGTATTCATGCATGTGTGTGTTCGTGTGATTGTGTATGGGTGTGGACGGAGTTAAGTGAGGGGCTGCGGCAGACGTGTGTCTTGTGTCAAAATGTATTCACATCTGACTAGGATAACACTGATATACACATTATAGGACCACGCTACCAGAGTAGTACGCATAAAAAAAAGAAAGATCAGAGTAGAATCTGATCCAAGGTGTTTCGTCGTCTTCAGAAGAAGTGAAGATGTTGCAGTGTAGTGTACTCGATGAATATTGCTGGGCTCCTCGCTCTCTCAGTCTATCTGTATATCTTTCGTACTTTAACTCGCTCCAGAAAAAAAAAAAAAAAAACAATCTAAAAACTTTGATAGTGCGTCAGTGTGGGAGTCGCCGGCGGTCTTAACCGAACATTCACACTAGAGTGTTAGGCCTCTGGGTACCAAATTAATTTTCTTTTCCATGGGTGCATGTGTGTAAAATATGTGCAAATTTGACTCGTTGGCAGAGAAAGAGTTAAATTTCACCTCGCAATCATCAGAGGGACATATTGTGAGTGAACCTAGGGTTATTTTTCTTTTCTTTTTTTCTTTTTTTGCCCTGGGTAAGACGTCGTAATTGGCTGACATCATTTTGAGACTGCAATGGAATATTCTGTCCTCTAACTTTCCGATTTGGCAACATTCTGCTCCAGCTTATTTTGATGACTGCCTCTGAAATTAGTTCTCTTGGAGGGAGGAAAACTCTCCCATGTTATAAATGTTGATGTTATGAATGTTCGGAGCAAGTCTAAGAGCACATGGGTGTATTTTTCCATGTAAGTCAAAGTGATACAAACACCTGCAATAGGTGAATATGGTGTAAATCGACAGACTTGAAGTTTTGACTGTGTAATAGATCGGTATAATTATGGTAATACCAACGTCAGTTACTACAGGCTACTACAGACTAATTAATCTGGATTTATTAGATTTCTCAATTCTTCTAGAAAAGCCATCCTTCTCATAGAAGTTACAAAGACAAACACATTCATACACTCACAAATGATTACTTCATCCGTTTTCTTGATCATCGTATACATATTCATTGTTTATGAATGAACAAGATGTATACAACATGATATATTTACATAATGATCTTCATCTACGTCTGTACATACTTAGTGTATATATCATGCTTAGGATATAAGTACCTATGGTGAATATATGCTTATGTCATTCGGCTTCTCAAGAGAGAGAGAGAGAGAGAGAGAGAGAGAGAGAGAGAGGGAGGGAGAGAGGGAGAGAGACTAAGCGACTAAAAGAAAATATATGTATTTATATTCATATTTGCGTTGATAGTGAGAAACCAAGCTCTCACACGTCAGTTTGATTTTATTGTACAACATGCACTTCACCACTAACATTTTCGTTGTAAAATAGTCTGTTTAGTTTAAAGGGTAATTTAGATTTATAATCATAACAACGTGAAAATTGAAAATTCATGGCTCTGTATATCAAGACTTGTTGATTCGCAGACACAGACACACTACATACGCACACACACGCACACACACATACACACACACACGAACGCTTAAGCACAAACACATATAGAAACACGCAGACGGGCACACCTTTGACAAGATATAATGTCCTGAATTGGTTGCCATAGAGATAGTGAAAATGGCTGTCCTTGGTGGCGTTGGCTTTTGTCAGAAAGCCAGGAAAAGTCGAATTGTGTCAAACAATGGACTGATAACTCCAATCTTCGATGCTAAGCGAGGATCTAACTCTCTCCTGGCGCTTGGTCGCATCCCTTTTCATCCCGTGTCCTTGTTTGTTTTGTTTCGGCGTGGTGTTTTCCCTCTTTTTTTTCATGCCGTGTTTCGACCAACTACTGTAGTATGTTTCTCGACTCAACATTACCTGAATGATTATTCGGTATGAAATTGGGCTAATGATGCGCGCTTGATGAACTGTGATTAGCAAAATCAGCTAGTGCGGGCCATCGAGTGACGCAGAGCGAGCCCGTTGCTCGGGAGACTTCCCCGGGGTCGAATTAGCGGCAATGATCATAGGGGGAGCCAGCCCTTCCCATTTCTGTTTTCTGTTCTTTACTCCCCCCCCCCCCCCCCTCCAGGCATCTAGAGTCTGATTCCCCTGTTTCACTCTTCCATCCTCCGTCGACTAGGTAATTTCTCCAGAGAGGAATCGAAAACAATTCCTTTGAACTAGAGAGGGATTATCGTTTCTCCTTTTGTATATACGGTCAATATTTTTTTTCTCTTTATTAATTTTGTTGGTTTGTTTTGTTTTGCTTGCTGTATATGTTATGCTGAGATGAGTTTCTGGGTTACATGAATTGTGCAAATCCATATCATTGATGCAGCTCATTGCATTCTTTCTTAGAAATACATGTAGTTAAATCTCATTGCCCATCTCGATATATGCAAATGTTCGTATGTATGATTGTGTGTATGTGTTTTTTTTTTTTTGGGGGGGGGGGTGTGGGGTACGTGCAACACGGATGGTAAAAGCCGGAATCCTCGCATAGTTCAGTAACAAAAGAGTAATGAGAACCTTCATTTGGTTTAATCAATGATGCATCGTGAGAAACATCGGCAGGATACTGGTCCTTGATATCTCGTCTAAGGGTGCTCCCTCTCGACCAGATTCGAACCGTGGATTTCCGATCAAAGAGTCCAAGGACTTGTCCGCTCTGCCACAGATTCTGTCGATTCTGATTTTTTTTTTTTAACTCTCGATTATCCTCGCATGTCATTTGATTCTTTTCATTAGGGTAACTTTATACACCTTGGTTTATATGCGAAAAGGCGTAAGTACAGTTTGCGATGGAAATGTGTTAATCATAAGAGACCTTTCTCACAGCAGTCAATCATCACGCATGTTTATGCCTGTGTATATATGACGTACTTGAGCGTTTATATATTGGCGAGTGTTCTAATGTTCCTTTCTTTGCGTATAATAATTTTTTCTGTTGTAATCTTTGGATGAATGCAATTCTCGTGATTGTGTAAGCATTTTGCCTAACTGGAAACTACGACTTAGTACTCCTTTGGACTTTCCACGTGCATCTGATAACGACAGTACTGCAAACTAAACAAGAGCAGGAGAGATTGTCCGTTCTTTCATTTGAATTCAATTTTGTTATTGATGTGCGGAATTATTCGTTTTTGGCCAAAATGACAATCAAATTTAGAAATGTAGCTGAAATTGTGAAAGGAAACCGAAAACCTGAAGCCGTAAACCAGATATCAGACGGTCGTAGAATAAACGTGAACTTGAATGTTCAATCGGTTCCCTGTGCCGAATATCTACTCTGTGTGGGTTTTTTTTTTTATACTTGTGTGTGTGTTTGTCAGACGGCACCGAGAGTAGAGATAAATTGAAAAAGCTAAGATAAGCATGATAAAATCTGGGAGGAAATTATTCCCTTGGAGCGGGCATCTCACGTGCCTTTTCGACTTAATAATATCGGCAGACTTCAGACGGGGAGCCGGGATGAGGGTAGAGGGGGAAAAACCGTTATTACGGTCTGAAAATGGAAAACAATAAACAATAAATTGATGACTAATCGTGCGCGCTACGTTGTCTGCCGCTGCACTTTCGGCTACCTTCTCCCTCTCTCCGCTCAAAGTCCCCGCCATGATTTGTTGTTTTTTTTTTATGTTTCTTTCATTTTTTTTTCTCCTGTAGGTCGAGCTTTCAGTTCGTTTGACACATGATTTTAAAAGATTGAAGACTAATTAGAAATCGTTTAATGACTCAGAATGGCCTAAAAAAAAACCGGGCTTTTTTATACCTCCTCACAATAATGTTGCCAGAAACGTAACTGTCCTTTATCCGCCCCTCCCCCCCCCCCCCTTACCTCTGAATGCGCCCCCTGAATGCGACTCGGCCTCGGCAGAATAGACTGCCCAATCAAGAGATTGAGAAATAACCGATCAAATTGTCTTCTCATTATGCGTTGCCTAGCAACAGAGCCCGCGCCACGCGTGTTGCATACTTAAATTCCGAGGCCTATCATCGGACACGGCTGTATCTACGCCCAAGGAGCTTTGAAGCTCCTTCCTTCCTCCGCCGGACTAGAGAGTGTGACTGCGCGCAGACTGTCGGACACGGTCAAATAGTTCCGGCCTATACCATGACTTAAGTAACTATTTCATTCTGGAACTCATGAAATATGCATACATTGTTCGGCTGCTTTTCCTCAATTTCATGAAATACAAATTCATCTAACAGTTATATCCTTTCCGTCATATTATATTAATGTGATGTATGTAGAGGCTGAACACGGTTATGTGCAATCCTGTGGGAAAACGAAGGCCTCACAAGCCCAGTCAATTTTGTGATTGTGAGAAGCAGTCTTACTATATTTTCATCAATTCGTGGACATGTTTATGTGTTAAGGAATGTATACACCCAAGCATATATATATATATATATATATATATATATATATATATGTATATTATGGGGGGAGGGTGATTTTGTTGTAATTTCCTGTCCTATTTCAGTTTATCTGATTGTTGTTAATTGAATATTTTAAACCTTATGTCTTTCATTGTCAAATTATACTTTTTACTGCTACTATGCAAAAAAAAAAAAAAATGATACAGAGAAAATTATTCGTTTTATTGAGACCGAATTATGTAATTTTGTTATTTTACAGTAAGACCGGGTTGTTACTGTCCTAGGGATTATTTGAATTAAATCAAAAAAAAAAACTTTATTGAGAAAATTTTTGCTAAGTGTGTGTATATGTGTGCGGCAGAGAGAGAGAGAGGGAGAGAGTTAATCAGAAGGTTTTATCATGTGGTATGTCCGTATATGAGAGATAGAGAATGAGAAAGAGATAGAAAAATATAAAAAGAATGTGCATATGCCCGTGAAAAAGAGATGGAGAGATTAGAATGGAATGTACGTATGTGTATATATGCATGTGTATGTGTGTGTGTGCGCGTGAGAGAGAGAGAGAGAGCGGGAGAGAGATACGAAGGATATGATGTCACACTATATTCATCTACTCCCATGTCACGAATTTCGCCCGCTTAGAATGCGAGAAAGGCGGAGTAGAAGTCAAGTCCCTTGTTTGACTTGGATCTAATGATGCCCTAAATGTGGGACAGGCGTATTTGCGATAGTTAATAGCCCTCTGCAAGACTTTACACTCGATTTTTTCACCTGAGGGTTATTCTGGGCTATAGTAAATTGCGCATACATAAAACCGCGACTGATGATGGAGTATTCCATAGCAGGTAGAGCAAGAGACGTATACCCTTAACAGCTCTTGCGCCACAGGTGTTATTTCTTATATTTTTCCTTTAAATGAAGAGGCGACACAAACTTTGTATACTCGAATCCGAGAGAAATGTCATCCAATAATTGAGAAGAAAGAGTATAGGATGGGGAAGAAGATGATGAGGATAGGTGTTAGTATGAGAGAAGAAGGAGGAGGGTGGAGGGAGGATGGAGAAGGGAACCATATGATCACATCACCAACGAAAGAAGGACCTTTAAGAATTACTCTCCTTGCATTATTCATGATTTGAACATCCAGTAGACGCATACCCTATATGCATACTGGTGCCAGATACTAGATGCCTTGACCCGAATTAATGAATGCCATTAAATTATCCCCTCCGCCCCTTCTACACATGACTTCAATGCCGTTTTCCATTTTAGGTGAGTCTATCCTCCTATACATAACCGACCTGTTGGTTAGTCTGCCGCGGATATTACTGAAGGCATTGTCGATCTAGCCCTCTCCAGGGGCTAAATTCTTATTTCCTTCTTCATTTTTGTTTTGGAAAAGAACAAGAAATATATAGATATGAATATAAACACAAATATATATGTGTGTGATTATTGTGTGTAAAATAAATATATATATATATATATATATATAGATATAATATATATAGTATTATATATATATAATATTATATATATAGTATATATATATATATATATATATATATATATATATATATATATATTATATGCGTGTGAGTGTGTGTGTGTGTGTGTGTGTGTGTGTGTGTGTGTGTGTGTGTGATTCTTTTGTTCTAAGCAAAATGCAGTGTTTTCGTTGTGGGTTAAATGAGGTTTTACGCAATTGTTTTGTTTGTTTGATTGTCTTTTTTTTTGCTTTGTCACACAGCTGCGACCTTCTTTGATAATGTAATAAGTTATAATCATAATGATTTAATAATGTCTGTTCAATGTTGTGCCTACGTTTTCGTTGCTCGACAGTCGACAAGCCATTGCAAGCCGTCTTTATGCTGATCTGGGAATTCTACCAGTGTCTACGTAACAATTACCCTCTGCACTTTACTGGTTCTGCATTCGATTCTTCATTTGTCCCTTTCCTTTATTCATTATTTTTAGGGTCCTGGTGTGAAACAATTTATGATGTTATTTATAAATGCAAAAAAAAAAACAAAACAACTAAACTAAACAAAAATCGCACATCTGTCTTTGGATTTGGCCTCCAACTCTTGAGTTGTAATGATGCTCCAGTGTGTTCCATTTTTTTTTCTTTCTCATCGACCCCTGAATCGCCAAATCATTTAGTGCGACAACGATATGATATTATCTATTGCGTCTTTTCATCCTCCACGTATTGCTTGTAGAGAATAGACCAGCAGGCTGGCCATTTCAGCTCAGGTAATAAATTGGTGGAAAAAAAGAGCAGCATTCTAATCTGAAGATCTTAACCTATTTATTTCCGCTTTGTTCCTCGATCTCTCCCTCTGTCTGTTTGTTAGTCATTCTTTCGGTGCGAACGAGCGCTCGTTGAGAATGGAAACAAAACAAAGTCAATGTCTCGACACGATTGCGCGTCCTGTTTTTTTTTTTCTTCCTTTCTTTTTTTCTTCCCCCCTCCCTCCTTTCCAGTCTTCCTGGCGATCAATGTCATTAATTGAGTCGTTTCTCCGTTTCACTTTGCCGCTGCACCAAAGGCACCGCGAGGTTTTAGCCGGCTTCACAGTGAGCACATCGCCTGATCTCCCCCACGGCCTTTCTTGTCTCCCTTGGAAACCAGACTCATCCTAGATAAAAGAAAAAAAAAAGAGGAGGAAAAGAAAATCGGCACCATACGAGAAAAAAAAAGAAAGGAAATCGGGTCGGAGGGAAAACGTTTGAAGGAATGAGCCAATAAAGAAATATCGGTTGTGCTTTTTGCACTGTTCAGTGGCACGATTGAAACCCCAACGATACAAAGAGAGAGAGGGGGAGAGAGAGAGAGGGGGGGGGGGGAACTATAAACAGTCAAATAAGGGTGAAGAGGTATATAGGGAGTGGTGTGAGTTTTTTGCAATAAACCGCGAGGAGATATAAAGAAGAGAGAGGTTGTATATTCCTGAATCGATGGTGATAGTTCCCAATGGCCTTTGGCGTACTTTTCAGTGTATAGCAAACATGAAAAAACAGGAGATGAAAGGCAAAGCGAGGAACAGAGAGGAGGGGAGGGGGGGGGGGGGGGGCGAGCGGGGGGGGGGGCGAGGGGTGGTTTCTTCGGAGTACGTTTTCATTACCCCGAATGTTCCATGAGATAACTATGCACCAACGACACCACTGCGTTATATAGTATAAGCATTTATAGTAAACCGTACGATACATTGTCGCAATGATATCAAGGAGGTTATTATTTTTCGAAACTAGCCGCTAGAGTCGCTTTTATGATGTGTACTCAGCGACATAGCGGCACTCTAATCGTGAAAATCGGGAGGATTTTCTCTCGTGTTAGAATACCACGTTTAGTTTTTGTTTCGTATTTTTGTTTTCTTCACTAAAACGGAATGTTTCGGCCAATGGGTGTGCGTTAATTTCCTCCTTGAAAGGAATGAGACCGGCATTGTCCCCCTTGAAAACGCATGCACGCATTTTGGCAGCGGTGCAATTCCCACGCCGGCAAAAGAAGCTTACGAGATAAACTGCAATTCAGACTGTGGCTCGTGAAAAGAACACTATTTTTTTCACAACCAAAGAGAACAACACGTCTGTCGAGTGTTTTTTGAAGCACACTAGCCAATTGTCTCATTTTATTGGCTTGTTTAGTGGGAGATTTTGCGGATTATCCGTTTTCGCGCTACCGACTCTCAATGAAGTACGCCTGATCGTGCTCACAATGGAATCGCTTTGCAGAGGCAATTTACCGCCACACCACGATGGACATGATACCTTAATCAGAGCTGTCAAGGCATAAATAAGTCCGTTAAGTCTAAAACTACACGACAGAATGGGTGCCATAGCATTACGAAAACATGCCAAACAAAATAAAATACAGCCGCAAGAAGAGGGAAACAGCGTGCACGTTCATGGCTATAATGTATGCTGATTCGCTGTAGTATAGTAACCGAAAGAGAAATCAACCCAGCTCGCCTGCAAACATTAATAATTGACCACATTTCCCTGCATATGCAAAGGCATCTGCAATTCCTTCGTAATTAAGTTTTCCTTCTATAAACTGAAATGAATATGAACTACATATGGGTTCTTCTAAAAGACAGCGATGAAAGATTCGTATGATCCAAAACGTTCGCCACAATCTAAATGTCATCATTTGGAGATTACTGGATGAATTTTGATGTCGACCAGATACAGATCGATGTATCTTTGATATAAAGTTAATTCTCCATATTGCTTGTCCTGATGCATTAGAATCGAAAAAATACTATTTACGAAATGAAGGCTTATTATAGGCATCAAAGCAATTAAGAGGAATTTATATCTAATAAATTTTGTTCTTACCATTCCCATGGCAACTACATTATCTCTGTAAAACGTACAGTCAAGATGACAGCAATAACTGTTGACATACTCATTTATACTCACACTTTGTCAAATTGTATTGCATATAGATCTATATAGTTGTGTACACGCACTGGGTCATATGGAAGACCAGGGCTCCATTTCATAAAATATGTTTGGACAGCAACTCTTTCTGGAAAGTCAACTTCTTGTGACAACAGCCAGTTGGGAAGCATGATTCTTGCTGTTTATGTAATGAGTTTGATATGGGGATATAAACAAACAAACAAACAAACAAAAAGCAAAACATGAAATTGCGTACGCATCGATTACCAATGAGCTTATATTCACGGGGATCTGGCGTATGCATGCGTGTGCTTATACATGCAGTGATATTTGATACCAATTTGTGGCTAGCGACTACATAATTGCCATTGCTAATAGCCATGCAATTTTGGAATGATTTTCCTTCAGTGGCCAAATCAGACAGGTGATCGAAGCTTGCAACCAGATTAGAAAATGACTCCTCATAGTAAGCATATTCAATCCAAGACGCTATATTTTCTTCGTTCTATTCAATCTTTTATGTCGGAGAGCCTATATCTTCCCTCATTTACGAAATGTTGTGATTTTTTGCATTTCTTTTTTTCCACCCCCCCCCCTTCGTAAGCTACAGAGAAAATCGAGAAATACAGAGGTAAAAACTACTTCAGTGAGGTTGACTTATGGTGGTTGGCTCCGTTTCAAGAAAAACGAATAAATAAATGAATAAATAAATAAAAAATAAATAAATGAAAACACGTGACTTATTAAAGCAAGATGGAGATGGAGAGGTTTGAAAAATAACTAAACAGTGATTTCCGACTAGGTTTGAATTTTAGAGGGAAAATACAAATAAGTATTTGAGATGTGCTCTTACGCATACACACGCGCACGCACACACACCTGCACACGACGACACACACACTTACGCACACGCACCCACACAGTCAAATATATCGTGATAACGAATTAGAATAAACATGCAACGTTTCGCACGCGATATTCAACATGGTTGCCGTAGAGTGAATGAAACTGGTGAGGAGAGGGAGAGAGAGAGAAAAAAATCGCTCACCAATCTCGGATGTAAATTTGACTATCAAATAGAGGATTATTGTTAGCGGCGCCTTTTCGTTCAATCTGTATGTGTTCATGGCAAACTTTAGGGTGTGACTTTCAACAATACGTTTAAAAGCACAGCAAGTATCAAATGCGGTGCGGCAAGACGTCATATAAATTTTGAAGAGAGAGGAAAAACCCATAATTGACTGACTCGAATATTTCAAAAGTGCGATGTCGTATATGAACATTTTCATGAGACTTTTTAAGTCTGTGTGTTCCAGTTCTTCCACCAAGTACTTTGAAAGTTTTTGTTATGGGTTGAGAGTTTTATACACAACTAACTTACTAAGGTCAGTCCGAGGCAGAACCTTCAATAAATTCTGCACCAGAACCATCACCACCACACCACTACCACACTACCACCAACAATAATGTAAGACAACAACACATCATAATCGCAATCATCATTATTACCATCTTCTACACCACCAACACCGCCAACATTTTTTTTTACCATCAATTATTGCCACCAACATCACCTCCACGACTGTCGCCACAATGAACAACTGTTACATCAAATCACAGACTCCACCGCTGTTGCCATCATCCCTATACTACAACCAATATCAACAAAACTACCCAAAAAATCGCTGCCACCGTTAATGCCACCAGCAATATCGCCACTACCCAATCATCTTTGCCATTACAAGTACCGACACAACTCGTGACAATCATGATAATTTCATCACTTCTTACCTTACTTGCATCACCAGAACCAACCCCCGCTCACGACATCACCACTGTAGTGACATCCAATCATTACCAGCACCATCCATAAAGACGACAATAGGGCTCGTCTACTTCTGCCACTACTTTATCTACAATAAATACCACTTCTACCACAACTGCATCTGCAACTGATTGATAACAATAGTAACATTAACTCCTTCCTCAAAGCAAGTTTCAAATCGTGACTCAAAAAGGCGGACGGTGCGTAAGTTTGACATATTTAATCTCACAGCGATGATTGCCTTTCGTATTCTTACTTAACCCTTTTAGGGCGAATGATTGAGAATACCATCAGAGTTTTGTGAAACAGACTTGTCAGTGGTAATAACACAGTTAAACGAAGACGAACTAGCAGATGCACTCTTTGAAGAAAGGACCAGAAGAGTCGCCCCACAGGTAAAATTATTTCCATCATACCTGACATTAATTCAGAATGAGGTGCGTTTCCTCTCATGCTGTTCTTTGATGACTGCTGCAACTTGGACGTATAAAGCAACCAGCAGTACAATGCATATAAGCTTATCTTACATGTAGCGTAAGTTTTTTATGCGTTTGTCCGCATAGAGCTTGGGAATTTGCTTGAGCAATTTTTAAAGACTTTCTAACCTTTGCTGGAAACTTTTGAAAAAAAAACCTCTTCTGCCGACGCCACTCAATATTTTTTTTCTCCGTGGTGAAACGTGACAAGACTGCTTCCAGTTATCCCCGAGGCGATAATTTATTACTTTTTAAACTAATCTGCACTCTGCTGGCAGTGTATGTGTGCATGTGTGAGTGTGTGTATGTGTGTGTGTGTGTGCGTGTGTGTGTGTGTGTGTGTGTGTG
The DNA here is from genome assembly GCF_040938485.1 of Diadema antillarum. NCBI lineage: Eukaryota > Metazoa > Echinodermata > Echinoidea > Diadematoida > Diadematidae > Diadema > Diadema antillarum. The sequence continues at coordinate 4,487,693 of NW_027271081.1, forward strand.
TGTGTGTGTGTGTGTGTGTCCCCAACTTCCTGTCTCGTTTCGACCACGCAATTGTCCCATGAATAAACACGTCACGGAAAGAGTCAGACGTTCATATTCTCTATTTTATTCCTCCTTTCCTGGCGGAAAGCGATACGAATCCGACCCAAAGTCACGGACTTTCATGTAGCCCTAATTTCTGCCTTTCGCCAGGCTCCTAAGACCGCAAGTCGTAGGTAAACGATTTGTATTTTGATTTGGCACGAACTCGTACATGTCTGGACATCCATTCAGAATGAGAGTTAACTTTTAAAAAGGTGGTTAATATCCGCTGCTGACGGCCAGAGATTTGTCATACGACTTTAGCTATATCTTCCACATAGGTTGTAAGTTGACAGATTCCCAGAACAGGGAATGAAGCTCCATCGGACGTAATTACATGTGACATCCAGAATGTGGTTTAAATGAAAGAAAACTCCGTTGTTCGGTTTAATATGGCGCTTATCGTCGCAACATTCTTTACGCGCTAGACTCATTTCCCTCCCACCACGGAACACGGCTGACTCAAGCTTTGCGCAGACGATCGGCTGTGACGGCGGACGACGCGCCAGATTGGGCGAAAATTTCTCATCGCATCAGCGTGGCACGTTTTTAATTTCGGCTCGTCCGCGAAGGAATGGCCGCATCACATCGGCGATGGTTATCTAGGGAATTAAAAGCGAAGATTGACTGCGTGACATGTGGCGAGAAATGGGTCAGCCCTTCGTCCCATACGCCATCACCTTGCAAAATTTACGGCGAGCTCTTTGCTTGGATCTTTACCGCCGTCATGTGGCCAATATGCACTTTATTCTATCCTTGAGCAAGATATTGTATCTTCATGATGATTTAGCGAACGTTAAACTTTTAAGTAATGTTATATTTCATCGCATACACACGCACAGATGTCGTCGCTTGGACATTCTGGTAACAGCCATAACAATAGATAAGGAAAAAATACCTTTTCCATCGTCATATATATAAACACAGATTATAAAATATTTACCTCAAAATCATCTTTGAATAAGAAGATAAAACTATGTACTGAAAAAAACCGTCGAGAGCTTTGGAAACATTTGATGTAATATCAACACAATCTATACCAATTGAGAAGCTGCGTTTTATTGATATGAGCTTCTGTTCGTATCTTTGCAATCTGGACCACAGCTTGCACCTGTCTTTACGGCAGAAACTCCAAAATCAGTTTGTGGTCCTTGGTGGTTAAAACATTTGCTGACTACGTGACAATTTCGTGCAATATGCAGGCTGTCCAAGCATCTTCAACAAAATTACCTCATTAGATCTTCTCTTTGTCTTTGGCTTCAGTGGAAAAAGATAGGCCTATATGCACCGGCAAACTTGCTCGCTGCGAAATAAGCATCGATCGTACGCTGTTTCAGGAATCCAATTCCAGGAGCGGAGAAGATGGAGTTGTAGTTGGTACTCTTAAATCCTTCACATTTACTTCTTATTGGCTATAGTCTGACGACGTGAATACCTCCGACGTTATTGCGTTCTCTGCGTTCCTGATCGGTCATTTTTCTCCATGATTCCGTTTCGCTCTCTCTTGTTGCTGCCCTAAAAGACATAGGGGAAAACCCTCTCTTTATTCTTATTGCTTGTCATGATATGATGGAGAATAGGAAATACAAGCCTTTAAAACCCGGCTTCGAGAAATAGATTGCGGCGCACGAAATTACCGTCGCTTTCATTATTATCAAATGATCATGATTACTTTTTGATCAAGGAAGATCTCCCGGGCCTTGGCCATCCGGCAAGGGAGGAAAAAAAGGACGAAGGGAAGCGCGCCCAAAGAGAGAAGTGACTCAGACACGGATATCAATCAACTCGTCCCTTCTCGATTCATTTGTGAAAGCTCGGCCCTGCGAAGGCACAATCCGTTCCTTTCAGTTATCACCGGGTTTTTCATAGCTCCCCTCCTGATCCGCTTCCTCCTCGTTCGTGTCTGGCGATCGTAGACGTCAAAACCAATTCGAACTGTGGTGAGTTTGTGGATTGATGCTAATCGAGATGATACGGCGTTTTCGCCGGGGATGGGTGGAGGGGTATGATGGTGAGGAAATGAAAAGGGGCAATTATCCCATTAGACATTAAAGAGAGCAACAGACTAGAACAACACATATATCTTGCTTTTATTTGTTGCGCTGGATATGGCTATGCGATGAAGAAAAGATGGATTGAAGAAATATTTGAATCATACTTCAAGGTCTTTATATTACGTAATTACGAGAGAGAGAGAGAGAGAGAGAAAACACAACGAAAACATTTACAGTCCTTTCTTTTTTCTTGTTGGAGAACATCCTTGTTTGTGTGTATCTAAAATAATTTGAGGTGTTTTAATCGATTGATTTTTCTTTTGGTGAGTTTTATAATTGTTCAGTATCATGTGCATTCATATTTTTGTTTTCGTTTGAAGAGATTCAATGAGATCAACGTATGCAATGTTTTTGTCAAACTGCAAATGCCTCCTTTTATCATTCCCTTAATCGACGACCTCCTCGGAAAAAAAAAATATGACGACAATCAAAGAGGATGTATACGTCGATGAACGAGGCTGGGACGGTGATCAGGCGGAAATACTGATCAATGAATAATGAGAGAAAATGCAGCAAATTTACGCAGTTGGAAATGAAAAAGAAAAAGAATTCAAAAGTAATTCGAACTACATGTACGGTGCTTTACATTCTTGCTGTAGTCTTGGTAGTGTTGTTTTTCGGGATGAATGTACTGCTTTGACATCCACTCACAGATTTTTCATTTCCATGAAGTCCTTAATGAAACAAGATGTATTCCTACTGATCATGTGATACTATGTTACAAGAATATACCATCGTTTTCACGTTTGTGTTACCCATGTATAGTGTTTGGAAATGAAAATAAAACAGGAATGAATGAATGAATGAATGAATTAATGAATGAATGAATGAATGAATGAATGAATGTTTGAATGAATGTCAAAAAGTCTAAACTCATTTAATGGAGTAAAGGTTATATGTAGACGTTGTGAACAGAGACAAACTTTCTTTCTGACAGTTATCTTTTAATGCTTGAATATTTGAATGTCCAGTATTCGGAACGGGGGCGCAATTTTGTCGTCAGTGCTCTCAAAGCACGTAAAGGCCTTGCGGGCCCCGCTTTAATTAAATTGTTTTCTTAATGCGATATGAATTTACAGCTCTCCCCAGTGAAGCACAGGTGCCCAGGGGCTATAGGCAATAAACGCCTCGGAGCGGCTCAACACAGGATATTAAAGAATCCATAATGCAATTTTAAAACACTGGGATGACCTCACCCGGTTGCCAAAGCGGCGATGCCGAAGAGTGGTGTGGGTTCCCAAAATTAATTAAGGGGCCATTTTGCAACCGGGTGATGTTCACACTTAAAACATGCGTAAGAAGAGTAAAGTACACCTATTAAAGATGCAAAAATTTAATTGTAGCTGCATCCTGAAGATGCCAAAGAAGGCGCCATTAGGTTGCAACATCCCAAGGTGAATTTTGGTTTGGTTACTGTCTACTGCAGCACTTAGTCAATTACAAGATTTTTCGATTATAGCTATACTTGTACAATTCCCCCCTGCTTTAAAAAACAAGAATCTTAACCCAATATGTGCTAGGGACTTGGACAATGTGTACAACGCTACATCAGGGTCGTCTGTGGCAAGCAACACTCAAAGCACACACAGGCTTAAAAGAAAAGAGAGGATCAGTGGTACCGGTATTTTTGTGCATGATAAGAAACTTATGGTGGACTGAACTCATTCCATGGTATCGTCAGAAGAGAGTTCGAAAGACAACAAGCGAACTTACATGTATGTATAAAAGGAAATTTCTTCGAACTCCTCTCGTCACACATAGGAAAGATATCGAGGTAACATGCTTCATTCCTTCATAGATCATAAAAGCGAGGAAATATAATACAGTGATACAATATAAGTAACAATGACAATAATTCAATATTTACAAAAGAATATAAATCATTAGATTAGACTGTGTCAGAGCAAAAACACAAAAACAAAACACAGAACAAAAACAAACAAATCTAATGCGATACTGATATTATTACTAATATACACACACACACACACACACACACACACACATATATATATATATATATATATATATATAAACATTAGTATCAAACAGTCACACTATTCGCCCGTTTCTTGTGGCATTGATTTAGATGAGAACACATTTTTGCGAGTTGCCTGAACAGCTTACTTTAATGATGAATCATTTCCTGCTGCATGACCAAAGTCAACATGAGAAAGTTGAACTACATCACATTCTGGCTTTTCGACCTCACTTTCGATGTAACTCTAATTACGAGGTTTGCAAATGTGTACTATATTGATTCAACGTCACCGTGCAATCCATCATAACTGGTGCCTCAATTAACAGATAATTCGATTCAATATTGGTTATCACCAAAGTATTCTCCACTTCTCAATGTTCTGTTTGTCTGAGGAACAGAATGCTCTTCTACCATGACCTAAACGCCTTAAAGGGATTGTACAGTTCTGGATGAGACCTAATTTCAGGTTTCTCACATTTTTAGGTGAGATAATGAGAAATCTCATATGAAATATGAAAGAGCATGCAATTCTATGAGGAATCCAACGTTTATATGATAAAAATTGGTTCTGAAATGGCCGAGATATCCAAAAAAGAGTGATTCTAATAAAGTGTGGGACCCACACTTTGAAACGATCGCTTTGTTTTACTTTGTTTTTGAATGTTTCAGTTATTCCAAACCTGATTTTCATCATATAAACTTTGAATTCCTCATAAAATGGTATGATCTGTACTACATCAGAAGTATTTTCTTTTTATTTTGCAAAAATTTAAAAGCCCAATTCTCATCTCAACCAATACTGTACTATCCCTTTAAGATTTGCAGGTTTTGTGTCCCCGTGTCTGTATCGCGGAATGGACAACCGTGGAGGCAGACGCCAAAAGGGCGGGAAGACTGGTGATGGGTGTACGTGATAAAAACGAGGAACGCGCACGGTCTTAGACTGTACCATATTCCTCTATCTTCTTATTTGCGTGTTTGGATTTGGCTTTTGCTGGTCAGCTATGGCAAATTGGGTTGAATAAACGTCGTAAGGGATCAGCCCCACATATTTGTGTGTTTTTTTCTATTTCGCTCTTTGTTTTGTTTCCGAGTAGTGTTGCTCAAAATGGATCGTGCTTAGTGAACTAACTGCTCGATGGACACTAGGCGCGCCAAGAGAAGCTGCCACAGTTTCCTTGTGGCATTCGCTCCTAATCAAATCAACCGCCGAAGCGAGGACAGTGCAGAACTCTGGCGTTAGATATTAATGGTTTATTGTCAAAGCGAAGCAAGACACCTTCTCTTCCTCTTCCAGGCATGAGTGGTCGTCATGGTGACCCTTCTTGCCTTCGCTTTTATCCACAGTGTTTCGATAAGTAATGGAATTTCGTCTCCAGTCTTCCTTTCGAAGTTAACATATGATGAACCATTGGTATTTATGTACTTTTCCAATTGTCAGTTTGCGTATCACCAATAGATAACATCTAGCATTGTTTACTGTTTAGGGAAGTGTCTTCCCGGATGAGGTTAGGTAGGGGTCAGGATGCAGATGCAAAGTGCGCTGAAATTTGAAAGAAAATATCCCGCATGACAATGCGAAACTTTGTATGTCCGAGAATAACCCCGTCGTGTTATTGCAGAATTTAATGCAATAGCATCACACAACGAGATGGACAATTTCGATAAAACAAATAATGATCAAACGTTTCAAAACAGTCGCTTTGCTTCCATACGCAATAAAACTAATCCAATCAGAACGAAACTAAAAACCATACTCGGAGAAACATTAGATAATTGAAATTCAAACCTTGAAGTCAAACACTTAAACTCAATGCCTACGGTAATCTGGCATAGTCCTTATCTATGTCAAAGTCTTTGAGAATTCTCAGCATATCGTAGGAGAGGGATGAAAGAGTGTCTCGTTACAGTCTGATAATGGAAAAAGTGGGTCTAGGGCAATTCCCCCTGGGCAATCATCCCGGACCCTTCCCTTGGCCCTAATCCTAATCCTAATCCTTGACCTAATCCTAATCCTAACCCAAACCCATAACCCAAACCCCAAACCCTAACCCTAAACCTAACCCTAATCTTCGCTCTAACCTTACCACTAACCAGTATTTAGCCGGGGGGTAATTGCCCGTTGGGGGTAGTTGCCCAGATACGGAAATAGTTTCAGTTCCATACACCTTAAATGTCAGTGTTTCTCATCATGATATGCTGGCTCCGTTATCTTATTTAACAGTGTTCACCCAGACAAACCCTCACCTTGGTGTACTGACAGAGAGCCTTTAGGCTAGGCCTCACCCTTACCCCATATTTACCATTTAGTCATTTTGTACACCCGAGGAAGAGATGAAAACAAATCTGTTCAAAGACTCGAACTCAGAACCTTTGTTCAGTAGTCCAGAACCCTTGGAACCCTTGGATCCATTGCGCCAAAGGCGTTTCCACTGCCAAAATGGTAATCATGGTAATCAGAGACACTCATCATCCCACGCGTGTATATTCGTCACAAACACCTTACCCACGTGCCACGACTCTTCAAGGCTCTTTGAGAGGTACATCACCTTCCTTCCAGGACACAATTGCTCAACCTTCCCTGACCCCGCCCTCGCCCATGCCGTCTGGCACCCATCTCAGTCTTGGAGACCGGCAAACATCATTATGATTCCACAATCGCATTTTGCCTTTTATTTTCTCGTATCTCTCTTGTCTATTCTCGACGTTAAAAGGTTTTAAGCTCTCAGCACAGTTGGAACGTCCTACGGCTATTTTGTATCTGTCTGTCTGTATTTGAGAGATAAGGATGGCGCATCGTATAGTGGGGTTCCCATCTGGGTGAAAATGTTTACCTCTTAAGGGATGAGAAAGCTATTAAGTGCAATTCACTGTGATGCACGATTACAGTTGGAAAGTGTCGGCAAAATTTGAGCCTTCATGAGTTCTTTTTCGTTCAGCAAATCCTTACCTCTAGATTGACACTTGTCACAAACAAACATAATATTGAGCAGAGCTTACATAAATGTACCGCCTTATTTGCAAGTGAGAAATACAAATAAACCCTGGTGGATTGTCTATGGGGACGATATTTTCTCTTCTCATTACCCTGAAAATGCCATAGGATTTATGCCAGTGTGGTAACTTGTAGAGGAGAAAAGTGGTGATCAAAATCGTGTCAGCTGATGACTTTCGCAGAGCTTTGTGATGAACCCGTTGAGGATGGGCTGATTTTGCTATAACACGCATTTTCCATGGACACCTGCTCAATGCTGACCGAGTATAAATACTCAGGACTAGTCTTCAACGGGTTAAGACTGAATGAATCGATTAAGACAGGATGAATCGATGGGAAAGAGAAGGCAGCGGTGACCCTCTTAAAGGGATGGTATAGTTTTGGTGGAGATGAGGATTAGGCTTTTAACCTTCTGCGAGATACCAAGAAACCACTTATGAAATAGCACAGAGCTTACCATTCTAGGAGGGATTCAAAGTTTATTTGATGAAAATCGGTTTTGGAATTGCTGAGACATCCAAAAACAAAGTAAAACAAAGCCACTGTAATAAAAGGTGGGTCCCACCTTTTATTGTGATCGCTCTGTTTGTAATATCTTAGCCATTTCAAAAAAAAAAGAATCATCAAATAAACATTGAATTCCTCGTGGAATTATATGCTCTTTCATATTTCATAAGACGTTTTTCATTATATCACTAAAAATGTTAGAAAAGAGAAGTTAGGTCTCAACCAGAACTATACAATCCCTTTAAGCGCAGTGCAGGATAATGGACACAGATTCCGTATACAGCGCATCTAAATATTGCAATATTTGTAGATGATACTACCATCACCCATTCGTCCTTTTTGCCCCGTTCTTGTCGCATCCTCCTTCCGACAAGCAATGTCCGTTTGATTTGCAATTTTCCCTCACCATTTTTGTCAGACTGTCTTACCCCCTCCCCTCCAGTTTACATGCACTCCTTTGCATCATTCACATTAGTTGTACTTCATTTCGTAAACACCCGTGGGCTGACACTTGTCTTACTTTCACATTTTTGCTCTAGAATTTACAATTTTTCCTGAGGTCCATTTCGTGCCATTTCCATGCGTGGGCCTAAAGTACGGGAAGGTAGAAAATGAGCCCCTCTCCTTTGCAAATGATCATCTTTATGTTGATTTGCCTTCCACGCTCATTGTTGTGCTTTTGTGTGTGTGTGTTTTACCGGCGCAAATAATCTAATACCTGCCTCGCTCAAATTGACAATTAAGCGAGCGGCGATTTCAGCGGGGATCAGGCAGATTCACTGTAAACGGCATCGCCTGTGTTTGTCGATGTCCCTTTCTGTGTTGAAACTTAAGCCGGTGTTTTTCCATTCAAGGTTTTTAGTGTGTGTGAACGATTGCCTCTGAGTATACATGTGCCTGTGCCGTCGAAAGTTACAGGACTGTACACAAGGTAGACATTCGTAAGACCCATTAAAGCATTCACTAAAGTATCTAAACACCCTTCACAATCAATCTGAAGGGAGGGGGGATTTATGAGACCCAGACTTCTAACATCTTCGTCTCTCAAAAGAAAACCACCTTTACGGTATCACATTAGAAGAATATGATTTCATACATGATGTAACTAACAGAAGTTTTCTTGCTACATTTAAGTTAGAAATGGGGAATCTGGAGAAATCATTGTGTACGTCAATGGAAAACCTGTTGGGCAAAGGCGTAGAATGTAGATGCAGATAGAATAACAGACGTCATCATCTCATGTGACTTGCATAACTTATTTAAGCTTTTGCAGCATATTAGCACAGATGACAATCACTACAGAAGAGATGGTAGTCCTTTTATTATGGGAAACGCTATACAAACCGACTTTATTCCGAATGTGAAGTGGGCAGCAGCGCGATGACCCAATTTGTATAACTGGGATCTCCTCGGGTGATCCCTTGAGTATTTCTTGTGGGTCTCACCGGCTTCAATTCTTTGCATCTCGCCAACACAAAGCCAAGGGAGGGACAAGATGAGGCAAGAGAAAGAAAGACACAAAAATCCCCGACTGATCTCCCATTTGCATCTTTATGCAACTGCTTGGATGCGGATGTGGATGACGGTAATGGTAGTGATGATGATAATGATGATAATGGTGATGATGGTGATGATGATGATGAAGGTGATAATGGTGATGGTGATGATGATGGTGATGATGATGATGATGATGGAGATGGATATGACGAGGACGAAGTTGACGTTGGTAATCGCGATGGTGTAAGAAAAATTTGTGGGACAAAAGGATGGCCTAAGTGGTATAAGTACCTGTCTTGTGGCAGAAGGGTTTATTGACTTTTCGTCATGCCCCGCCGCATTCATTAACTCTACTTTCAATGACGATATGAGTAAAAGAGAAAAGACACCCGCGGTTATATACGGTGAACAGCGTGGGGTAGTTCATATCTCCAGTCCTATCTTCAGTGTTGGCAGGTAAAGTGTCACTATTGCGTTAAATATAATCATATCACAACGCAACAATCAAGGGGACAATACTTCTAGCATCCTATTTATTTTGTTTGTTGGAAATGAAATAAATCAACTTGAACTTGAATCATAAAAATGAATATAGTTGATAACTTTATTGTCATAAGGCAAAGACATCTGTATAGATTCGCTCAAAAATCGTTTTTCAACGACAAAATGAACTTCAAAGTGAGCATGATTGCCCTTTCATTATATCTCTTTTCCTGTTTCATATTCATTAATGTTTTCACTTGATCTACGGTTTCGTCGCATTTCTACTGAGAAGAAAATATGTCCTCTAGCCAAAAGAATGACTCCTTCTATCAACTATCACTCCAAAGAGAGAGAGAGAGAAAAAAAAAAGAGTAAGAAATAGAGATATATAGAGACATATATATAGAGGGAGAGAGAGAGAGTGTGTGTGTGTGTTTGTGTGAGGAGAAAGGGAGGGAGAGATTCCTGCATGCTCTCAGGAAGATGACCTGGTTTTGAGTAAATTTTGTCATGATTATTTCGCGCGGATAAACCAAACACCCATACTACTGGAATAGTGTCTAAAGCACAAACAGGGATCAAGTCAGATGCGAACAATCTGCTTGAATGCATAACGCTGGCATAGAACTGATATGCAAACGACGGGTATATAAGTATTCGCTCTACTTTCCAATCTTCGTAAGACGAAAAGTGCCGTAGAACCGTCTCACTGACGCACTGGGTGACGAACGCGAGCTACAACCCAAAAGTTTTCCGACAACTAATCTCCAGTGATGTTTACATTCTCTGACTAGTTAGAATGTCATTCAGCTTTGTTGGGCTATAACACTGACAAGATCCATTGAAAGATCAGTGTTTACACTGAAACAGTTACCCATGATTATCATTTTGTTAGTGTTATCATTGTCACTATAACTTTATCGTTGTGATTGCTGTTTATATTGTTTTTATCATTATCATTGTCATTATCATCACGTGGATTCTTGTCGACATCTCCATCAACATCGTTATCATTTATCATAAAACTGATGAGATGGTGTTTGTGTTTAGCGTGGTTTTCCACTCAGGGGACAGCGGAGATAGTACAACAAATATTCCCATGCACAATAATGGAACGGAAAGAAAAATAAATAGACAAGCAAACAAAGAGAACTTTCACAAAGAGCATAAAAAGTAAAGTGAGAAAGAGTCTACCAGAACTTTAAAAAGACAGAAAAAAACCCCCAAAAGGATTACTGAAAACAGGAGGATGAGGGGTGGATAGTGTTACTCTTATTAACCTTGCTCCACTCCAAGTTAACATTTAGATACACATGACATGGGAATGATAACCTCTCTACGTTCACACTTAACGATCAAATCGTTACCACGAATGTTAAAACGTTTTCCCCATCATCGAATGAAACTCTTGGCGAGTAGTCATGGGAATGTTCTGGCTGGAACAGGCAGCTGCGAACATTACTAACGGTGCACCAACCAGTATCGAAGACTAGGCGTAGCATTCTAACACATCGTCGCTGGATTAAGGCGTACCAAATCGGATCGCCAACCCCTCACCTTGGAATTGAACCTGAGGGAGACTTCTTTGTCTAAAGCGCGCCGCCGACCCGGATTACATTTCTTCCCGCGAGAGGATAATTTGCTCAGCTAAATAACGCATGTAGGTTTGTGCGCCCTTCTGGGAGAGGAGTGGGGCAAGGGGGATGGGTTTTCCGCGGGATATCGCGTTTGTCGATGCGTCAAGGAAGGGAGGAGGTTTAATAGGTTAGGAAAGTTTGCTTCGCGGTGAGATGGAAACTGGATCCCGAGAATCGATCGCCGGGGCACTCCGCATCCTACACGATTTCATGTTTGGTGAGAGCATTGTATCGTTTGGTTGCTGGGGGATGATGTGATTCGACACGCAGTTGTGGCTGGTAGAAGATTGTTTGAATATGCTGGGCGGGGATGGGATGGGGCTGGGGTTGGGATGGGGCTGGGGTTATCCTCTTAGCATAGAGAAAGATGCATGAATGAAGAAAACAAGCATTTTTTTCCCTACAAATAGATTAACAAATCAGATAGAAACCTAGAAGGATGATAAAAACGGATTTCGGCAACGATGTTGTTTCCTGTTTATCGCATCAAGCATGATGTCCAGCATGTTTCAGGAAATTTTTCGCGGTAGAAAGTTCAGAAGTGGATCACGTCACGCCACTGAGAAGAATTTGAGATATTTGCTTCAAATGAATTTTCTATTCCTTTTTTCTTTTTTTCTCTCTCGCCCTCTTTGTCCCCTCAGGAACATCTTGAATCGTGGTAATCCTCGATTCGTGTTGCGTATCATGGTCGGGCTTAACCGTTTTACATGAAATCTTTACGAATGAGGAATAGTCACGTGAACTCTTGGCTTTAAGGTTTTACGAGTACATCCTGTGAATTTAAAACACTGATTGTTTTTTCTTTCCTGCAAAACAATATCTGTATAGAATCTGTATATATCACTCATGATGTATAGCTCTTACCATCGTTTCTCTGAGCAAACATAATATTCACAATAGAAGGCATTGCATATTTCGGCAGCAATGCATGTGCTGAAATTTTCGATGGAAATGAATAAAAGTAAACTAAATTAATGATTAATTGGCTCACACAGACACCTTATTTATATGTATGGCTTGGGTTTGGGCTATTCTCTTAGCGTAGAAAACAAGATGCATGAATATCCTATACATACATATGCATATATATATATATATATATATATATATATATATATATACATATATATATACATATATACATATGTATATATATATATGAGTGTGTCGTGTGTGTGTATTCGTTTTAGAGAGGTCATTAGTGCAAAAGATACAAATCTTCATCGGTAATAGAAGGAGCTTGTAATAATCAGACATAATCGGTTATACAAGTGACGTACATGACTGTATGAAACAACTTTTTAAAACTGTAGTGTATAACGTAGACCTGAATTTGTACTTGTCATCATCAGATTACTCTGATGTTAATGTAGCTCATTCCAGTAGAAATGCCGATAAACGAGCGCGCATCATTTCAGCCTAATTTTATTTAGAATCATACCAGCGGGAGCGAACGAGATAAGTTTGTTGCCATGGATACGAAACTCATTTTGTACTTTTGCAACCCTCAGTATATGGCCCCTGTGCTCTTTTGTATTTTTTTTTTTAGTTTTGTGGTTTATCCACCGATGCATGCGCCCACATGGGCGAAATGGAGGTTATGATGGTCATATTTCTCAGTCCGTTATGTATAAAAAATCATGAAAATCCTTGTCTCTCCTTATTGATACTAGTAAAAGAAAATGTTAAGTTCACTGTCCCCGAATGTGCAGAAGGCGCAACGCAGAAAACAGTTCTTAGCTACCATGGCGGCGGGGCGTGCTGGCGCGCGTTTGTATCCATAGCAACGCTTCTCTGGTTACCTACTTGCTTGATTCTTGTCTAAATCAGATTTTACAGGCATGACCTTTTGGCTCCCCGTCTTCTAAAATCGGCTGTCAGCATAGGTAAAACAGTATGCTCTCACGGAGTAGAGACGGAGAGATAATGATCGGGATAGATATATCAAACAATAGATAGATAGAAAATAGGTAGACAGATAGATGAATAGATAGATGGATAGATAGAACTGTAGATAGGTTGCGATGGTAGATGGACTGGTAGAGATAGAGATAGGCAAAAGATTGGTGGATAGATTGATAGAATTATAGCTATAGGTAGCTCGATAGGTGGTCGATGGCAGTGTCTATTAGTTAAAGGGCAAATTTTCCCAAAACATATAAGCGTGGAATCATCGAATGCAGAAAAAATTGTGGATCTTTATCAGGAGCTGGGTCAAGTACTCTTCCGATGTCCGGGAATTCTGATCAGGTGAGGGAGGCACATAGAATTTCCAAGACAATAAACGAAAAACGGGTGAAAAAGAAAAAGTCATAATTTCTGAACGAATTATGCAGTTTCCCTCAAAATTTTCTGCATTGAGTTAATATTCTTGTGTACCGTATGCTCTATACATACTTTTATCATGTTTTATTAGCGATGTGTCCCCATTTACGCGAGGACAGAATAAGAACGAACATAGAATGTTAAGAGGCTATCGGACAGAAAGGTTTATAACTACAATATACAAGAAAAGTCAAGACATGATATAAGGAGTGAAATGGTATAGATGAACAATAGAAATGTAATGGGATGGCAAAGATACAGGGGGTTATGTCGCGCAGTGTTTGTGGCCTATGGCGATGTTACATCGGTATCCATTTAAGGACTTTCCGTTCGCCCCCACCCCCCTTTTTAAATTGGTGTCATGGACACCATGAACTTGTTCAGGTCTGCCTTGCTCGAATTCATAGTCTGCGGTTGATACTGGCCATGAACAAAGCAGAAAGTACATCTCCGTTGCTAAATTCCTGTTTCAGAACATTATATTGAGGTGATACCACTTTTTTTCTTTTTCTTTTTTTTTTTGGGGGGGGGGGGGGGAGGGGGTGATGGGGGTGGTTGTAGACGGAGATAAAGGGGAAAGAAAAGAAGATGCCGAGTTTGAGAATGTTATAAGTGACCCCCTCTGGAGTCGGGGCTGGTCTCTCGGCGCGAGCCTGATCTAGTGCCGCTGACGCCCTGCAGCGCGGCTAATATTTTACCAATCAAGCGAGCGGTTGGGGCTGGCAAAATTGAAACTGTAACCAAATTTGTTTCCCATTTTCGGCTCGCATCATTCCGCTTAAAGTGAGAAAGATATGGGGTGAGAGAGAAGACAGAAAGAAAGAGAGAGAGAGAGAGACAGGGACAGGGAGAAACGTGATGAAAAGAGGGAAAGAGCAAAGGCACTTGGCGAATGTGCGTGAGAAAGTGACATAAAAGTGTTCTACAAATGAAGACGACTTTCTGGAAGACGAAGTCTATGAAGGTCGCAAATTGAAAGAAGAAAAAAAATGTTTATACAATTACTCCTCGATTAAACAGCAGCGGAAAGTCATCGCAGATGGTATCATCACCTAAACGATTCTTATGTTTTCCCCTTGCACCTCAGAGAGCCAATGGGGCGTGAACATGATTTTCTCTCATTCTTCTTCCTCTTCTCTCTTCTTCTTCTTCTTCTTCTTCTTCTTCTTCTTCTTCTTCTTTTTTCCTGTTAGATTCTTGTTCCAGAGGAGAACAGAGCCACATTTCCTCTCGCTTTTGTTTCGCGCTCTCAGTATGGACATATATGGGCCTAGGTGACAAGTATAATGCTCGGCCGAGCAGACATAGATGTGAAACTAGATGGGCAAATTCTCTCTCTGACTTTCGTGACAGATGTAAATAATATCTTACACGCCTCTGGGAGCATTTTGAATGTTTCTGAGACCTGAGTTTATCAATTGTAATGAATTTTGCCACGGCGTCGTAACTGCAATACTTCTTCGTTTGCTGACATTGCTAGTGTTCGATTTCTCTCTTCTTTTTTTTCACGCAACATTACGACAAAGTGTTTGACTCGCAAATTCCCACAGATCTTCCAACTGTTATCAGCAAAATGAGATGGTAGTTGACATACTTCACGATATGATTTCATGATCTCTTCACTTTTCTTTGCTTGATCGTCAATATCAAATCTTTGAAATTTCAGCGTAATAAGGCGACTCGTTCAACGAATGACTGATACACAAAAAGCTATCTTGTTTACTGGGTTTTCTATCGAGTACAGAAGTGATAATGTCACAGTCTTTTGTTATAGCCTGGGTTGGAACCAGAAGAGAGTGTAAACACTAGAGCCAGATGAGGTTACTTCGAACCAGTTTCCATGACGATAAATCATTATGACATCATTCTTTGATTCTCTATTCACGAACAATATTGTAGCTTTAAAAAAATATGAATATTTACTAACAAGGGGAAAAAAGATTGAACTTTATATCATGTCTGTCACGTGACATGATGATAATTCCTCTAATTTTTATGTCGATATCATTCCACCTTTTATTGTAATTGTCTCCATCACCCATCTGTAACACATAGGGCCTGTAATACAGAAAGTTGTAAGCTTATATGGTGTTCTTATAAACCCTTTAAATGGGATAGAAAAACAAAAACGAGTTTAGATACACTTACTTGCTTACGTTTCTTTTCATCTTTTTTGTAATGCTCATATTTCTCGAATTACAGTAAAAGATGAGTTACAAAGTATGCAAACGCATTTGTCTGATACAAGAGTCCATCTCATGGCATTGTTCTTATTCACATTATGAACAGCACCATTTAGATAATAGCAAGTAGCAAATTTTATATTGTTCCACCATATGCAGAGTTGAGGCGGCCTCAACATGCAGAGAAAGACAGAGCTTGAAATACTTATTCACATGTCTATTGTGAGATCATAATCATACGCACATACCTTCTGGCAGAAGCCGGTGCTTATTTTGGTGTGCATTTAAAATGTGCGTATAAGAAGTATTATATGTATCTATGTAAGAGTGTCTTATTGAAACGATCTTATATAAAGATAATCCTCCGTCATTTCAATGTGATTCTGATTCGTTTCGTCGGACTGTAGCGCCGAGCCACAAACCACGGAGCCATGATGAGTGCGCGTCGCGTCAAGTAAACACTCGCCCCTGCCTTAACAGGCCACCGTGGGGACTGGCAAATCTACTTAAGATGTTTGTCGGCGTGAGGGGGAACCCCCGTCGCCGCTGATTATTGTTTTTCGCCGTCTTCAGATGACAGTAAAGTTGGCTCCAGCGCACCCCGGAGTCAACTCAAGCGTCAGTTGAGCGATGGCCCGTTGTTACTGTTATCATGAATTATGCTCGGTTGCGCGTTCGTTCAGTTCCTACTGGACTGTTCAACAGTCTCACCAAAGACACGGTTTTCTTGTGCATGCGATCACCACGGTAACGCTCTACGGGTTCTTTTTTTTTAACACATTTGCTGTGAAGTTGTGTTCTAAGCGCTTAGACAGAAGTATTCTTGCTACTTCTATTGCAAATATACATACAGGAGTGTTCATGACCTGGGGAAGATTCTGAGTTTTCCTAAAAAACACACCAAAAAACCAAAAAAACAAAAACAAAAAACAAACCCGGCACCATTTGAAAACGATTTCTAAGATTTATGATTTTCAAAGCCATCTTCGAAATACAGTGTAGCCCTGTCATCGTTAATAGATTTAGTTCGATACCATCAAGATTGGCATGTTTCAATGTTTCGTGGTATTTGAGCTCTAGATGTCAAATTCAACTATAGTTATTGAGTGCCGAGAGCGTTTGACGCACTTCATTTCAGGACTCACCAAGATCAGAATTCGAATTGTTCGATTGAGGACTGTTCCGCGATGTCGTGCTACAACCTCACCGTTAAAAGATCTCCAACGGTCAGACATTCACACTCCTGTTCTTTCCCTTTTTCTGACCTGTCTTGACTCCCCGTCTTTCCAACTTAAATTGCACTCGAAAAAAAAAAATGCTTCCTTGAAAATTTGAACCGTATTTAGTATCCGATATCCCCCTTGCCCTACCACAAATATTAGGCTACCATGAAGATGTTCGTTCTTAACTCTCAAGCTCACTCTGTGTTAATCAATTCCATGATTACCATTTGTATCGTGTTTATATGCAATGACACTGGATTTGGGGATCGCAGTCCCATGGATGGTGACCCCCTCAATAAACGACCACGGCTCTTCTTTCATAAAGAGACAGAGAAAACAAAAACTGTATTTATATAGCGCCCTCATCGTGCATTTCGCTTTCACAGTCAAGGCCTGCAATCTAGACTACTTGGGGTCGGTCAATGTCGAGATACCCAGTACATACACTGGTACAGTAACGTGGGAAAAGCACACCGCCTCTGCAATTCGTAAGAAAAAGACACCGGCTGCTATAACCATACAGGTTTACATTCCAGTCAGGCAGACGATGATACATGACTCATCCGTCGGGATTTTTTATGATTTTCCTTTTTAATAGATAAAAAGCCTCGGCGGCATTTCTCCGTCATGCGCATTAAAGGTGCAGTGGTGGTTCTTGAGTGACTAATACGCCTCGTTCTTATCATTGTCTATACTCGTTACCCCCAACGAACTGAACAAGTATTCAAACATTTTACTTCGAAATCAAATGCCCATTTTCTGCCCCCAACTTCATCCGTATATTTGAAAGAATGGTCACACGATCGCAAGTAAAAACGTACGTAAATCAGTATTTTGCGTGATGAATACAGAATGTGTACACGAGTGTGTCCAACAAAGTTCCACAACACTGCTGCGAGTGCATGTATGCATTACTCATCCTTCTTTAGGAATATTTGTATGTGATATCTGTCTGATTTTGAATACGCTTCTTCGTTATCGCCCACAATGGAACAAGCTTATCTGACAGACATCGGACCCGTAAAGCACAGGTGGGGCAACCACGAAGAATGATGAGGTTGTGCATCAACCGATTCGTTTACATGGTGGGGGCACTGTGGTATACACGATAATTCTATAGTGGATAAGACCCATGACTTTCAATCGGAAGACCCGAGTTCGAATCCCGTCCAGTGTTGATATCCTCGGACAAGATGAAATACCCACCATGTCCCTCTCGGCCCTGGTGTATAAATGGGTACCTGACAATACTAGGGTAATAATGATACTGGTAGGGTTCTCTAAGATAGAGCAGTGGCAACACTGAAGAGACTTTATCCAGGATGAAGAAAACCGTATCATTATGACTATGATATCGTCTAAAATTCAAGTACTATCTTGTAGGGACTTTCTTCAATAAGGAACAGTTTCTGCGCGTCGAATATAACTCGTGATGATTAAACTGCTTTCTCAGATTTTGTCGCCAAATCGAGCCTAAAGATTGGACAAAATGGCTTCAAATCTGTAATTAAACCTTTAATATCCACCCTTTTCTCCGCTGAATTATCTTTATCCTGATCGCACTGCCCTGCGATTCGAAGACTTTATGACGCATTACCTTTGCGCCGTTGGTGGCAGCTCTTTGCAAGGTGTCGTAAAACTCCACCATTGAAATGCATCCGTTCCGAGTCATTGGCTAAGCCGCGGATGTCACACAAACATGTCATCTCATCGGCTGGGAAAAAAAAAAATTGCCGCTAGCAAATAAACTTGTTGACAACCGTGCATGTGCCCACAGATATTAACCTCATTATTGACAATGCGGGAATATCGCCTTCATTTCTCTTATCGACATATTACGTTTGTCCTTCATCTACGAAATATCAGGGAGTTGGCAGGAGCCTTGGAAATTTTGAAGTTGATGGACAGTACTTTGAACTAGTGTATGAACAGACATTCGTTATCACGTGGATCGTCAAGTTTACCTCTTCTTCAATGGCTCTGCCATACTGGTTAGAAATGGAAGGAAACATTTGTCATCACGACTGGACTGCAGAAGTTTGTCGATTTACTCTACAAAACAGATACCATGCTCATTCAGCATCACAAAGGCTGCACCAACGTCAAACACGATAACACTATTTTTCAAGAGGGTCATCCCACGAGATCGACACCCACGAGTCATACAGCCCATGAGTTCGACATTAAAAAAAGGGCCATGAGAAATAAAGCCCACGAGTCATACAGCCCATGAGTTCAAAACATTAGGTAAACACAGCCTACGAGTTCGATAGATGCAACACGGGGTTAATGTGTCAGTCTCGTGGGTCTTGTTTGCTTAGTGCCGAATTCATGGGCTCTAGGACTCGTGTATTGTCTTACTTGTTGGCTGTGTGACTCTTGGGTAACGGTCTTGTGACTTGCACGCTTTTCAACTGCCATCACTCCCTCCAAAAACGTGGACACCACCACAACAAACAGTGTTGATATCATCATCGACAACTTAAAAGGGACGTTCATACGAGACGATCAACAACTATTATAGTAGATCAACCGTCAAAGTAACTGGACCCCCTCCCTACATCCGCATCACGGTTTTCCTGGAATACATCTTCCGAAAAATTGTTCGCACTTGTCATAATGTTTGTATTTTCAAATCTAATACTGTTTAAGGCCCCCTTTCTTTTCCAAAAATCGCTAGTTCCCAAGCTGGCTATGGGTTTGACAATAGATTGCCCAGCCCAAGTTCGACCTGGACTGGCCAAAAAAAGTCCAGCCATGGAAGGTGAATGGAAAGAAGAAGGCAACAGGTGAAGTATAATATGAAAAGTTGATCTTTACCGGTCATTCGGACTTTCATAATTGCTTTTGTAGTTCCTCGGCTTCCGACCACACCTTGATTCGTCTCCCGTCTACGACATGCAACAGCTTCCGCTTCCGGTCCGGTCATGATTGCCATTGACCAGTGCAACCTGTTGATGCATTTTTCGAAATTTCCCTCAATTTCCTCGATGTAACGTGGCAAAGGGTGTAGTGGTGTGCTATTCATGTAGGATCAATTCTTTTATCTTCAGTCTATATTTTTCTACAGGCTTTAGTCAGATTGATAGTGAGTCGTAGGCTGTTGGATGATCCTGGGGTAATCATCACGCAGACTTAAGGTAAAACTTACGGCGACCATAATCGTAATGTTTACGAACAATCTTCCAGTTGTTCTTGATCAATTTTCTAGCAATATTCGGACAATCCATGTGCCATATCTTGTAGCAGTTTTCGTGCGATCATGAGAAAAGTCCACTGACAATCTTCGAGGAATCCTCAAACAGTCGTGGGTGTGATTTACTTAGTAATTACTGTTGTGAAATTGATAAGCGTTGTGTGTGTGTGCGTGTGTGTGTGTGTGTGTAAAATATTTTTCTTTCAAACTTTTTTTTTTGACGACGATATTCTTATATTACGATACCATGCCGGAATAGCTCTAAGATCTAGAAATGGAAACACAGACTGTCACGCCAAACAGCAGGAGGAACTCCAGACGTAGAACGAATCCCAGTTCGTATGTGAAGGGACAAATTATGCAGAAATTTGAGCGGAGAAAGCCCTCAGCTATTAGGGATTATCAATTCATTCGCGCAACTTTGGCGCATCTTGAACATTATCCCCAAGCCCAACCGACCTCGATGAACTCTAGGTGGAAGACGTTTCGGTGTCCAGCTCGTCTTGTCGTGAAAGTCTAATCAGCCCACCTGACCCGTGATCTGCGTTGTGGTCGAGTTTTCGTACAACGCTAGCAGGTAGAAACAAGTACTGTTTTTCTGCAACCGCGATATGAAATAGTAGATTACAGTTTGCAGTTAGTCAGGATGTAAAGCATCCCGTTACAAAAAAAAAGAGACCAGTTTCGAGTGTAACTTGAATTTAAATTGCATTAATCAATAAACACTGCACATGACTTACCTTCTTTCAGTACACCCAAAATTTGGCAATGATTGAGGATTGAGATATCAAATTTTTCATCACTGTTGGTCTTACTGATATGACATGAAATCTAGCTTTGTTGAGTTCATCTTATGACGAAATAGATGGTATCTCACTGAATACTTTGAAAACAATCGCCGCCTTTAGCGGTCATGACCTTTTGCCGTCGACGTCCTCTCCCAGCGACCTCGCCGAGTTGTCTCTGTCAGCTTCAGTCGTTTTATCAGTATCTCACTCGAGATGGCTTGCAAAGACGGGGGAAGCACAAACGACTGAACTACCGCATCGTGATTAGGTTGCCGCATGGTATGATGTGAAATGATTGCAGTTACTGGGCAAGTTGTCAGTTTATCGACGCTAAGCATCGTTACACCGATGATTGAGCTTCTTCTGATGATGGGTCACTGACTGGTCAACGGCTTCTCTACGATCGAGGGACGATCAGCAGTTGTCGAGGCTATTATGGCAATATCGATAGGGTCGTTGGCTTTATGACGCTGCCGATAGCGACGAGTAGTTATGTCACGATAGATTGCTATAGTATGGCATTTTATCGCGACCACGGAAAGCAATCCTCGCGTAATGTAATGATCGTACTTTTAATCATTGAAACTGCTTAATTCTTTATGTCAGTTCTGTCATAACACCTTCGGAGATTGCCCAACTTTGATTTTGCACTGTACTTTGCACCTACATTCTCAAAATTAACCTGCATTTCAGAGTCATAGCTCTGGTTATGATAAAGGCTTATTTCTTTATCGTAGTCTTCCGAATGGTTAGTCATAACTGTTGATTATATCTTAATCAGCTGTACAGTTATTTACGTAGACTTCAAGCAGCACTTACAGACTTCATCGCAATGATCATGACCAATATCAAGGAGGTGAAGCTCACCTCCCTGCTAATAAAAGCCATCACTGTGATCGCAATGTTTATCACACCTGCTTCCATCAGCGACATCATACGTGTTTAATCATTGGTCTTGCTCCGAGATGTTGATGGGAATGTATGTATGCGTGTGCGTGTGTGTGTGTGTGTATTTGCCTTGAGATGTAAAAAGACCACTACGTCATGTACCAGCTGTTGCTTTCTTTCAAAATGTCTGCCCAAGCGGAAATAAAAAATCGATAGCCACCTGGAAGGCATCCCATCAACAAAACCCTCATACTTCCTGCCGCTATTGATCGGACAAGTTCCCATTTGTATCACTATTCACCAAACTGTCATATCGCCGCTGATTTATGTTTCTACTCGCGAATTCCTACATCCATTCCGATCGAACAATGATAACCGCACGAGGTGTATGACATCCTGCATTTTGTGCAGAAAATTAACCAATGTTTGCATTTTGCATACACATAGGCGCCTCCTTGATTTTGAACGCGCTTTTTTGCTCCATCGTGGGGGTTGTAATGTATTCAGATTTAAAACCCAACCAATGATAGACACGTCAGTACGCAGAATGGATTCCAAGCCAAATACTAGTACAAATGTTGTAGTTAAAAACTGTAACATTCATATATATTGGATTGTCGTGCATATCTATAACGAAACTGCTCCTGCTATTTGAAGTGTATTATTCTCGTTTATTTTTACCCACATACAAGTTACATAAGTCTGGAATTGATAAATGCATGCGCGATAAGAAAACAAAAGTGTCATCTGCTATCTTTTGGGCAGAAATTTTCTGTTTACAGCCGCGTTTCCCCGTGGCTCCATCTCAATCGCCAGTCAACTTATTGTGGGTGTGAAAGTGTATGACCATTAATTCATCATTTCTTGTATGATCTATGTAATACCTAGAAAATGAAAATGACGTCGTTGTGATACGTCCAATATAAAAACCATATAATTTGTCAGTCATCTTATGAAAATCATTGTAATTCTTTCCTGATTATACTGTTTCCGAAAATTTTGTTTTCACACGTCCACTGTGTCCATTACACTGAGATAACTGTAGTTTGGCAATCCGCTAACAATCCCAACAAAACACCATCATGCACTGCAGTTTTGCAGTAACTGGTTTAACGAGCAGTGGATGATTGTGGCTCGTACGGTAACCTGGCTAATTAAAGGAAGCTATAGGTAGGACTAAAATAGGTACAGAGCAACCTCCCTTGTTGACCAGACGATCGCAAGTAGGGAAAGATTACCGATACCATTAGTGCCGCTATCGATCGTTCAAGCGTATCCGAAACTGATGAGGCACTCTTCCGAATATCCTCCCCCGGTTTTAACGTGGAACCCTTGGAGAACCGATCAAGTCTACTGTGCGTATCGAACCATGCCTGTTTGTTAGATCATAAAACCTGAAACTGGTTGAAAAGATGGGAAGAATGCATAGTTTTAACGGTTCATGGGCACTGTACTTGTAAAAGTTTGAGTCTTACCGGGCGATAGAAACGTCTGTTTTTCAAAAAAAAAAAAGAATCTTGCGGAAAAATAATAGAACAACATAATAGAAAACCAAGGATCAGTTTGATCGACAAGAGCCATTTCAGACAGAAGAAATGATTTTGAAAACAAATTTCTGATTGTGGGTGACTATCATAAATTAAAGGGATCGTACAGTTTCAGTTGAGACCTAATTTCAGATTTCTAACATTTTTGGTGAGATAATGAGAAACCTCTTATGAAATATAAAAGAGCATGTAATTCCATGAGGAATTCAACGTTTACTTGATGAAAATTGGTTTGGAAATGGCTGCGATATCCAAAACAGAGCGATTCTAATAAAGTGTGGGACCCACATTTTATTACGATCGCTTTGTTTTACTTTGTTTTTGGATGTTTCAGTCAGTCCAAGCCCGATTTTCATCGAACAAACTTTGAATTCCTCTTAAAATGGTATGCTCTGTACTATTTCATAAGTGTTTTCTGGGTATCTCGCAAAAAGTTAAAAGCCCAATTCTCATCTCCACCAATACTGTACCATCCCTTTAAATCATCTACGTCAAATGATATCAGGTGCATTAAAGGGATTGTATAGTTCCGGTTGAGACCTAACTTCAGGTTTCTAACATTTTTTGGTGAGATAATGAGAAATCTCTTATGAAATGTGAAAGAGCGTGTAATTCCAAGAGGAATTCAATGAAAATTGGTTTTTGAAATGGCCGAGATATCCAAAACAGAGCAATCCTAATAAAATGTGTGACCCACCTTTTATTAAGATCGCTTTGTTTTACTTTGTTTTTGGATGTCTCAGCCATTCCAAATCCGATTTTCATCAAATAAACATTGAATTCCTCTTAGAATGGCATGCTCTGTACTATTTCCTAAGTGATTTCTTGGTATCTCGCAAAAAAGTTAAAAAGCCAAATCCTCATCTCCACCAATACTATACTACCCCTTTAACAGATGAGGGATAAAAAGTAACTCTGCTTGAAGGCCAAAAATTACAGCTTGAATTTTAACTGCTCTTTGAGGCTTGAAGAAATAGCTTACATTGAGCAAGCGATGAGAATGATGTCTGGAAGTAAATGCGTCACAAAAAGCCATCGCGAATTGCCACAGAGAGTGAAGTAAATCAGGATTACCATTTTGTCAGCGCATGTACAAGTAAATAAAGCTATAGATGCTTGAAGAATTCATGAAGGAAACTAAGAATTTTAGTGAATGACTGGATGTGTGAATGGATCTATATACCATAATTATGTGTGCCTATGGATTAACGATACGCTTGTATAATACGGTTAATGTATAAAATAATGTTTGAAGACATGAAGACGTGAATGTAATACTATGGAAGTAGGAATGTATGAATGTGAAAAAGTATGCGATGTCATATATGAAAGTGTTTTAATGTGCAATGTATGCATGAATGATTGAATAAATGAGCCAAAGAATTAGTGAAGGACTAAATAAGTCTATCCATGCGTATGCTATTTGAGAAAGAAAGTGATTGAATTACATGGTCTTCCTCTCTCTCTCTCTCTCTCTCTCTCTCTCTCTCTCTCTCTGTATAGTATATACATGTATATATATATATATATATATATATATATATATATATATATATATATTTGTGTGTGTGTGTGTGTGTGTTGGTGTGTGTATGTATTTTTAAAGAAATGTTTCTGATGATGAGAGAGGATAGGAAAGATAAAGTGAGTAAACCATGAAATATACAAGCACAATACATGATATTATAAAGGAGACTGTATACCTCCTCTGTCTTGTCGATTTTCCAATTTCCCAGCCCGGAGCACAGCAACACACTCTCAAGATCACACACTCACACTGTATGTGATATCAAGGCCTCTTGCTCTTATGCCTTACATGTAGTTACCATCCGTCGTCAAATTTTAACCTTTTGGGACGGCGCGCGCAAAGTGCATCTGCGATTATTCTCCCCCTCTCGCTCTCGATAATAAAACACTGAATAATTGATCATTTTCATAATTGCGTTGATCGCGCATGGGGGCCGAAGGAGAAATGGCTGCCGTGAGTCAGCGAAAATCGCAGCTTGTCTATATACCACAAGCTTTGCCCGTATAGTTATCAGTGCATGGAGATACTTAGTAAGTGCTTCCACGCATATCCTAGAAGTCACAGGGAAATCGAAGACGGACCACAAAACGACCGTCGTGATTATGGGGTAATTGAGCCGGAAAAGAAGGAGAACAAAGGGAACAATAAAAGAACAAATGAATATGGGGAAAAAAAAATCAAGTAATAGAGACAAGATGATCGTAGCAGTAATGATATAGATGCCAATTTATGTTATCATTTGATGAAATCTTTGAAGGTTCCTTGGCGGTAAGAACGTTGGGTGGCACAGTGCACCACGTATTCTTTCTTTCGTATGCATGTGGCCGCCCACCCCCGACGTTTCATCAAGCTTGTTTCCTGCCGTTTTCAAGAGAGTTATTACTAGTATTTGACTACGGATTACATTTCATGTCCAATCATTGCTTGTCTGTGACCAGAGCCCTGTTTTTCATAAAGAGATGCAATCAAACAAAATCAAACATAAGCGAGGTATCAGCCAATCAGAATTGAGTATTCAAAGACTTTAAAGGTATAATTTGTTATTCGCAGATGAAACAAAAACCCATCATTGGTGCTTTAAAGTAGTTCTAAAATGTGAGTTAGGGATAGAAACAGCCACTGTAATATTTTGAATCAATAAAATCAACGCTAAATATTATTAAATAAAAGTGAACAAAAGTTATAATAAAAATGTTTCCAGACTAAACCATCTACAGTTACGCTTCATTGAGAGAAATACTGATATCTCGTTATATTTTAGGCTTTATTGCAACAACAAAAAAGAAATATATATATATATATATATATATATATATATATATGATAGGATGTTTTGTGGTACAACAGACCTATACACATATACATGAAATGTGATATCTTGAACATTTTTTATATCACTGCTCCCAAAGGTAAACAGGACCTTTAATATCATTATATGTTTGAGGGTTGTTTTTTTTTTTTTTGCTCATTTTTGTATCTGAACTTTACTGCAACTGGGCCCAGGAAGAATAATAGCGTTGTTCACAGCGCGTATACCATGAGGAAGAGGTAGCAGAGCGAACGTGTCTTTGTAAATAGTGGTAAAAGCACCCTAGGTGGCCCAGTTCATATGTAATGTATCTATTTGTCTGTCTATCTATCTTTGTGTCTTTGTATATCTCTGTTTCTCTGTCCTATCTCTCTCTTTCTATCTATATAGTATCTATATATGTGTGTATATATACACACACACACACATGTAATAGATATATATATATATATATATATATATATATATATACATGTATACATGTATATATATTTACATGTATATATATGTATATATATATATATTTATATTATATATATATATATATTGTATTTGCTCCGCGTATTGGCAGTGCTAGAAATAGCAATAATAATGTCACAATAGAGAAATGCATTAAATGCCAATTGCCTTAGCACTTTCATCCCTGACGAAGGGGGAGGCCCCCGAAAATTCGGATTTTGAATTGAAATCAAGGCAATTGACATTTAACGCATTCCTCTATTGTGACATCATTATTGCTATACATGTATATATATATATATATATATATATATATATATATATATATATACATATGAAGAGTTTGAATGCAAAAGCTAACGCCATTACATTCTCTCTTTTTTAGAATAAGGTTATAATCAGATGACACAAAAAAACAACAACAAATCTTTTCAATGACACTGCACTCGTCTCATAGTAAGAGATATTTTGGAAGATATCAATATGATCATTTTTTTTTAATTATATCCTTTGCTTTTTTGAAGCTTCAACCTGTGATATCTACAATGAATTTAAATAGATATATCGGCTTTTTACATTTAAACACCTCATATCATAATAATATGTTACATTGCGTGCGTGGGTGTGTATAAATATCTTTAACTAAAATGTGATTGTGTTCCTATACACATGAAATTGACCATTGAGACCTTTGACTATATTCGTTTTTTTTTTTTTTTTTTGCTCGTAGTCTCGGGCGACGAATCACACACATACACATGCAAACACAAACAAATAAGCAAACAAATAAGCAATTGAAACGAACCCCAAACAAGCTCACTCCACAAGTACATAGACAATATTCTACGCACACTGTGCCTTCTAGCATTTTACGCTGGCAAGTTGGGAACACAAACCCGAGGCGGAAAAAAGCAACAAAGTAAATGTAGCCGTTCCACCCCCTCCCCTTCTCGAGTTTAGATTCTCTCCTTTAAGAAGTGGAAAGCGAGCTCGTTTGTTCTCCCCCTCGCACTCCATTTATTGCTAATTTGGAAGGAAACCTGGCAATGTTAAAATTTTATGTGGAGCAGCCTGCCGTCCATGTTATTTCATTCACATGTTATTAAAGTTTGACTTACCCCGAATGTACAGGGTGTAGCAAAAACACTGATGTACTGTGGTGAAAACACAGGAGCGTGAAGGCGTGCGAAAATAAACGTGCAAGGAGAGATGCTAAGCTGATGTAAAGTGAGAAGATGTGAAACAAAAACTCTGCTGTTCAAAGAATAATGGCGCAGAAAACTGGAATGGAAAATGCTGGAATCTAAAGGTGAAGATGTTTAATGAAAGGACAGGAGTTTAATCTTGATGATATCTAACTGACGGTTTAAGGGCGTAATGTATTTTCTTCTTTCTTTCTCTCTCTTTCAAACACACACACACACACACACACACACACACACACACACACACACACACAAACACACAAACTAACAAACAAACACACACTTGAAAAGTATCGGTGAAGAAAGGTGTAGCAATAAGGTAAATTCAACCTGAAGAACAAACTGAATGTGCCCGTGAATTAAAGCTTTTCAACTCTCTGCTTTCTTTTCTTTCTCTCTCTCTCTCTCTCTCTCTCTCTCTCTCTCTATATATATATATATATATACAATGTATATATATATATATATACAATGTATATATATATATATATATATATATATATATATACATATATAAAGAGAGATAGAGAGATAGAGAGAGAGAGAGAGAGAAAGATAAAGACATATATGTACACATATTTCATTATCGTATACATACCATATATAATACCACATGAAAAGATATCATAGCTACTAGTACTTTCAAACATAGATGACTCAAACAGTGAGACATGTAAATAGAATGGAGATGTGAAAACACGGAATACGATGAGGGAGTGAGGAGGAAGAAGCTGGTCAAATTAAACATTACAATAAGAGATGTATAGCTGGTTCGCCTCACCCTGCGTGGCTCTTTCCATTTCTTGGCGTACCCTGTACTCGAGAGTGTATGCACTGGGGGAAAGATGGGGTAGCGCAAGAGTACAGTGGTTATTAATAACATGGAAAAACTGCCGGTCATTTTATCTCATAATGAGCCGCTTGGCTGGGAATGTTCCCCGCCGCTTCCCTCGCCGCATCCTTCTCAATAAAACACGCCTTTGATGCTTGCCGCCACCACCACCATCACGATGAGAGTCCCCCCTCTCCATCCCTCTCCATCTCTTGCTGCTCCAGTCGTATTCTGTTCTCCTCCTCCTCCCTCTCTCCTTTTGCATCTTCGTTTCCATGACGTTCCTTCTCCTCCTCCATTCCGGTTTCTCTCTCTCCATCACATCGTTATCTTTCCTGCATTTACTCAGCAATGCAAAATTCTGTGCACGTTGTTCCCCACCCCTTATTCGTAAACACGGTGTCGATAGTTGTGCACATAGTCAGTTCAACATACACTCCTTCCTATCCTGCCCTGAATGTGTCATTTCGAGATTTTGTCCAGAATTCTTACATGTATGTTTATAAGCTCAGTATAACTCCATGTTAATGCTTGTTACTTCGCGTGCATTGTCTGTTCAGTAAAATGTTCACAATATATATGTTTTGCCAAAGCGTTCAGTTTCGGTCGCAGATTCACTGTGTTTATAAAATTACACCTGTGATGCTAATAACAGCGATCCCCCAACCCCCCACGGCCCCACGTACCCCTTTGGCGCCACCCCTTTGGCTTTATGTTCGATCCTCTTCATCATGGGTACAGCACTATATCAGACTCTTCATCTTACACAGATATTCTTCCGTTTTCGGTCACGCAAGGATGACACCATTTCATCCCCCCCCCCCTCATCCTCTCATCCAATGCCAACTCTATTATCAATCCTGTCGAGATCGAAGCGTAACATTGTGGTCATTAGCTATAGTTTCTCAAAATTCATTAATCACGAGGACACGAAAAGGACAAGCGCCCTTCTCGGTACATGGAAAAAAAACCCCGAAAGGTTGCATGGGGGAAAAAAAAAGAATATCAATCGGGGGGAAAGGACTAGGCGGCAATTCTCCCTAATTGACGTCCCGAAGGAAGGGTACAGTAAAGGGCGTGACTTTGTTATGGCGGGCAGTCCCTTACCGGTGGTCTTTTGATATCTTCTGCAGATGTGATGTGGCCATTTTATGTACGTATATATTCTCCTTCGCAACTTCTCTTTTTCTTTTCACTCTGTCGATTTTTTTGCCCGCCTGTGTGTGTGTGTGACTAATGTTAATGATATTGATAGTCTTCACGGAGTAAACTCAATCACTACTCGGGTGCTCTCCTTTGTTGCTATTTTTATGCGATGACTTTGTTTACAAAGAAAAATCCCGTCACAAACCTGTGAATGTATTGTTTTTGAACCCGTCCGCGCTCTTTGAATAAAAAGATATCGGTAAGGTCACATACCCTGTTGTCTGGGTGTTTAGTGTGTGTGTGTTTGTCTGTGTGAGTGTGTGTCTGTGTGTGATGGTGTGTGTGTGTGTGTGTTTTATTTTGTTTGTATGTATCTCATATTCCACGGCGAGAGATTTGAGGTTTATCACCTGTAAGTGAAAAATGGTGGGTCCATATAAAAGCTACCCTGCAAAGAAAGAAAGAAGAAGAAGAAGAAGAAGAAAAAAACAAACAAACCCTCAACCAGCAAGGTGGTTACTTTCAGTATCATTATGAGGAACACCCCAAAATTACAGGCGAATTACTACGGGGTATATGAGATTCGTATATGAGCTTGTGTGTGTGTGTGTGTGTGTGTGTGTGTGTGTGTGTGTGTGTGTGTGTGTGTGTGTGTGTGTGCGTGTGTGTGTGTGTCTCTGTTGTAGATACAGATAAGATTTTCCTGAGTAAAGTGATACACTACATAAACATCATTAATTGTGCTCCAGTATAGTATTCCCCAAAGATCCGAAACGAGATATGACGATTATGATGATCTAGATCAGGCGTTATTTCTAATTGTGTGTATCATTTGACCGAGAGAGATAGAGGGTGAGGGAAATAGGAAGATAGATACTATAGAAGAAAGATGAAAGACGACAGAGTGGAAAAGAAAGAGGGGAAGAGGGATCATGTCAACAGAAACGCAAAAAAAGCGAAGAGGCCTCTTGAACGCTAAGTAAATGTCTATCGTAAAACCCCAACCATTTGACGAATCGCCCTGCGAACTCAAGATGACGTGTCGCTTTATAGCCCAATAATCTGGAAGCACTTCTTATGTACGAACGAAAGAGAAGAAGGGAAAAAATCCGTTCTTTCTCTCTCAATTGACTCCGTAGAAGTGTAAAAGGCCGACCCAATCAAAGGAGCACTTTATTTTTCGTTTATGGTTCCCCGCACTCGGTACAGGACACCGCTGCTTCGGATGGGCGCTGTGTGCTTAATCGTATTATCCTTAGCCCGTATTGATTTGTTGTGTCGCGAAGTATCCTCATTGCGAGTGGAGCGGTTGCAAATACCAGTACGAGGAAATATCGCGGCCGGTGGAAACACGTTCTCTTTATGGTAATCTCACTCTCCACAAGTGGCGTTACTCTCTCGGATCTGTATCGAAAAGAGCGGTTTTTATATTTAACATTATCTGTCGAGCAGTCTTTGCAGCCGTTTGTGTAAAATGGTGAGTCTACCTGCGGGCGTATGTTAGTACGTGTGTGTGTGCGTCTTCTCATTGTGTATGATAATGTGTGTCATTTGTTCCTTTTTTTGCTACCTCAGTGTATCTGAAAGCTGAGTGTTGTTAGTATTTAGTATTTCACACTCTGCTCTAACTCCGACTAAAAAATTGTCAGTTGATACTTTTTAGCTAACAATGTATACGATTCAACGAATGTCTCCTAAAAAAGGACGTGTAACAGTCAAACTCGTATCCCAACAGGGGAAAAACAACGACACAATCTCGGATGACAGCAAAGTGCTGCTTGACTCGTCTAGCCACTCAGCGTCTGATTTGCAAGCAACTGACTTTCCGTTTACCGTTTGATTGGCTAATTGACTAAAACCCAGTGGTATAGTGGGAAAATGTGGACTCGAGATCAGAAGTTCGTGGGTTCAAATCTCGTTTACAAGGGAACCTAGACATAACAGTCTTCTAGAGGATCAGTGCTTACACTGAAGAGGTTACAACCCCTGGTTTATGAAAAGGTCTTCATCATCACTTTAACTTTTATCAATAAAAGAGAAAGAGCTCAGGCTATTGTGGTTTTTTTTTTCTTGGCAGGTAAAATAAATCCTTATCATGCAGACAAACATGTCTACTTGCTAGTAGAGTACATGTTAGGCTCCGACATTCCCAGCGCATTGATAGGGCCTACTGTTAAGGAAATACACCGTACTCAGCAAGACACTTCGTCGATTTCATAAGTTGTTTTGCAATGGAATGGTTTGGTGATATTCTGGTTCACTGTCAACACTATGTTTGTACACATTTCTTTTTTCAATTTTATGTAAGCACTCAAACATAACGGTGTTTTCTTGCCCTTTCTTGTACTTTCCTGCCCTTACACGACGCGGTCATTCTATACCTCAGAAGATAGTGGTCAATTTAGAAGTAGTATAGAACGCTGTCAAGACATCGACTGATAATTTTCCATTGCGGTATATCGAAAGCTGCCGTTCTATGTCTGCAAGACTGCGGTGGTGATCTTGAAAATCTATGAGAAATCCACTTACACGTCTTCTCTTCACGCAGTTATTGCGCTGCGGACGGAGAACCAACAGCGCAGAAAGTTCGAAAGTTGAAATCAAAGCTATCAGCTTGTGTGCATGTTGTCACTTGTTTCATAGACTTCTTTCAGACGTCTGGGAGCATTTCTGTCTAATTTTTACCCCAGATTTATTGTTTCATGTCTGGTGCACATGTAGGCCTACTGTAAAGTCAGTGTCGCCGTGCTCTGCGCTCGTTCTTTTGATGCGCGGCCGGGCACGGAAGGAGATGGTGCGCATAACGGCCAAGGTTTGCAGCAGACATTGTCCTTGCCAATAACCGCGAACTGCCAGTCGTTTCAGTTCTTGAACTGTTCGGAAATTAACTTATTCAAACGACTCGAGCGAGAATGAGTAAGCGGCGGCTAAGATACTGCTGTGAAATGAATCCAAGGATGTAATCGACCAGTCGTGTCGGATTGAATCCAAGAAGAGAAAGATAGGAGGGAAAAAAGAATAAGGGGTAAAAAAACAGGACAAAAAAAACCCCGCGCTGTTTGTCTCTTTAGCAGACGAATAGTGCAACGACCCGCGGAACTCGTACTTCAGTTTGTATGTGGTAGATGGCACAAATAATTCAGACTCAATTCCAGACGTAAGCTAGTTGTCATGAGTACGTTTGAAAACTGTCGTTCATTCAATTTGCTCTAACACTCTGAAAATCACGCTAACTACATTGTAAAAACAGACATACATTATTGCTCTAGCTTTCACCGTTTTTCGCTGTCTGTTTAGAGTGTATCCTTAGAGGAATTTTGTACATACGTCTGGGAAACAGCCCAGATTGGTTTTGGAAAAATTGACGAAACACACGGTCCTTGGGTCAGGGGTCAAGCTAGGTACGTGTTAGGACGTACATGACAGAGAGTTACGAACTTCGGAATTCAATAAGAAAGGAATTATCGTGCACCAGCGCGAGAGATTCTTGATATTGCCAAAAGTAAGATAGAAACGCAAAGAAAAGAATGTAAACCTACGTGTACGAACAACCATATCGTGTAATCGACACTGAAGCTGCTGGCATAGATATTTTGTGAATATTTTTCTGATTCTTTGCAGTGATGCTATCATCATATAAATGATTGATCTTAGGTGATATTTGTCTTTTAAAATTGCGATATCAAAGAGTCGTTTGCAAAAAGTATTCTTTTTGAAAGACACAAGAAATGGTATTCACGCACATGCTCTCTTCATACAATGTATTCATAAGCTTGAATTCATCAGTTTTCCAGATTTGGTATCATACTAGGAGTTGATTCAGCATAGACATGTTTTTACAGTACGTGTGAACGATCTTCAAAGGACACATTGTCAGGTAGAGTAGAATCATTAGAAGTAACACGTTTTGAGTCGGATGGTATGCAAAAGCCTGTATTGTCATCATAAACTTCTTTTGCTTCATCGGTTCGGGGGGGGGGGGGGGGGGGATCGTTTTTACGTTATCAGCGCTCCGCCTTTTTGCTGTTTGGTTTTTCTGCGTATCTTTGTCGTTTGTTAGATATTATTTTTGTCACGCTGTTGACGAGCCCAGCAATGGTGAGGGGAAAAAAAGCAGTTAATTGAAGCAAAACAATGCCTTCTTCTCAGACCTCCTAAAAAAAAAAAAAAAAAAAAAAAACAACAACAACAACAACACATACAAACAAGAAAACAAAAGGAAACATAAAAGTTATACAGACTTGATAAAGCCATTTTCCCTTTGTCTATATGGGTGCTTTGAGAACCGTAAAGTTCTAAAACAACGTCCCCTTCATTCTGTGCTCTGTTATTTTCAGTTGACACTGCATGGAATGCTAACAGTGTAACCGAAGAACAGAAACAGCTTACGACGGCCAGCCGTAGTGGCCCGTCTGGCTTGACCTTTCTCCGTTGCAATTGCATATGCAGTGCACTTGCTTTCTCCGGAATCCGACTGTGCAAAGCTCGTGTCTTTGCGCTCTGTTTCTTGAATTCAAGTTGTAGCTTATGCGCCGTAGACTTATTCCCGTATAGTTGCAATTGAAAACACGCAACGAAGGCGCTGCACTGTCGCAGGGGATTTTCATTTCCGGGTACAATAAACAAGTCCCGTGCTTTGGATTGTGAAACAGAAAAAAAAAAACCCGGAAAAAAACAACAAAAAAATGGCTTCATGGCAACATTGTCTGACAGCAGTTTCTGCAATGATTGATGTTATGTTCTTAAGCTTAAGTTATAGCAACATTTGTGGTGAAAAGAAATGTGGAAGTATGTTATTCAAACCATCCCCTCATGTTATCCATGAACGAGTCATACAGCCCTTGAGTTCGACACTAAGAAAAAAAAAAAATGCCCACGAGACCGACACATTAAGCCCCGTGGTGTAATGGTAAACTCGTGATTGGCCTTTTTTGCCTAGTGTCGAACTCATGAGCTGCCAATTCAATGGCTTTGGATTTAATGCCAATATATTGATCACTGATGATTTCAAAGTGTTTGCGTAAAAACACGTGTTTAGAAAAAAAGTTTAATCATAATCACAAGTCAATGAGAACATCGTTCATTATTAACCGCGAGAGTTTACTGCAACTGATCGACAAATTGGCCTTCATCAGCATAAATATTCAATTTAGCTAATCAGTATTCCGACTGCACTGAAGAATAGGTGATTATTTATGCTGATAGAGGGCAATTTGTCAATTAAATGCAATAAAAACAACTCGACGTATAATAAGAATCCATTATTTTGAACAACACGAGAGTTATTTAATTAACGTTTACAGAATTAAAAACAAACAAACAAACAAACAAAGCTGGCAGATCCACTAGCGTTCTCGCCTGACAGAAGTTTTCTTCTATTCAGTGTACACCGGTATGCATGAAATCCAAACGTTGAACAAGAAAGTGAATGAAAGGTATTGCTATAAGATAATGAGACGATTGGGTTGCGTAATTTCGTATTCAGCATGTGTGTTATACAGTATTAAAATATGTTCAAATAATTTCCTCAATCATACGTAATATATGAATCATACCCTCTTGTATATAAAAATGTCTCCATTATTTTCTCTGTTACTTTTTGGTAGATACACATTCACTCTCAAATTTCAATATCTAAACTTTATTTTTTTCCAGCTCCAGTGCGAAAACATAATAATCTCTCACAAGGCAAAATTATATTTGTGTATTCTGTGGGCAGACGTGGCGCCGGCCGTTCTTTACGATCAACGATTATGAGGTCAATGTATGTTTTCATACCGCAGACTTGTAGGTCATCGTCATTTTTGTCAGTTTTCATCAGCTACTGAAAGACGCGCCTTCTCCAGACTTTCAAGCCTTTGATATTGACTTTCCATTCGCATTGGACCGGTGTAATGTTTCAATTACGTAAATAATATTGGCATTTAATTTCCGGCCTCGCGAAAAATAGTTTGACTTATTTTTGTCCAGTTTTCACTGTAAGCAGAGGTAGGACTAAAATAATATTCACGATTTGAGGATTCGTACACATTTTCCGGACCAGATGTTAGGCTTACGTCGAATATGATTATGAAGTTATTCGATTTCACCCTGTTCATTTACAAGATAACCGTGCTGTCAAATCAATAATCCTCCATATTCGGCGCAATACGGCAATCCAAACACAATTGCTCTTAATTTCAATATTTGTTTAAGTGACACAAGGTGATTTTGTCGTGGAGTTTACTTCAAAAGGTACAATTAAAAGGAATAGTATATCTCTTAACAAAAATCACATTCAAGAATCTGGATAGAGGGTTTCAATACTGTCGTATATTCAAAACGCATACTACGAACCCTGGCGCTGTAATTCCATTGTTCAACACATATCCTCGTGGATAATTTGATGATGATTAAAGATGCAGCAGTTGCGAGGGCGTATAACAGGCAATGGCCTATAGATGAAGTCCACCTGTTCGGCAGGTTATGGACCAGATACGCCATTGGTCATGACCCTAGCTTGGGCAACTCTCCGTGATTGCTTCGAAATTGATCCCTTCACACATAACACAGACGACTGATGAGTGTGTGCGTAGAAAATAATATGCCACTTTTCTTGATCCCACGCATGCATTTAGGCGTTACTTCGTTCCCCAGTGGCACTCGAGAGCTCAGGCGTGAAAGAAAATCAGGGGGGACGTTATTCCCTCGTCCTGGGGTTATGAAAATTTAATGTTTCCATTTCGGAGAGGGTTCCCTGACACGGATAACTTAGCACGACGAGCACTTCAATCTTTTCTTCCATTTCTTTTTTTTTTCTTTTTGCCAGGAGACAACTTCCAATTAGGATGAAGGCAGGATAATATGGGACGCGAAAAATAGGCGAGAATAATGAGCTCCGTGCGTATGTGTAGGCCTTGTCTGATGGGAAGTAATTAGAAGACCCCTCGCAGCAGAACACCGTGTGACTTTGAATCTTTAGGCAGCAGGGTATCTCAAACAACTGGCTAATCAGAATTTAGGCATTTGTACCACTAATAATGATATTTTTATCTTAAATAAGGACGGTTGTATATCACATTTTCAACGCTCACCGCCAATTATTTGACCATCAA
Organism: Diadema antillarum; assembly: GCF_040938485.1. Classification (NCBI taxonomy): domain Eukaryota; kingdom Metazoa; phylum Echinodermata; class Echinoidea; order Diadematoida; family Diadematidae; genus Diadema; species Diadema antillarum. The sequence goes on from NW_027271081.1 coordinate 4,524,654, forward strand.
GGGCTGATATTGTTGCCAAGTTGTAGTGCCGCAAACTTGTATATATATTGCCTCGTGTCTCCCGACATCCAACTCCACACTGACTTCTCTTGATGTGGAGAGTCCGGATGTTGAGAAGATGCTCAGAACTGTTTGATCAAAATAAGTATGTCGGAATTTTGATCATTTTACTTTCTTTTCTGCACTCACTAAAGCTCCATCCCCTGACAAAGAGCAACTTCACGCCTTTCGTGATGCCGTCAACAATAAAGTCAGCTGAAATACCACAATATTTGATTTGTGTTATACATCTAACCTTGGCTAATGCTCAAACTGGCAATAGCAAGACGGGTTTCATAAAATAAAACGAACCCATAACCTTTCATTTATGATAGTCATTACTATGTGGAAAAAACATTCTAGGATTTAATCAATTGAGTCTTTGCATTGCAAATAAACAGTGTTATCGTTGCCCTTTCTACAACTTGTTCAAGTGAGTTCTTGGAAGGCAAGAAAGACCTTTTTGGGTGGATGGGGCTGATGGCAGAAAATGAAAATGATTAAAACATTTGATATTTATTTTGATAGAAACGTTTCCTGAATTTGTAATGTCAAGGCCCATATTCACGTCAGTAGAATCAACATGGAGGAGTATTTTACAGGACCAGTACTGGATGTCAGGGGCCTGTTTAATACGACAAGAAATTATTTTGTGTATGAAAGCACGGTACGAGTGTTGAATTATGTTTTCCTCATTGGTTTCATATTTGCCACTTACTGTAGCATTAACCTTCTGTAAGTGCTGTTAAAACATCACTTGAAAGCGCTGTGAAGATGATCTTGACGACTGGCTCTCTGGTGTGTGCAGACGATCTCCACATTCTTCGTTGGCGTTATATTGTCTCCAGCAACTGCTTCTTATCATTGTTAGATGTATGAAGCCGTAAAATCCCGTGTTGCAAGCGACTCTTATCCTCCAAAACAAGGCCTAATCACCAGGCTTACTAACAGGATACCTACCTGACGTGTTTTGTTACGTAATCAGTTTTGAGGGAACCGCTGAGTTCGATTGTTTGATATTTGTTAACTGTCTTACTGTTTATATTTGTCTAGCAATATACATGTAATTAGTGGTGTGAATGTCATGTGTTCCCAGTCGTATTGTAACACGAACGATAGTTCACGAATTTCTGCGTTCTAACGGCAATTCTCAACCAACAAGACTGCAATGATTAACGGCAAGGGCCTTCCATGTTCTTACAGATTTTGCTATATATCAAAGATCAACCGCTTCATTCTGTGACGTCACATCACAGGGCGTATAGACAATAGAGCCCAATAATGATAATGCATGTAATAGAGTGTAAGATAGCAATGCACCAGTCCCACTGTCACTGCGTAAACATGGTTAAGGCGATGACCGCTGACAGGATGAGAATCGTTTAGCAATGAAGTTTGATATTACTCCTATTTGGAACTAGGACCATGAATCATTAAGTCTACGAAAATAATCAATACATAATACTGCAACGCATATTTGTCCAGTTTTGGTAAACTGTTACGGTTAAATTGAGCTGGGAGCATCCCTTACTACATTATCCACTCTTGATAAACTTCTCTTCCAAACCCCTTTTATATGAAGTGGACTGTCGAAAGCTTTATACCTTGCAGGGTTTATCCGAAGAAATCATCTCTTCCACAAATTATGCTGAGCGTAGGACTTTGCAGTATTCTATATCATTATTCCATGTTTCTTCAGTCAAATTGATTCACGTTTTGTGTCACACCCTTGGAGATTGCACATGGCTTTTCTTTAACGAAAAAAGAAAGAAAAGAAAACAGCTACAAAACAAAGTGGATAAAGCACGTGCTATTGCGTTTCTCTTATACAGTAGAAGTACGGATAGCAGATGGCACGCTCAGAAGCGCAGACGACAAGGCAAGTTGCTTGGATTTCGCGCGTCGACTAGTTGAAGACGAGGGCAGAAGTATAGTTGGTGAGAATTGCACTTGCCGTGTTCAAACAACTTTTTTTTTCTTGCTCTCGCCTCTTCTTTTCCTAACAACTAGTCAACTTGCCGAGTCCCGACAATTCGTCCTTACGTCCGCACTTCTCCGTTTCCGTTAGACAGCTGCGTGGACCTTGAAAGTACAACCGAGGAGCAAATGCAATGTACAACGGCTTACGCGTATCTCCATGGAGCACGTGGGCGACTTCTTCTAACGTGTACGCATCGATCTTGAGACGACCAAAAGCTAGCTCCTTAAGAGGTCTGGAGGAAAGCTAGCGGATGGTCAACCCTGTAAGCCTACTCAAGGGGCGCCATGCCACCCTGATCTACATCGTCCTTCACTAATTGTCTGCAAGAATCCATAGTAATTTGCCATGAAAAAACAAAACAAAACAGGAAAACGTTCCGTTAGCTCAATTGAATAAACACCTATAAGTTATTTCGATCGAAGTCTTGCCGCCTACAGATGAGAGATACGGATTCATGCGCTGGCTTGATTTCAGTTACTCTCTCTTTAACCACACGGCATTGTTCCTTACGTACTCAAACGTATGGATAAATCAAGCAATTCGGGCGATTTTGTTTTCTTGTTGTGAGAATGCGGTAATTGAAGATGGAATATTTGGAGGTGAAAAGTTTCGGATCACTAAATCGTGATCACCATTCCTCTCTGCTCTGCCTCCATCTTGTCTGACGAATCACGTAATTAACGAATCACGTGATTGATGTAGCGGTCGACCTCTCTGTCCTCCACAAGCCCTCGTCGATTTATAAACCTCTCATCATCACTTCAAGTTATCTCAAAAACTCCACACCACTGTCGTTCGTCCTGCTCCTGCTGCCTTTGAATCTCACTCTCGGTATCTCCTCCTCCTCCTCCTTCTTCTTCTGTTTATCCATCATCATCATTATCGTCGTCGTCATAATAATCATCATCATCATCATCATCATGATCATCATCATCATCATCACCGTATAGTCATCATCATTAGAAACATCATCATGTTCTTCATCACCATCATCATCACCATAACCACAGAGTCATAATTTTTTCCCAAATCAACAAGCCATCTTCTTCTTTCCTTTTCTTCATCCTCCTCCCTCTTCTCTTCGTTTTCTTCTTCTTCAAAATCACCATCAGCACCATCTCCGCGATCATCATCATCATCATTATCATCATCATCATCATCATCATCGCGATCGTCATCATCGTAATCATCATAAACCTCTTTATCATCTTCTTTCTCCCCCTTCTCCGCATCATCCATTGAAGTCATTCTTACGTCAGTAAAAGGTTTATGGTTTGTATCATTGCATGCTCAACACTCATCTGTAGAATATAGACCGCCCAAGAGACAAGTAAACGATTTCGAACTTATGTATAATGTTATTCACAGTACCGCTGCATACAAGATCATCCATCGCAGCTATGCGTCGATGAAAATTTGATTAGCGAGTTTAATACTATATCGCAGACGACAAGACTATTTATTATCACGCGAAGAAGATTATTTCGAGGCCTACTTATTTTTGTATGTATCTCTGTCTCAACGCACACTTTTTCTTATCCGTACATATGCGTGTACTTTTATAATCTTTGCTTTTGATATGGTTGTACAATGTATATTATATGTGTGTTTAAGAGACTGCCGTGTTCATTATATTCATTGCTGAATGTGGTTCCTATATTTTCAATATTTTTACATTCTGTTGTTGTAGGGCCTACTTTTGTTTTGTGTTTTGCTGCTGCAATTGAACCATACATTGCAGGGTTTCATACATGGATGAATGTGTGCTATTGATGTACGCGCTCCAAAACAAGATGTTTGTGTAAGCTCATTTTCCTTTCCTTTCACATTGGTCACAAAATAGACATCACTTCCATTTCCAAGCCCCCGAAATTCAATTGATGAAGATCCCACTGTATTCAGCTGATGGTATAGCCAGAAGAGCACCAATTTTTGAAACGTTCTTTTTTTTTAAATATCACTCTTTTATTTGTGCAAAATATGCAATGCGGTGTTGAAGACTTTGTACCTTTTCCGCGTTTTCGAGTGTGTTGATGTTTATAAAATATGATAACCAGCCAACCGTGGTGCCCATTGTTCAGTGTCGCATTATCATTTTGTAAGCTAATAGATATTATTCCGACCGCGATTTCCGAATATGCACGGGAGAATATGCACGGCATCATACACACAAACATGCAGGCAGACTGTCTGATGGGTTGTACTATTCAAAAGGTCATGCATTGTCCCAAACTCGAGCCTCGCGGCTCGCCGCAATTCAGTTGAGTTGCCAAAGACAAGAGCTATTGTGTGGTAATCATTTTCACAAATTGGTAAGTGCGTCCTATATAACGCTTTAATTTAGCAGGTGTAATATGGCGAGGAATCGATGCAAAAGTATGGACGTAAAAGAAAAAAAACAACAAAAAGTAAAGTAGTAGAGTGTATATAAAGATAGACAATGGATGAACGGGAGAGAGAGAGAGAGAAGGGGGGGGGGATGTAATCCAAGTAGTTTATTCGTCCACAAAACTTGCTTATTTTTCCTCAAACAAAAATATAAGATGCCCCCAATCTGTTGTATCATATCATTATAATCATAAAAGCTTGCAAATGAGGTAGTATAAAATCTCGATATAAATTACACACGCAAAATTTGACAATAAAGTTTTGTCTTTCTCCGTAAGAATGTGCACAAAAGTGTTCCTTTTATGTTGGAGCCATAAGTCCCAACACTTCGCTTCAGTTCGTTATATTTCCAACCAGGTGTAAATGTAAAATTAAAAGTTACTGAACTTGTCCTGACTACACGAAAGGGCCTTTCGTTTTCTCCAAGGAAAAAAGTGATTTATATTAACACATACTACTCTCACATTAATAATGACTATCTACGATATGAGTACAGTGTACAAGAAAGTAGGGCGGGTTGATTGTATCAGGGAGGTGGGACTTCCCACCTCCCTGATTGTATCCACAGCACTTACAGATGCCTTGTAGAGATACGGTGGTCGTTGCTATAGTAAGATGAAAGAGTATACTGTACTGCCTGGCTTTATGACGTCATCAGTTGAAAGATTCGGTCGTGCTAGAGCACCAGGATTCCCTTGTCTCAAAGAGATTTGCACATTGAAATTTGATAATAACATAAAACAACATTTCCCCATAGTATTTGACATGCAAGATGTGGAAGTAACGTGAATGTATATCGCATAATGAATATTGACAACAGCTAGCATACAAACCATCCTATCTAACTGTACATCTAGGTATGATATGTAAATCATTGGTTGGATCGAGAGAATTCTTTGACAGTGCCCTGTGGAGATGGAGTGAATGAATGAATCTTAGATGATTGTCGCGATTGATCAATGTACTCTTAACCCGTTCTCTGTCAATGAGTCAAATGTGCACAGATAATAACACACAAACATATGGACCGATAAGCAGTATGACACACAATGGGTTAAACGCAGCATTCTCATTGTCATACATGAGTATCCGAGCGGAGTATTTTTATTACATTAATGCATATTTTAAAGGGAACGTATAGTTTTGGTTGAGGCCTAGCTTCAAGTTTCTAACTTTTTTTTAGGTGAGATAATGAGAAACCAACAATGAAATGTGAAAGAACATGTAATTTCAAGAGGAATCCAACGTTTATTTGATAAAAAATGGTTTTAAAATTGATGAGATATCCAAAACACAGCGATCCTAATAAAAGGTGGGACCCACCTTCTATTATGATCGCTTCGTTTTACTTTGTTTTTGGATGTCTCAGCCATTCCAAAACCGATTTTCACCAAATAAACTTTGAATTCCTTTTGGAATGGTATGCCCAATAGTATTTCATAAGAGGTTTCTTGGTATCTCGCAAAAAGCCCAATCCTCATCTCCACCAATACTATACCACCCCTTTAAGCTGTTCTCTATTCACACGGCGGAAACACACACACACAAATGTGGCTGGTAATCTTCAGTTTGTAGGTCTGAAACTTCGAAAAATGTGTCAGTAACGGTGTCAATGTGTCGTGTTAGCGTATCATGTATGTTTCATAGCAAAAAGAAAGAAAGAAAAAAAATTGAATATAGAAATTGAGATAATGAAAGAAAAAAAAAACATGGAGAAGAAGTGCTCTTATGGCCTATATCCATGGCAGGTATGATGCATGTCCTACTGCATATACCATACCCAACAAAATATCAGGTTGTAGTAGCACGCAGCTGTTTGACCCGACATTTGTCGCAGTCCTTTGTTACTTTGTGGGCAACGTTGATCATGGGATCCCGAATATCACAGGCACCAATCCTGATCGTATTCACGTGTATAGACGTTGTTCTCATCCCACTAAGTACCTGTCATACCTTGTTACACTCCCCATCGGGAACACGAGCTGCAACAGTTACACCGGTGCGAGCAAAAACCCCTTGATACAGTTTCAACTGTACTGAGCCATCATTCCCTTATATTCTCACGCTCCCCCCCCCCCAAAAAAAAAAAAAAAATGCCAAGAGACTCCTCCGAAACCTCAGGTGGGAATTACTCCCAAACCCGCACTGTGTACCCCAATGACTTTGTTGGTTCCTGCTCCACATCATTCTCTTGCGAAGCGATATTTTGACCTCATCAATAGCGTTATTTCCCGCTATAAACTCGATGCAGTTTCGTTATGATACTTCTACAGTTGACAACGACGGCGCGGGTCGAGTTAAGCTTGCTGGTATTCTTATAACATTGGATATTTTACCACGCGTGAGAATGCCATTACAAATTGGACGCAGGCTAGATGTCAGCAAATGATCGTAGATGGCGCTGAGCTACTTTCCAGTTTATAGCGATCTGTTCGCCAATTTCCTTTGTGGCAAAGTAACTCTAATCGATCGTTTGTGCTTTTATCTTATTAGAAACCCTCGATTAATGGCTACTGTTTTATTGCAATCCTTTAAAAGTTAATGGGTTTTATTCTCTACCAGATACTCATAATCTATCACTTCCAACTGAACCCCATGGAAGACAAGGGCATGTTGCATAAGATTTTTAACCTGAGAATATTCGGGTTTACTTTTAACAGAGCTTTTTCCGCTGTGAAAGTCAACGGCAGAATCATGCTAACCCGAGTTTTCACTTCTTACCAGAATTTTTTCTCGGATAAAAAGTTTGTTGTAACAGGCGCAAGGTAGTGCAGCCAGATGAATGCGGGCTATGCCGCCATCTTATCGGATGGAAAAGGAAACAAACAAACAAACAAACAAACAAACAAATCTGTATCATTTCATGCGTCATGAATTTTGAATCTTTTCAAAATTTCGTTTCTCTTTTCAGAATGTCACGGACTCGTCACCGTCACCCACCCCAACTCCATTATCGACACAGTCGTCGTCATCTCCGCCTGTCAATGCAACAAACCTAACACCAACTCACTGCGTCAGCGGGCGCTTCACTTCCACCGGGGCGTGCTGCGAGGAGTGCCCGCCAGGATTCAGAGTGCACCAACAATGCACGGAGAAGAACAGCACCAACACGATTTGCACCATGTGCGAACCGGAACTGACGTTTTCTGACGTCGCCAGTCACATGGAGACATGTAAGCCCTGCACGAGGTGCACCCACAACCAGAAACAGGTGTCCGCTTGCAACATCATGCAGGATGCCGTCTGCGAGTGCGACCAGGATTACTTCAAGAGTTCCGGCGGCGTTTTTCCCTGCAGCCAGTGCAACATATGCCCGCCCGGTTTCGGCGCCGCCGTCCCTTGCTCCCCGACGCAGAACTCCGTGTGTGAGAAGTGCGAAAACGGGACCTTCTCGGACGAGATCAGCACGAGGGGACGCTGTAAGCAGTGCACAGTGTGTGGCGAGAAGAGTAGTGTGTTGAAACCCTGCACCAGGTTCTCCGATACCGTGTGCTCTGGTAAGCTCCTCACCTGCTCAATACAAAGGGGTCATCCCACGAGACCGACACCCACGTGTCATACAGCCCACGAGTTCGACATTAGAAAAAGAAAAGGTCCAGAGTCATACAGCCCATGAGTTCGACATTAGGCAAAATAAGGCCTAAGAGTTCGACACTAGGTAAAAAACATCCCATGAGTTCGACATTACAACACGGCACTTAATGTGTCGGTCTCGTGGGCCTTGTTTGCTTGGTGTCGAACTAATAGGCTGTACGACTCGTGGGCTGTATGACTCGTGGATGGTATGATTCGTGCTTGACGAACTCGTGATGTGCACCCTATTCATTATAACTTCTTAAACTTGACACAACACTACTCTACCAAGCAGGAAAGTAAGAAACAGACAGACAGATACACGAAGAAACATCCCCACTGTCATTCCTTTCTATGCGATACCAATCCACTTAGCCAGGAAAAGTTCTGTAGCTCAAAACTCCACAGTTAAAAGTGCTGAATTAGCTATACCTCTATTAATGTACGAAGGAGTAAAATGTCACCATGACAACTAACACGCTCCCATCGTACGCTGGGACAGTCGTACTTTAATTACAATGCGTTGTATATCAAGTTGGAAATGATGGTCTCATTATCAGAAAAAAAAAACAACTAACAAAAACTTTATGTAAAACGAAGTATTCCTCCAACAGCATCTCTCCCTGTTTTTTTTTTCCCTCTGTGTTTAATATGAAGAGGCGTCACGTTATATCAATATCCGATCGATTGACTTTCTCTTGACTCCACAGATGTTGGAGTTCCTCCGTCGACCTACAAACCACTCGGTGGTGACGTCACAATGACATCGCGAAACCCCATGCCAGGGATGGAGGCGTCTGGGTTCAGCGTGGTGCCGATCTTCTGCTCGCTGCTCGGGCTCGTCATCTTTGGTCTCCTGGCTTACGTCATCTTCAAAAAGTGGTCCTTCAAGAAGATGAAGCTCCGACACACACAAAAGATGACCAGGTTGGTATACATTTCGCTCCCGTTATAACGAAGCCCTCGGGACTGGCAGTTTTCTTTCGCTATACGTTGTATCGAAATTTCGTTATAACCGAACAAATAAACAGTAAAAATACATAGAGTGAAAAATGTTGCGGCCTAAATTTTTACTTCGTTGTAATCGGATTTTTCGTTATTACCGTGTTCGTTATAACGGTAGTGCGCTGTAATATCACCGACCACTACGCTGCATTCACTATTTTACATGCTAATTTAATAACTGGGACGGTCGGAACGTTGTTTTGCCAAATATATCGCAGGGACAAGATGAACAACCCTATTAATATGGCGGAACCGAAATTTGCATTAATGACAAAACCATACAACCAGGCACTACATCGTCTTTGAATTTAGTATCTCCCAGATAAGCAAAAATACAGCTGTGTCGTGTTAAGATTCTTCGCAACAACGTAATTCTATTTTTTGATGATATGAGAAGCAGAATAAATGTAAGCAAACAAACCAACCAACAAAAGAAGTGATTTCACTTTTAACAGCTGGATTTACAGGTCTCCACTGTGATGAAACAAACGTAAAGCTATTAAAGTTTCATTGTCATTTCCCCCTTGCATTCGCAGATCCAACTCCTGCCACACGGATATGGAAGCGAATACCATTTCTGTGCTGTCTCTGAAGAATGGACAAAGTTTCCACTCCAGGGACTCGGCCCTGGACCGGTCGGGAATCGGGAGCATTAGCAGACAACCCCTCATGGCAGGTGAGAATTTCTGCGTCCCGAAAACGCGCGTTAGGCTTAAAATTAAGACGCCGTAGCCGGTAGAGGGCGTTTATCATGTTGACAGCGTTGTGGTAAAGCATAAGACTCGGACTCCGTCTAGACTAGAATCCTGCCAATACACCTTCGACGCAGGAATTTACAAACCATTATGTTCCTGGCATGTTGGGGGTTATAGCAATCTGTAGCACGCCTACATTTTACAACAGTTCTTACACTGAAGGGACTTCCACCCGAATGAATAAGACCATTATGATTATCACGATTTGGCACTGGCGTTTATATCCTGAAATTATCATACTTTGTTATCATCTGGATTGCTTGATAGCAAACGAATTTAGTGTCATTTTTAAACATTTCAAATTAACTCCATCATCAACATAGAGCAAAATGAAACCTTTCCAGTTGACAACTCACTTTTCTAAAACAAGAGTATTATTGAGCTTATGATTGAAAATTTCTACATTTTCTTTTTTTTTAAATGATTTCTGGCAGCTGTAGTAACAACATTTTGGAACATTGATTTGCTATATGCACTTTAAAAGCTCAATTATTAGTATTACCCGAGTTATTTACATCCATTACTTTTTAAGATTTGTACATAATGTATATTATCCTTAATTGCAATGCATGCATGAACACTGCGGTATTTGGAGTGAGTTTTACGTAGACTAATAAAAATTACGGTTATCGGTCTTGATTGGTTTAATGCTTCTTACCTTCTTCTCATTCGAGATTTATAATCCAAATAAGACAAATAATGCAGTGGAGATTAAATCCATTCTTCCCTCTTTGCTGTTATGTGTCGAATTTTCGTCACAGTCCCCAGCACGACTCCGTATCAGCATCTCCCAGCGGACAAGCGAGCCGAACTCGAGAGGGCGCTGTTCACTTCGCGTATGGACGGACGCGACTGGCGAGGCTTGGCCCGGGAACTAGGATTCACAGACGTCGACATCGTGAGCATCGCACAGACCTCAACGGCAGCAACGCCGCCGCCCCGCGTCATGCTGGTTGCCTGGCAGGCAAGGGACAGCAAACGCGCCACAGTCGGTGCCCTGGTGGAGTCCCTCATTAGGATACGACGGAACGACGTTGCCAATTTGATACCAGTTTTTACCTACAATGCATACCACCTCCAGAATTCATGATAGAAGACGAACGAAACTTTTCATACCTTGCTTTTTTGTATGGGCGTAGATCTGGACTTGGAAGATTGCCGCTGAATTTGCTTTTGTTTTCAGATAAACAGACACTGGGGAAGAGTTGTGAAGACGGAGATCTGAACTTGCCCGGATGTACAACGGGATGACGTCAAGACAAGTGTACTTTGAACACACTGCAAAGCCAACCTTGTGTCCAATTAAGACATTTGAAAAGATCTTAATGAAAGAAGAGTAGTACAATGTACTTGTTCACACATAACGTTAGACAGTCATGCTGCTGCAATACAATGATCATTTGTGAGGAAGGAGATCACGTGATGATTTTGTTGTTGTTGTAACTAACAAATTGCTAATGTTGGTCAGTAAGGAACAGAAGCGAAGTTCATAACAGCAAAGTGTGATTAATATCGTTATATGCTTTTATTCATTTCTGTATTCATGGCACGCTGTATCTTATTCAAGATGGTATGATCTAATATGCAAATATTCATGATGGCATTTTTGGTCTATTTGCACGCTGGGATGATTGACTTTGAGAAGGGGGAAGGAGAAAATAAAGGATGAGCAATGTATCTGCAGAAAATAAGAGACGAAGGAGGACGGTGGAGAAAATAATGGAAAGGGGGAGCTCAAAGAGGAAAGACGTCAAGAATATTCAGCTGTAAGCGCTGGACCTGCAAATCTTTTCCTTTTTTTTTTTTCATGGAAAATGCCTCTTCTATATTAAAAGAGACTAGCTTTGGTTTCACTACACTCGCGCGAATATACACACACATACGCACACACACCCTAACTGCATTTTCTCCCCTTATAAAAAGCGTTTTAGTGGACAATAATTTCTTCCTCATCAATTATTTCCTTTTTATTATGATAATCTCTTGTTCACGACACAATCAGGGAGGCATGTATTCTTGTAGATGAGTGTGAAATTTGACCTTGAAATAGTTAAGCAGAACAAACTCAAAATATTATTAGGGAACCCGACGGAGAGGGGAAAAAACCCAACCTATTCTGAGCACGCGCAGAATCGCGTATCAAAGTCGATCTAGCTTGCGTCGCCTGAGTTTTCACTACGCGTTCTGTGCTATTTTTACGTCCGCTCAATTCACGACGTAGAGAGCTACTTTATGCACCGACCATATGGGGGCGCCATTTTATTTTTTATACGTTGCGTCTCGGCATAATCTAAAGCTACTTTTCAACACGACGCAGGGAAGAGGAGAACGTCCGCGCCGCAAATCATTAAGCTCCCTATTATATTGTATATGCGGTGTGCGTGCGTACTGTATAAAGTTAATGGTAAGTTATCTACGTGTAATTCCCATGGATTATCTAACTGGTGATCACTAATTTGAAAAAAAAAAATTCATTAAATTCCCAATTGTGAAATGTAATGAAAAGAAAGCGCTATTATCGTTTGCATAAAATCTTGGCGATGTTAGGGGGGGGGGGGCGGCCTGATGGGACTGAAAAGGTTGTTACTACTAAATCATCAACCCAAACTATGATTTTGATGGTAGTTTGCTCACTCTCCAGTTAAGACAGTTTTGAGTTGATATCACCATTGCCTCAAATATTTTGCGTAATGTGTTCTCGACAAAATATTAACGTAGTGGTCTTGTGCAAACATGAAAATTCCAGAATTTTTTGTTTGTTAAATGAAGTGCTGACGAAACCCCTATCACATTATCTGGATTTACTCCAACTTTTAAAGAAAACTTGGCCATGGCTTGGATTTGTTCCGTATTGTTCACTAGTTTCTGTAACTTCATTTTTGTATGCGTTTACTCTACATACATTTACGTACAGTCAAAAATACAATGCAATATAAGAGATGAAATCGTTCAGCAATTACGAAGCGTCAGTTATTGTAGCGATCATTGTCCCTGGTAACAAGCCATAATAAATTAAAGTAGCGAAATGGCAATTCATATTGCACTCGTGGAAAGTTAAGAAACTGTACGGGAAACGGTCATTATCTACGATTTTCTTAAAGGTAACTTTTAATCGAAATTGAGTTCAATTCATATTTGAAATAGAAAGAGATGATTTAATCAAGTAATAATGATAGTAATATCATCGCTGCGATTCATTTGTGTGACATTCACTTGCAAACCTGCAACAAATAAGGATTTTGTACAACATTTTGTGAAGCAGGAACCTGGAGAGTGACATCATTGGATATCACTCTGGATCTTCCGACTATGACGTCATTTTTTCATGTGTTTAGGTTGTGATGGTGGCGACTTGTCATCTACGGTTGTCTCGTAAAGATGACTCTGTGTAAAATACACTTTGTGAATATGCATTATCCGACATAATAATGTAGATTGTGTGGGCCTTATTCACACTTACATTTTCATACAGTAAGGGTATTTTGCGATGATTTTGTTAACTTGTTGTGGTAATGCAAATATCATCAAACGAAAGAGATTCAGAGCGTCCTATTAAACTATAAAGAGAGCATTTTTATTATCCGACTGAGGAAATTGTGCAGATCACCTTAAGCGGTATTGATTCTCCTGTTCTTGCTCAAGCCAATTCACGAGAATTCACAAGAAGTTTAAGATTCGGTCATGCATATGCAATTTTTACAGCGTAAATGTGAGTGAAACATCAACAGACCTCAAATAGTGAACACGTGAGCAAGGTATGCCTATTTCGTAATTGCTATCGTTCACAGACTAATATTAGATTCAGTAGGGTGGGTATATCATGGAGTGGGAATGTTGACCAGGCTCGGATATATTCGAGAATCCCCGTAACGAATTGTGTATAGCTTTGTCACTGATCCCTATGTAAGTACACACACAGCCGAGGAATCGCGACCTGAGTCGACAGTTACCGATGAGCGTACGATTCGATTCACATAGATATTCACTTACAAACGCTATTCGTGGTCTTCGAATGTACCCCGGTGGGCAGCAAATGAAGATCGATTAAAAAAGATATATAAGTATAATAATTATATATATATATATATATATATATATATATATATATATATATATATAATATGTATATATATATATATATTATATATTATATACAATATATATATATATATATATATATATATATATATATATATACATTTATAATATATATATATATATATATATATATTCAACCAAAAACCTACGAATTCCTACGCTTCTGAGTTGGCCTATTCAAACCATGGTTTTTGTTTTTATTTGGGGGGATTTGGGCTCTCGATAAGTCTTAAAACTTGCTTCCTTCAACATCACACCAACGAAAATAAACAGCAAATACGTAATTTCCCAGGATAACCTATAATTCAAAAACACGGTATAATGATTATCGACGGTTATACATATGAGAGAACCTTTAAAAGCACTATTTTGCAACACAGAACATTGTCACATTGTCAAGGGGCAATTTTGTCGGACTGAAAGGATGCATAAATGACACTAGTGCAATGTGGTTACATAAATGTTCTTAAGTTGTTTGTATATGTAATGCAGAAACTGTTGAAATATTTTGTAGGCTTTTTATTGGTATTATTGTCAAGTGACTGTAAATATGACACTTTCTACATGGAATAAAAGAAACAAAATGATAACCACTTGATTTATGAGCAATTGTTGTTTGTGTATAGTTGACTCTATATTTTCTTTATTGTCGATTTTGAATGATATCTCTACCCATAACACTGGCAGTCTATGGCAATCTCGAAATAAGAAGAAAGGAGGGGTGAAGCCCTTCGTCAATGTTAGTAGCTTTATGGCCACGTCAATAGGACAATCAGTACCCTCCGGATAACAACCCCGACAGGGAAAACTACCCCTCGAGGATCCCCCGGAACAGTTGTCCCGGCGAAGTTGTCCTGGGGTAGTTGCCTTAGAAGGTGATTGACATAGATGTGTAATTGTCATGGGATAGTTGTCCTGGGCCCTGTTTCATAAAGCTGCTCGTAAAGTTACGCATGACTTTACGAACGACTGGAATATGAAGTGCCAATATGTGTGCGCATTTTTTCCCTTTCCGTTTTAACAAAGTACGACTGCATGTCAATATTTCATCTACATCGGAGCAAAACACACTTTCAACCAAAAACATGTGTTAGCATGTAAGAATATTCGATATCATCAACTTAAGCTATTGAAATTAACAATTTAATGATTAGGAAACCCACTTGGCTTGCTTTATTCAAGTCGTTCGTAAAGTCATATGTAATTTTACAGCTTTATGAAACAGGGCCCTGGTAGGATTCTGGAAGCCGCTGGTAGCTTTCTGACCACTCCGATAGGACAGTTACCTTCCGGACAACTACCCAAATTCAGACAACTACCCGGAAACAACTGGCTTGGGGAAGTTGTCCTGAGGGGTCTAGGGCAATTACCCCCTGGGCAATTACCCCGGACCCTCTCAGCGACCTAATCTTAATCCTAATCCTGAACCTAATCGTAACCCTAACCCATACTCCTAATCTTTACTCTATAATCTTACCATTAAGCAGTATTTAGCCGGGGTAATTGCCCGGATATGGTATTGCGGGTAGTTGCCTATCGGAAATATCGTCCGAGGGTGCTGGTAATTGACATAGGGGTATTATTTCCGGGGGTGGTTGCTCTTTGAAGCTGACTTGGCTAAACTGTTTACAAAGAAATGCAAACGTGGAATACTTCAAAGTGTCAGAATTCAAGCCGACTGTTCAAGATAACGTCCACTTGTGGAAAATTATTGTATAAAAACCTACAGAAAAAAAAAACAACAACAACGAGAACTAGTAGATGGGAGAAAATGAATTCGTTTCCTGACAAAGGATGCCTGAGTGCACCTTCGAAATTAAGTACCGGCACCCGTGATCTACAAATACGGGCCTTTAAATGTCCATGAGTCTCATCAGCTAAAATTGTTTTCGGTAGAGAGTTCGTTCGGGAGTGTAGACAAATAATTGACACAGTGATATTATTTCCCGGACATAATAAAATCTCCAGCCTTAATAATATCAAGCACCTTTCGGGATCTTCAAGTCCATGTATGCCGAGCTTCTAAACGCGTATATTGTATATACACCACTTAATAAAGGGGTAACACGATTTGGTGCAAAAGGCATTTTCTTAAGTACGTGCGAAGCTTAATCAGGAGCAGCAGAACCGATGGTGGGGACTGGGGCCGCATCACCCCCATTCCCCGACACACACACACACACACACACACACACACACACACACTTTACGGCTCGATCAAAAATATGAAGGAATAAAAGAAGACAAAACCCCATGGTTTCTGATGGTTCCATCTCAAACATTAATTCATCCCATTGAACGTGGAGAGGGTGGAATGACTTCACTGCAACCAGCCATCACGCCCCCCCCCCTCCCCCGGGCCGGAGACCCCCACGCTAGAAATGTTCCGCGTCCTCTGTTAATAAGTGACCGATGATCGCTTAGGGTGTCTACAGTGAACTTATTTACGACCACCAATATATGGAGATGATGTCAGCTCGCAAAATACGAATGAACAGGAGCTACGCTCACAACGAGATTATCAAAGAATCATGATAATGTAGAATGGTCTCTCATCAATTACGGATACCTAGTTAGTGATTTAAAGTATCCATTTGCATTTGACGAAATAATGATTAACTAATATCGAATTTACGAAGATCCGTCGTAAATGTGAGAAATGGAAGTGAAATATGCATAACGTAGCAGCTAGACGGCCTTCTCTACCAAACGCCTTTGGTTGTGGTGGCAGGAGATGGCGGACTATACTGTAGCGGCGATCAATAACGTCACTGCAACGCCAGGAGAAATTTCTTGCGATGACCACTGGGACATCGCTATGAACAAAGTCGACTCAATGTTGTACGGACCAAGCGAAATCGTGTTCATCACCGTTGTCCTACCCGTGATCGTTTTGGCGGGCATTGTCAGCAACCTCGCTTTCATGTTCGTTGTGATCCGGTCGGCTCGAATGCGAACGCAGATTAATGTTTACCTCTTCAATCTTGCCATCGCCGACGTCGTGTTGTTAGCCATCGCTCTTGGACTCCTGGTGACGTCATACGTGACGTCGCCGGTGAAGAGTGACGCTAGTTATATAGATGCGACGATGTGTCTCGTGGCGGTCTTTACCTCCGACGTAACGTACTATGTGTCACTTTGTCTCATCACGTGCGTCACCGTGAATAAGTATTGCGCCATATGTCGCCCTCTACAAACGATGAAGTCCAGCTTAAAGAAGCAAACTATCATGCTGACTGTCTGTTCATGGGTGGCGGCCATCTTGCTCTCCGCGTCTGCAACTCCTTACTCCTACTTCGGAGATACCACCTGTCTCACGTGGCCGAAAGGGGAGGAATTTTCTCACCTTCCCTCTGAAATCACCCTGTGCTATCCAGACGTCTACTACGCGTTTTTCGGCGTGCAGGCCATTCCGTTCTTCGGGGTCCTGATCGTCAACGCCGCTCTGTTCGTCAGGATCGTGCGCGTATTGAGGACGTCAATCCGCGGACTCCGCTACCACGGCTCTGGCCGAGACAGGAGCAATCATAGAGTGACCCGGATGCTGATGGTCAACGGAATCCTCTTCTTTCTCCTTCTCGCCCCCTTCGAGACCCTGACCCTCTTCTGGACGAACCGTGGCAAGTCCGAAGTTGATATGTCACGTGACTCGGGACGAATGGAAGAGGTGTCGCGCGTTTTCATGGCGCTCATTTATGTGAATTCAGTGATAAACCCAATTGTGTATACAATGATGAGCAGACGATACAGACAGGCATTCAGAGAGACGCTGTGGTTCCGACGCGTTGCAACTCGTAAGAACGATTCTTTTAGGTCACAGACATAGGATTATTAGTTTTCTTTCTTTATTTGTTTGTTTGTTTGTTTATATGAATGTCATATTTTGTACATTATCCGCAAGGATGGGAAGGCGTACATTACAGTGTAAATACAACGTCAAACATATTGTCAAATAAAAAACAAATACTTCATTACAACTTCTCATTCTCGTGACATCTCTCCAAAGGACTTAATTATGCCCAACATCATGTGTGGAATTCTGGAAAAAAATGGCATAAAATTGCCTGTAATAAAACAGACCTTACTTTACCATTTCATACGGCGACCCCATGCAGGAAGGACGATGGAAAGTGACACAATTTTGTCTACATATTCACATTAGATTTACAGAGTATTTCTGAAAGGGATTTGAAGGAAAACCTGTACAAGATAATTACCTGTTTCATGCACATGAACAGATGTGATTTAAATGTATTTCTGTGTTCTGAGGATATTACCCATCACTGTGTAATACAAAGTAAATCAATTCCACATGGATTAGTTTGAATTTTGTTAT
Organism: Diadema antillarum; assembly: GCF_040938485.1. Taxonomy (NCBI): domain Eukaryota; kingdom Metazoa; phylum Echinodermata; class Echinoidea; order Diadematoida; family Diadematidae; genus Diadema; species Diadema antillarum. The sequence goes on from NW_027271081.1 coordinate 4,542,829, forward strand.
TTGTATATCTTTATCATATAGCCTAACAATTTACTTACAAAACTTAATGAAATACTTTGTAGTCATATTATCAAGCAGTGTTCATGATTATACAATTTAGTTGAAAATGACGAATAAATGAAATGAGATGATATCCAATGGAATGTGCATACTGAACACGAAGTGTGCGTTTCATATCATTTCGCTTTTTTGACAAGGTTGCAGATTCAAATTACAAACTCGTATTTCTTTTTTAATTTGCCTAGGAAACCTTACTTAAAGTAGGATTGAATATCACTCGACTTCCGGACAACAATATATATTAGTGACTTCAGGTCAGTTTCAAGAGAAATAGACGTAATTTCGAGGAGCTTTTATGGTCAATGGATTGATTGATAATGATTGATATTTAATCATTTCTGCAATTTCATGACAAATGTAACATACAAACACATTTTTTCTTTGTACTAATCATAGGATACTTTAGAGAAGAATGAATGAATGAAAATATTGAGAATTATTTAATACAAATTACACGGTACATTGATAACAAAGAAAAATAACTTGAAGATACAATCTAAAGGGAGCAATTGCAGAAAAGGCTCTATGCTATAAGCTTTCCCTTGAGAGCGGAAACAGCCCAGTTGACAAAATAGATTATGTTTATCCAGGGTGAGTTTTGGGGATGCCTAGGAACGGAGCGTGTGGACGGGGGGAGGGGGGGTGCGAGATGAATTGCATGTTCTGAGTGGTGACTGCTTGAAAGTGGCGAGGTCTTCAGTGTGTTTTCCACAAGTGATTTAATGATCTTATGACGAAATTGGGTGATTCTTTTAGGCTTTGTCTTAAATGTTCTGACCGTCTTGGACTGTTCTTGATATGATCCGGTAGCGGATTCCATTTATCTCACCCGTAGTGACTGATTGCTCGGTGATTCACGGAAATTCTTGTATCAGTAACATGAAAATTATTAGAAATTCGGGATGGATACTTATGTACATTTTCATTGTATTAGAATATATCAAAGGGGGGGGGGGGTAACAACGTGGAAGCAAATTTGAACATAAAAGATGCCGTTTGTAGAGTGTTAAAGTGTTGAGTTGATGAAAAAAAGGATCCGTGCTGGCAAGATAGTGGGAACCCGTACAGGACTTTCTTTTGTAAATGTGAAATCATATTAGTGAGTGTTCAACTAAGAGCTATTCCCGCAGACTATATCGTGCATATTACAATAGGATATGAAGAAGTACAAGGGAATTGTAAAGAAGAAAAAGTGTGTGAGATGGAAGATAATTTTTAAGTTTGTAGAGAATACCGAATGACTCTAGATATTAAAGAAATAATTTTTGGAATATGTATTTTCCATTCAAGAGAAATTTCGTGGAATCCTTTTGCTCCAGTGGTAAAGAATCGATTTTGATGGTTAAGTTTGTAGAATATGACTTGTGGATAAGACCACTGGCTCTTCTAGTCAGGGGTTCGAGACCCTTGACAGTTGCGGCCGTGCTTCTAAGCAAGCCATCTTATATTTATTTGCTAGTTTTTGTGACTTGTGAGGGAACAAAAATCAGTCCTTTGGTTCCTTGCAAAAGCATTTGATTGTCTCTGAAGAACTATTAAAATGAGGCAAACTTATGATTTTTCCTTTTCAATATCATCTGTCATTAGTATGATTAATGTTTTATAATATCTCGTTAATCAAACCAGTTGAAATACAATTTCAAATAGTAATTTGCAGAAAATCCATCTTTATATCTGAATGGAGGATTGACAGGGGACAAACGAATTATTCTACCTGTGTGCATTCATTGAAAGAATTAATCTTTTCAGTGCAAATGACTCCAGTGTGGACATATTTCACATGCAAACCTGTGGACATGTAAGTGTTGTGGCATCCAGTAGGTTCAATTTCTTTTTTCAATTCAAAGTTTATTTAATTTTTCGACAAAACATCTGTTTCACTTCCTTTGATAACAGAGAATAAGGTAAATGGAACATAGTGAAATTAAAAGACTGTACAACAATTGAAGACCTATAGTAATTATACAGTGTATAGTAAAAGAGAAACAGAAGTGATCGAAGTGAAGTACATGTATACCGTTGCTTAAAGTGAGAAAAATGGAGGGACCCACTAAAAAGACAGAGCTTGTAGTATGTGGGCCCCTCTTAAAAGAGTGATCTTACATCACGTTCAAGCAGGCTTTTAAAAGGGACGTGTTCCCAAAATAAACATGGATTGAGTGAATACTACAACATTAGTACATGGGAAGCAGGATAAATAACGGAAAGATGCTGATTCCGCCAATGCCAATGGGTCGTCAGCAGCACACCAGGGATCACCAGTGTTTCGACCATTTAAGTACTGGACATCTCCCCCTGGCTGGCCGGCGCTGCGTTGGGACTCCCTAGACAGCGCCCCCATGGCATCTCAAAAACACTTGGCATCAATAACCTCTCTTCACTCAAGATTACCCACACTTTCTCTACACCGGGACCCCCTCCCCCTATTCCCACCCCAGGCTTTATTTGTTCATTTATCGAAATACAAAGATGATGTTATGTTCAATGTATTGTTTACTCACTTGTTGAAGCAGGCTTGTGAGATTTGAAATTCTCTAAAGAAGTCTCTACTCATGTAAGCGTTAGTAGCAACTCTGCATTACTTCATACATGTTGTAGGGAAATAAAATCACTTGAGTTCGAATTTGATTTGAACCTGAGAGAAAGATTTATCGCAGCGGATTTTCATGTCTGCTATACACCAGTACTAACACCAGTACTAAAAGTCATTACGGCATTACTCAACCACCTCAACCAGCTCAATTCACTGTAATATAACCATTAAATGTTAACTACGCACATCTAATCTTGCTGAACTGCCTTTGATATGGCAAAACTTCTGAGAGGATGTATTTATCAGGATACAGGATGAAACATTTATGAACTTTTACTCTAATTTACCTACTCAAGATGGTATTTAGTAACGAGTAAGTGACATCCGTACACTCACGTGAATTTACATGCAGCATTTAAGCGTTAGCACTTCAGTGTCAATATCTTCTGATCAACAAGCAAGTATTAAGGAGATTCAAGTCAATAACAATGTAATCAAAGCTTTCCTAAATGCAACTCATGAATGAAATGGGATTGTAAACATCCACATCAACTATAATCAAACTGTATCTGATCAAACTTGTTACCCCATCTATTCACAAAAAGTATGACGTTACCCAGCCTTGTCGCGGCAGCCAGCTGAAAAGCTTGTAGCTATATCGCGAAATGAGCTGCGAGTAATAAGTGAAGAGTTTGTTTGCAAAAACCGATAAGTCCATATTTGCCAAATGGAGATATTTGCGATTAAAGGTCAAGAAAAATAAAGAGAATAATAAGAAAAATTTTGCTTCTTTTGACCATAACTTTAAAAATGCACCTTTATATGTAGTGACCAATATATCATTTAAAAGGTATTATAATGTACTTTATGACAGAGACCGTATTTCAAAATCTTCAAAAATGGACTTATCGGTTTTTGCGAACAAACTCTTCAAGTTATTGTCCTCTTTTTTTGATAAGACCAAACGTATGAAAACAATGTACACACTTACAAATTTTGGTAGCCTTGTGGCCCATCGGACCACCGGTAATATGTGCTAATCTCTATAAATGTGTATGTATGAATATTATATCAGTATTATTATTATCATTATTATTGTGATTATCATTATTATTATTATTATTATTATTATTATCATATTATTATTATTAATGTCATTATTGCTATGTTTAAAGTGATATATTGCTGAGTACAGACGATGTCAACTATTCGTCTGTCAGCAAATCATGTTTACTCCTTAAAAAATGGTATGTCTTCTTGAAAACATAAAATGTTCACGCCTCTGTGAGAGTCGTTTGGTTCAGCGGCAGATGGCTCGGTCACAAATACCATTAAGAACTTCTACGAACGTCGTACGAATGATTTTTAGACAATTTCGTAAGATCTTCTTAAGAATGCCTTACGAACGGAGCTTTGTACGGCGTTCTTACGAACAACTCTTCGAGTTTGTAAGGCGTTCGTAAGGGACTCGTAATGCGTAGGTACACAATTTGTACAACTGTTGAGTTTTATAGGGTATAAAGCCAAACGCGCGAAGTTCAAATCCTCACTCTGTTCTAGGTGTTTTGAAAGCATGTCTGTTAAATATGGGACCAAAAGGGAAGGCAATCAAAGGGGGAAAGGGGGAAGATTGCTATCTTCTGAACTATAGCAACCGCAACAACCACTTGATCTTCTTCTTCCTCTTCCTCCTCCTCCTCTTCTTTGAGATGCAGCTGCAGTTGTAGTCTCCTACCACATCTGGAAGTATAAAACTTTCAACTGTTACAGAGTTTTACAGGACACGGCAGTGTCTTTTTTGTTACAACCCGACAAAATATGCCACAAAAAATCGTACAATCTTCTTACGAATGACTTGAGAGTACAGTGAATTGCACGTACGACCATCTTACGACAAAAAGAAATCATAAGATGGTAGTAAGTCTTATGAAAGAAAAACTCAAGGCATTCTCACGAAAACCTTACGAATTCTAGGGCCATTGTATAACTCAAAAATCATTTCGTTTCTCTAAAAGGTCGTAAGTTAGTCTTGCGAATTAAACGGCGTTCGTACGAAATTCGTAAGAAGGCCGTATAAGAATCTGTGCCCCATCTACGAATCTCTACGAACTCCAGAATTCGTACGAACTGTGACATTCGTACGAACCCATCGTTCGTGACCGTAGCTCTGCAGCCGAGGGTATGATAATCGCTGTGATATGACGTCATCCCGTGTGGGGATTCCCCCCCATACGTGGAGCGTGGTGTAATGCTGAGAGATGGCTGAGGCGCATTTCGCAACAGCAGTCAGACGAATTGCTAAATTATCCGACGCGGGTGAGGCAGATTTCACCAACATCGGTCTTATAAATAGCTAGCTAGCTGTCGATCTTTCCCACTGAAGAGAAAGTGAGGCTGGAAGAAACGCATCTACTCAGCGCTTCCTTATCTCTAGACCAAATGGCTTCATTTGAGGAACATTTGACCTGTCCAGTGTGTCGGGACAGGATAGTGGACGCGAGGCAGCTACCATGCGGTCACTCTTTCTGCAACACATGTATCAATGCCATAATATCAAACAAGCGACAATCGGACCAGATAGATATGGAGTGTCCATATTGTAGAGATAGTACAGAAATGTGCGACTTGGAGAGGACCCTGAAACCAAATTTCATGGTTAACAATATTCTCGATGCCATCAAATCTGCACAGGAGAACATGTGTGTTCGACACCCGAGAAGTGAAAGGAAATACTACTGCGAGCAGTGTGAGGTTCTGGTGTGCAGTGAGTGTGTCGTCAAGGATCACTATTCTCATGGTGAGGCACCAAAGGCACTCGATGAAGTGGTGGGGATTATCACAGCCGATATGGATGCTCTGATCGTGCATGGCGAAGAACAGGATATCCTACACACCGAATACAGGAGCTCCCTGGGGAATATTTGGTCAGCGGGAGACCAAGAGTTACAACGCGTAGAAGACGAGGTCATGGCCGAGTATAACATCCTCCTGAAGCAGTTGGATGAACAGAAGGAGCGACTGCTTACCTCCATAGCAACCATGAAGTCAGATTTTCGGCGAGGGGTTGTTTCTGCGTTGTCTGCCGACGAAGAACTCACGTTGCGTGTGTCGGAGTCTCTTCGTACAGCCAGAGAAAAACTGTCCACGTGTAACCCAGTGGATCTCGTCTCCTCCTTCCAGACATGGGTTACACAGCTAAAGGCTGACCTTATGAAGGAAATACCGAACACGAGGGATGAAGAAGGAGCGCTAAAAATGTTAAAGCTCCTTCACTTCCAAAAGAGCACGCTATCCCAAAGTCGCACACTCGAAATTGGTTCCATTGGACATCGCGAGCCAAGCGAGCTTCCGTGCGAAGCGGGCGATGGCATCCGAGAGGACATCTACCAGGCACAGAATGAACATGGCGATGACGTTGAATCGATCAATGAATCACGTATATCCTTGGATGACGATGAAGACATTGACTGCAACTCATTGGGACTCCATTTTTCAGATGATGATGATTTAATCTGAACGTTGGTTTTTCATCACAAATTATGTACATAATTTGTTGTTAGTTTTTCACAGTCGGCTCTCCATGGAAAATCCTTTCAAGCATGCATCATTGCTCATTTTGATGGAGATATGACATTACGTGAAAGTGAGTGAACTAAATTTTGTAACTATATCGCATACTACGATATGAAAGTGCATATATATCGCGACCGCAGTACTCTATCCATCCTATTATTGATCTCTGCGTGAACATCCTCGACAGGTAACCTTAGTCATTGTGACCATAGTCATTGTGACTCGAAGTAAAGTCATCAAGCAGGTGTGATAGGACCTAACCATTCTTGTCACTCCCTCCAGCTTGGAATGCAGACAGTACAAATCTAATCATGTTCTCACATGGACGGGATATGTGTGTCTGTGAGTGACTTTTGTTTGTTTGTTTCTTTTTTGAAACCGGATTTCCAAGACCTGTGTTTGTGCTTGTAGTGAAATTAGCGGCACATTATTATTGCAGGATCGATAACTATATTTTTCATACTGTATACATTGATTCCATGTTGGTAGTCAAGCTGCATTCAATACAAAACCAACATTTCCCCGATACAGCTATTGCTATTCAGCTGTGACATGTCCACTGTGGAATCCTGGCTTGGGTTGATTGTACTAAAACACAGCTATAGATAGACTTTATTTTGTCGTGTTACAAAATAGGATCGTCAACGCAGAGAAATTGTTAGATTTCATCGGAAATATACTCGGACTCAATTGTAATACATATAACCTTTTGTTTGTGAAATAAAATCTTGAAATTCACTGATGCATTCATTTGTCGTATCAGGATATTTATGAGCAAATGCCACTTGATGCATGGCCTGAAATATTTTAGAACATGCTTAAAAAGAAACAGATTCATTTACTCTTACCCTGTCCGACAGAATGGTGCATATTACTGTCCCTGTCTTATTTGTAATGATTTCATTTCCTTCATGACTGGTTGTTTGCCCTTGCAAATCAGAGCACAAATTATGTAACATAGCAGAAAGAAATGCACTCTTCTTTATCTGCCTATGGCATGTATGGGAACAGAGCAGGTGACAGGTGTTGTTCGTAGTGTTCTTGTTAACGTTTTGTTTTCCAATGGCTGGCTGGCTATTTTGTTTGGGACACTACTGTCTACTCTTTACCAATAACTGATTGTGTGTGGATTGTTCACCGTAACCCTTCAAAATAAATCGTCAGTTTCATGAAGAATTGGGTCCTGGCAGACATATTAATTCCAAATCATTTCCTGTGCCATTTCCATTTAGCATACGCCAAACATCTCCATATGTATGCACGTCCTTTCGTGTTTACCTTCATTTTATAGTCATCATGTTCACTCTATATGGAATAAATCATCCAGTCTTCATAACTAGGCTTGTATGGTAATAACGATATTTTCATTTTATCGGTGTTTTAATCTCACGCCCTAATTCTGGCCCTGTACTGACGAGGCCAGAATCTTAACTGAAGGAATTGTTTTCGTTACACGCAACAGCAGATTCTGCCCACTGTTGTTTAGACTGTGTGCCAAAACAGACTTTATTAAGTACTCCAGGAAATGCAATTTGTTTGAAATATTTTGTAGTTATATTATCACCCTCTGTTTATGACTGTATATAATTCTGATGGAGATAGAAGTGAGTAAATGAGAAGAAATTAAATGAAATGAAAATTGGATACTGCACCAGCCTACTGCACTCAAAGCGTGCATGTCTTATCATCTATTTACGCTTCTTTGACAGGGTTGCAGCTCCAAATACCAAACTCATAATCAGTTTTTGTTTTTGTTTTGTTTTGATTGGCCTGGTCAATATCACTAAAAGTACGATCAAAATTGCTCGACTTCGGACGATGATGATAATATTCGTGACTTTTAATCAACATCAAGAGAAATATATCGAGGAGCTGTGGTGGCCTAACGGGTTAGACCACGAGATCTTCACGTTTCGGGAACGGGGTTATCTCACGAGACCGACACCCACGAGTCATATGGCCCACGAGTTCCACCAAGACCAACAACCACGAGTCATACATCCCATAAGTTGACAATTGAAAATAAAAATGTCCATGAGTCATACAGCCAACGAGTCACACAGCCCAGGAGTTCGACACTATGCGAACACGGCCTATGAGTTCGACACGAGGTTAGAACAGCCTACGAGTTCGACACAGTAACACGGTTTAAAATGTGTCGGTCCTCGTGGGCCTTATTTGCTTAGTGTCGAACTCATGGGCTGTATGACTCCTGGGATGTATGACTTTTAGGTTGTATGACTCGTGGGTATCAGTCTCGTTACGTGCACGAATTATTTCATATTTCATTTTTCATTTTGGCAGTAGCGATCCACATAGTGCCCTTAAGCAAGGCATCTTGCATTCATTGGCTAGTCCTTGTCAGTTTAACTAATATCAGTCCCTTGGTTCCTTGCAAATAAACGTTCAATTTCCGCTGCAGCAGGCTTGTAAAATGAGTACAAATTATTATTTTCTCTTTTTTATATCTATCTAGTACTATTATGATTAATGTAAATCATAATATCTTGCCAAACAAACCAGCTGAAATACAATTGGAAATAACAGTACTTAGCAGAGAAGCATCTTAATATCTTGATACATATTACAGACGAACAAATATTTTATTTGCGTGGATTGATTTAAAAGATAATTGAACATCATGTTTAAGTCTGCATTAAAAATAAATATATACCTGTGAGTTGAGTGCATACGACAACAGTTATTAACACATCAGTGAAATTTGAGAAAAATCGGGTAATCCGTTCAAAAGTTATGAATTTTTGCAGTGTTGCGTGATGGATGAGAACACTTGAAGCATTCAATATTCTTATTTGAAGGACAGCACTTTCCTTAAAGGAGACCTCCGGATGATTTTCAGATTTTTAGATTTGAACAACTATAAATTAGTTATACTGAGGACAGAGTTTAGGAATATATGATAATTGGGATGAAGAATAAAACCATTCTCAAAATTTAGAACAAATTGGAATGAACAAGGATAATGACAAGGCAGAGTCACCATAATAATGCATGAGTTGGGGCTCAAGGAAGCAGAACAAAAGAAGAAGACATGCGTAGATTATACACAGGTGAACTCGCAAGCAAGCGGTATTGTAATGGGATTACACGGCTACATTTCTGAAATATGTGAACCTCCTATGTCATCATCCTTGTTCAGTGTAATTTGTTGAAGGTTTTTCGAAGTTTTGTTTCTCTGCTCAAGAACCACAATAAATTCCACAAATCAATACAGAGAGTTGTTGATTTATGTACTACATGATGTGAAATTATGAAAATCGTCTGAAATGCCCCTTTAAGTGTGTGTGTGTGTGTGTGTGTGTGTGTGTGTTATTGACGAAGGCCTACAAGAGTGGTGGGGGGGGGGGGGGGAGGAGGAAAATTAGAACACAACGGACATTCACATCTACCATAAACCAGTGTCAAAAAAGATGCATAACTCAACCAACTCAATCAGCTCAATCCATTGTAATCATGATAATTCAGCCATGTTAACTACTCGCAATTAATCTTCATGATCTACCTCATTGATATGACAAGATCTTTGAGAACGTGCATGGATGGAGCTAGCAGATTTCAGGAACGAGTAAGAGATATACAGCATTTCAGTGTCATCACTTCAGTGTCGATATCTTTTGATCAATATGCAAAATTTCTCATTTTTTTTTAAATCAAAATTTCGACCACTACTACTCAGCGATGTAGAGGCATATCAATTAATCAATGAAAGATAGATATTATGTTGATATAGTAATATTTCAACGATGGCTTTTTAAGATATTCTGCTGTTTTCATAGATCGGTTAAAATTAATTGAAAAATCAGAAAACCTATACATCCACTGACATATTTCTGTTCACAATACAGGTACACTTAAAACTCATCATTAATCTCCTCATTATGCAAAAACAGACATGTCCTCCAAATTTCAGCAAAATTGGACAATTAATTTAAAGTTACAGGAATTTTAGACTGAAAAACCTGAATGTTGGTAAATTAGCAATTAAAGTTAACATACAATATTGGTAAATGAGCATTGCGATTCCTTTGAATAACAAATATATTTGAGTAATATAAAAGTTTCCAGGGATCATGCATGATACATTGGATTATCTCTTCAGGGTATGATATTTAAACATGGCCCCATATTATGAACGAGAGATTGCATCGTTTCAGTTAAATAACATGGGAACACTCTGGGTGAAATTTGTATTTTCAGATATTTCTAAAATTCATTTTTAGGTGGGATATTGAGTGAAAATGTCTACTTCTGGTTTGAAAATAAGCACTTCTGGTCAGAAAAGTGCTTGACATTGATTATTTAATCCTTTAATAAACGAAGAAATAGTTACCTGTACCCCACAAATTTGGTATTTTCTGAAAGCTTATACTTCACAAATTCCACAGAATTACATAACTTAATTTTGATCTATTTTTTTTCTACTCCACTGCCCCCTCAAAGGGGAAATCCAGTCCATATGTGACCCTGCACCACAAAACGAACAAAAAGTCGCCAGACATGAATTTTTAGTTGAGAACACATTCTGAAAGAGCAGACTTTAAGCTTTAAAATGATGTATAACTCAAATCAAATGGACTCTCCTAACCTATCTAAATATTGGAAAGAAAGCACGCACTCAGGAAAAGTGTGAACTGAGAAAGAGACTCTGAAGTACAGTGTCTATTCAAGCGCTTAATCTTTACCAAACCGTGCTGGCTGTACGATGAATGGGAAAAAACAGGAAGTAAACCACCAGAGTAACAACAATGAAGAGATTATCAGATTAAAATGAAATCAAGCATGCCTCATTAACACATTCTGTCCATAATAAATGCCAACTTTCAATGCAATAGCACTATCCCTTCAAAAGTTATTGGAGTTGAAAGTGATGAGCGTGTACAAGGTTTTTCAGGCTTGATAAAAGGACTCTAAAGACACACCTAATCACACTATTCTACCAAAAATGCTCGATATAAACTGCTAAACAACACACTTTCCCGCCCGTTTTATGATACTAAATTTTAGCATAATGTAAAAGAAGACCTGCTCTTTCAGAAAATATGAAAAAGTCAAGATCGGCTTGGTTGACCCATTTCCACTTATTTTCAGTCCGCACGCAAAATCAGTGTGTGCGACTTTATGTTCGTTTTGTGGGGCACGGTCACATATATAAGTTAATCTGATAAGAAAGAGTAAAATAAAGTGTATTACGAGTTAAAGAGTATAAATTTGATCGAAATCGGATGAAAAACAAGAAAGTTATGACATTTTGAAGTTTCGCTATGCCGGAGGTTCAAATCCTCGTTATCTAACTGATCATTATTCTGAAGTTGTTCAACCAGGAATAACGTCTTGTTTCAGACTTCAATGACCGAAACATTGAATTTTCGTCGTTTTTTTTTTTTGCGAGGGTATGAAACGGTTAGCTCACTCATTTGCATATTCATATCCACTGTACAAGAACTGTTTTGCAAAAAGAAGCAGAACTTCAAAATGTCATAACTTCCTTAATTTTAGTCGAATTTCATTCAAATTTTTACCGCTGAACTCATAAAGTTTTTACTCTGTTTTTATCAGACTAACTTACATTTGGACTGGATTTCCTCTTTAAGTCAAGGCGGAACTATCACGGGCGCTTTGGCTTGTATAGTGGATAAGACTCCCGGGGGAGGACACAAGTTTGATTTCCGCCTAGTGCTTCACGCCCTTGGACAAGATTTTCTTTTTTTTAACCGACCGAGTCCCTCTCGACATAGGTGTATAAATGGGTACTGGTTACGTGGCAACGCGAGGGTAATAATAATGGCAGGGCCTTCTTGCAGAGCAGTGACAACACTGAAAAGATTACCCTGGATAAAGAAGACACTATTACTATTTTATTATTATCATTATTATCATTATCATTAAACGTTACCTTATATATAACTTTGCTAGATGTAGGCCTTGAATGGAATACGATACCCACCAACATCTAAACTGTAATCAAACTGTATTTGATCAAACTTGCTACTCCCATCTATTTACAAAAACGTATGACGTCATCAGACGAGCCATGTCATGGCAGCTAGCTAAAAAGCTTGTTATGGTTTTCACTCACTGTTCTTCCTTTTTCTGGATAAGGAAAACACACAAAAACAATATATACATGCACATTTTTGGTGCAATCGGGCCACTGGTACTCGGTAATTGATGTAAAATTCATATATATATATATATATATATATATATACAATTATATATATATATATATATATATATATATGAGTCTATTTTTATGATACATGGTATTATGTTCAGTAGTATATAGGGCGTATATATTTATTTACATATTATAACATTATGACCAGCACATAGCATAGACACATAGAAATGACCTTACACACAATGAAGAACAGTGTTGAGGGGAAAAATAACAACATCAAAGCCTACGTGTAACAAACACGATCATGCAAATTGCTTAGCTCCTATAGTGTATCATGAGGAAAAATTAACAGACAAAAGGCGAGTCAGATGTTCCTGAAATAAACTCACTGTATGCTCAACCTCTTTCCCATGAAAGGGCAGAACACACACATGCAGAGCTACAGGAACAGTTTAGGGTCTACTAGTAAGTCAGGTGCATCAAGCCTCCTGTATCATAATGTTTTTTTTCCTTTCCTTTTTTTAAAACTCAGATAACGTATTATTTATACAAGGTGATATATTGCTAAGTCAACTATTTCGTCTGTCAGTAAACCTTGTTGACTCCCTTAAAAAGAAAACAAAAAAACATGTCCTCTGGAGACGATAACATGGCAAGTTCATTGATATTTACGTTCAAATGTCACGCCTAGAGTAGTGAGAGTCGTTTCGTTCTCAGGTTGAATTCTGCGGTCGAGGGTATGATGATGCTGTGATATGACGTCATCAGGTGTGGGTATTCCCCCCGTATGTGGAGCGTGGTGTAACGCTGAGATCGGTTGAGGCACATTTCGCAACATACCGGTATGCAGTCAGACGAATTGCTAAATTTTCCGACGCGGCTGAGGCAGATTTCACCAACATCGCTGTTATAAATAGCTAGTTAGCTGTTGTTCTTTGCCACTGAAGAGAAAGTGAGGCTGGTAGAAACGCATCTAGTCAGTGCTTCCTAATCTCAAGACAAGATGGCTTCATTAGAGAACCATTTGATCTGTCCAGTATGTAAGGACAGGATAGTGGACCCTAGACAACTACCATGCGGTCATTCATTCTGCAACACGTGCATCATTTCCATGATATCAAGCGAGAGACAATCATGGTCGGAGGAAATGGAGTGCCCATATTGCCGAGCCAGTACCAGAATTAGTGAGCTGGAGACTCTGAAGCCAAACTACGTACTTAAAAGCATTCTTGATGCCATCAGCTCTCCACATGAAAACATGTGTGATCGACACCCGAGAAATGAAAGAAATTACTACTGCGAGCAGTGTGAGGTGCTGATGTGCAGTGAGTGCGTCGTCAAAGACCACTATGCTCACGGAAAGGCGCCCAAGACCCTCGAAGAAATGGAAGTCATCATGAGACCTCAAATGGAATCTTTGATGGGGGAAGCTGAAGAGCAGGGAATTAAACATTCCGAATACAGTAGTTCCCTGGGGAATATCCAGTCGAAGGCTGACCAAAAGTTCCAGCAATTAGCAGAAGAAGTCGTGGCAGAGTGTGACATGCGCCAGAAGCTGATTGAAAAAGAGAAGGAAGGACTGATTTCCTACATCGAAACCATGAAGGAAGATTTTAGGAAAGGGGTCGGGTCGGCGTTATCTGCCAATGAAGAACTTATGTCATGTGTATCGACATCTCTTCGTACAGGCAGACAAAACCTGTCAGCCAGTAGCGGAGCGGTGCTCGTCTCCTCATACAAACCATGGGCTACTGAACTAGAAGCTGACCTAAAAAAAGAAATACCTAGCACAATCGTAGAAGAAGAGGCGCTTAAAATGGTAGGGCGCCTTTACTTCCAAAAGAGCACACAAATCCAAAGTAACACTCTCCAGATTGGTTCCATTGGACATCGCGAGCCAAGCGAGCTTCCGTGCGAAGAGAACGATGACACTCATGAGGATATCCACGAGAAACATCGTGAACACGGCGATGAAGTCCAATTGACTCGTGGTTACGTCATTGACTCTTCTGATGAATTCTCCGATGACGGTGAAGGATATGCGTACACCAGGCATCTTATCGTCTTTTCAAATGGATTAAAAATGCTTGCCTGTGACTGAAGTGTTTTAGAAGCCTTTTAAGTACTTTATAATGTCTGGATTTGTAGGGGCATCGTTTTGTGGCACTTCATGACGGCAGGTAGAATAACTTTTTCTTTTACCCTGTACAATTTGTTGTTGTTGTAATGATTTACTTACCGGTCTTACAGATCAATCATTTTCCTCTACAACTATTGAATTACACCTGGACATATTATGTCATACATATGAACTTTTCATTGAAATCTTGAAATTCGCGGCTGTATTCATTTGCGTTCATGAGTAGATGACACTCAATGAATTGCCTAAGATATTCCAAACCATACTTAAAAGAAATATGTTAATTCAATTTTGTCCTCTCTAGAGTGACACATATGATCCTGCACATGCTTAACCATTATCGTATTCGTCGTGCTAAAGTTCCGGACGGGACCAGCTGCTCTACCGTTTCTGTCTTTAAGAATGGAGAAGGTGACTTGTGTTATTCGTGATGTTATTTAATAAGTTTTGCTTCCAAACGGCAGGCTAAAGTTAACGCTGCTCGTTAGATATGTGCGGCTCTAGCGTCTATCCATCAGTCAATTTGTCCGATTACCGACATTTATTTTGATTCTGGCCAAACATCGAATTTGTTCACGGTAGCCCAATTTAAACTGTGATTATCAACTCTAAATCTTCATTTTCAAATGGAATATATGCCTCTCACAAACAGATTAACTTCAATTTGTTTGCCTGTGCGGATTTCGAATGTTCCAAATGTTATGTTTTGAGTCACTTTATGTACTTATCATGTTCACTCTGTCGAATAATTCATCCCGTTCTCAAAGGGCTGGAAGTCACAAAAATACCACCTTCTTTGCAACTGATTGACAAAATTTGAAAGTACGACATCCTGATTGCTAGAGTTCAGTTTGTATCAGAAGGTCGTAGGGCAGTTTGTCAATTTCTTGGGATTTCTTGAGATTTGAATAAATGAAAATTTGAAATAGAACGTTTATGTGGAGTATACTCCTCGTAAAATTTCATGAGATGTTGGCATACTTTATGTTAAGCTAAAATATTATGTTCCCTAGCACTTTTATGTGTAGTTTATAAGTCTTTGGTGTTATATAGTATATTTCATATTGCAGCATCGTTTGGGCAACCTCAAATAGTAGTTATGACAAAATATTTCTTTTTAAAAACAGCTTAACAAGACGTTTTCATTAGCATTCAGATCTCCTTGTACTTCAGTATTTATGGTACTTCACTTCTCAGTATTTTGATCTGTTACAAAATCATACCGATTTTGTGTTACTATGTACTATATGAAAATATGAGAGTATTTTGGCAGTTTTGTTCAAATGAATGAGTGACCAGGATTAATATTTTCTGGTAATAGTTTGACTGTATTATGTTAGAATTGCATTATTCCATTTTGGTTTGAAACAGCTCATCAAATATAGTATGTGAATTTGTAAATGTCTGTATAATATATTTTCGAATTCTTGTCAATTGTGCAGTAATAGTGAATTTTTTTTTTCTTGTACTTATCTGCTTTTGAGCATTCAGATCTTCTTGTACTTCAGTATTTATGGTACTTCACTTCTCAGTATTGTGATCTGTTGCAAAATTATACCGATTTTGTGTTACTATGTACTATATGAAAATATTTTATACATGTCATGCACAGCCCGTACCTATGCGGGCTGTGTACGTCGACTTATCACTTATTGTTGAATATGTGTATGTTTATTGTCCTTTTTATTTGATCGGAAAGTTTTTCTCCTTTTTTTATAGTATAGATGTGTAATATTTTGAGTGGATTGAATGAATGCAGTTTATTGGTAGAGTTTTTTTTTTGGCAGTTTTGTACAAATGAATGAGTGACCAGAATTAATATTTTCTGGTAATAGTTTGAATGTGTACGTTAGAATTGCATCATTCCATTTTGGTTTGAAACATCTCATCAAATCAATTATGTGAATTTGTAAATGTTTGTATGTTTTAGAATTCTTGTCAATTGTGCAGTATAGTGTATTTTTTTTCTTGTACTTACCCGCTTTTGAGCATTCAGATCTTCTTGTACTTCAGTATTTATGGTACTTCACTTCTCAGTATTTTGATCTGTTGCAAAATTATACAAATTTTGTGTTACTATGTACTATATGAAAATATTTTATACACGTCATGCACAGCCCGTGCCTATGCGGGCTGTGTACGTCGACTTATCACTTATTGTTGAATATGTGTATGTTTATCGTCCTTTTTTTGATCGGAAATTTTTTCTCCTTTTTTATAGTATAGATGTGTAATATTTTGAGTGGATTGAATGAATGCATTTATTGGTAGAGTTTTTTTTGTGTGTGTTGCAGTTTTGCACAAATGAATGAGTGACCAGAATCAACATTTTCTGGTAATAGTTTGAATGTATACGTTAGAATTGCATCATTCCATTTTGGTTTGAAACAGCTCATCAAATATAATATCTGAATTTGTAAATGTTTGTATATTTTCGAATTCTTGTCAATTGTGCAGTAATAGTGTATTATTTTTTTTTCTTGTACTTATCTGCTTTTGAGCATTCAGATCTTCTTGTACTTCAGTATTTATGATACTTCACTTCTCAGTATTGTGATCTGTTGCAAAATTATACCGATTTTGTGTTACTATGTACTATATGAAAATATTTTATACATGTCATGCACAGCCCGTTTCCTATGTGAGCTTTGTACGTCGACTTATCACTTATTGTTGAATATGTGTATGCTTATTGCCCTTGTTTTGATCGGAAAGTTTTTCTCTTTTTTTGTATAATATGGATGTGTAATATTTTGAGTGGATTGAATGAATGCGTTTATTGGTAGAGTATTTTTGCAGTTTTGTACAAATGAATGATTGACCAGAATTGATATTTTCTGGTAATAGTTTGAATGTATTATGTTAGAATTGTATTATTCTATTTTGGTTTGAAACAGCTCATCAAATGTATTATGTTCATTTGTAAATTTTTGTATATTTTCAAATTTTGTCAATTGTACAGTAATAGTGAATTTTCTTGTACTTACCTGCTTTTGGGCATTATTATATATATATTGAAATAAATAAATTCAATCAAATGAAATGACCCTTTATCAAATCTTAAAATAGTTGAAATAGCTTAAGGTAAAATTCGCTATGTTTCGCTCGAATGACGGTCAGTTGCCACCTTCTTTTGTCTTGTTATTTAACATAAAAAATTGCATACACTCTGACAATTTTCACTTGCATAAACCTAAGATGGTGATGGTCCTGAACTGTATACCACACAGATATCATATTTGGAAATATCTTCCTTCCTACCTTAGAGATATAAACAGAAAAAAAAAAATCCGTGTATTCTTTTTGTAAGAAAGCTGTAAAAACGATGTTGCTTTCTGCATATCAACGACCCTACAAAGAAATTTCACTTTGCAAATATATATATATATATATATATATATATATATACAAATATGCAATCTTACCTGCCCATTGTATGCACTTCAAAATTCTGAAAAATAAAAAAATTTAAAAATGAAAACGCCATATAAACAAATATGATGTTTTTTTTTTAATTTGCCATTTGAATTATCTCATTGTCTGCAGTGATGCAATGTCATGAATTTGTACTATACGTAAAAATCTTTCTTGTAAATACTGACTTACTCAATCTTTTATGTAACCATGTAACCGACTAATGCCGTTGCATTCAAAACTGTCAAATCAGCACTTTTGATAGTGAGGCAAGTCATGCTTTGCTGTACAGTAATCCAGGTGATATAGGCCTAACTTTGTACAGACAAATTCCAGCAGACAAACCTTTGATGAAATATTACAACCTTTGATTCCTTCTCCCCTTTCTGCTGTCATATCTCTACGCAAGTGACCCCTCCCCTTTATTTTTCTCTTTATGTATTATTCATTTTAAATGGCTACAAGCAATCAAGTTAAACTAACGCCGTAGCCCTTCTGCATTGTGTTATCCATTGTTTCTCTTATACACTTTTGTAAATCCAACGTAAACAAAATGACTTGAAACCCAATTAATGTATATGCTACCAACAATGTGTGTAGGAGCCTACGTGAACAATACTTATGCAGGAACCAATAAAATCAAATTAAAGCAAATCAATTGAATTTTCCCTCCATCGTTCGTTTCTGTATTCAATACAATCACGATAATACCTATATATAAGATGTTTTAACTATTTCTTTTTAGTTTTAGGATATGCATGTTGATTTTGCTGTTTACAAAGTGTAGATATGACACTAAAAGAAGAGAGAATTGTACATGTGTATAATCAATACCCAGTGACATAAAACGTACAGAATTACGCTGAAAAAAAAAAAAAACCCAGAACAACAAAATCTCATCGTCGTCCGACATGCACGGGGGGGGGGGGGGGGGGGGTTCCCCTTGTCTTAAAAGTGGTTGAAATATTGCGACACGGCTCGTACAGACTTTTTGGAATATTTGCTGTATAATTTTTGTAGCTATCGATGGCTGATGGATCTTTGTAGTATGGTAAGAGGTGAGGCTAAAAGAAAAGAATGTCATCAAACTTAAGAAGTATTCATGTTAAATGACCGTTTTTGGAATGTCGGATTTCATTCCTCCCCACCCATCTGCACCCCGCGCCTACCCCCCCCCCCCCCCGTATTTTTTGATCCAGCGCTAAGTACCGCTTACTTACAAAATGACATTTCAAGTTTCAAGTTTTTTATTTCATCTCCCCCCCCCCCAAAAAAAAAAGAAATATATATATATATATTTGTATACATATATAGTATTTACAATGAAACGTTTAAATACACATATGACACGAAATCAGTACAACAATGTAAAGAAAACAAAGAAATATGAACTGAGATACAAATATATGTTGTAAGTTTTATGGCAAATTTCAAAAGAGAGTTGTTGGAAATGGAGGGAACTTCTAAAAAGCACGGCTTGTATAGTATGCAATAATATCACGTATTACACACACACACACACACACACACACACACACACACAAACAAACACACACACACACACACACACACACACATATATATATATATATATATATATATATATATATATATATATATTAAAGGGATAGTTCAGTTTCGATTGAGATGGGGCTTCAGGTTCCCAACGTTTTTTGATGGTGATTTTTTGAGATAATGAAAAACCTCTTATGAAATATGAAAGACATGTAACAATGGAATTCAAAGTTTTAATCAACGAACATTGGTTTTGAAATGGCTGAGATATCGAAATCGTACAGCTACGAGAATTTGAAATGCAAAGTCTTTGTAGAATAGTATGAATATGTTGGTAATGGGATCTGGCCACTTCGATGACTTCTTTAATACAAAAAAAAAAAAATTATGGAACTCCGAGAGACTGCGGAACTTGACGGTGTGGGTATTCCCAGCGGAATTCAATGGTACAACATTTACTTTCTTTTCAAATGGACTGGATCTTTGCCACTATTTACAATAAAGAAAGAAAGTGCCCTGGGATTCCCCACTGTATTGAAGTGGTAATCATGCATTGTCATTCCTGCTGGGGAAGAAGTTTGCAAAGCAGTGATCCCATGCATGAAGACAGCCAGCGACTGAATCTCTCTTATCAAAGGACAAGGAGTGAACGAACAGAACACATCTTATCCGTGCGTTTAATGTTTCAGCCAAGATGTCTGCGCTTGACGAACATTTGACGTGTCCAGTGTGTCATGATATAATTAGGGACCCGAGACAGCTGCCGTGTGGCCCCCCTGATTCCTTTTGTTACGCTTGCATAAATGCCGTGATATCAAACACGCGACTGTCAAATCCTTACCATCCGGAAATGGAGTGCCCGTATTGCCGAGTTAGGACAAGTGTTGGTAGTCTTGAGATGACGCTTAAACCAAACTACATGGTTAATAGCATCGTTAATGCCATCAAGTCGTCACGGCAGAACAAGTGTAATGTTAATGGCATCACGTCTGCGCGAAAGAACATGTGTGATCGACATCCTACAAGTGAAAAGGACTATTACTGCGAGCAGTGTGGGGTTCTGGTGTGCAGTCACTGCGCTGTTAGAGATCATTGTAGTTATGGAATGGCGGTAAAAGCGGCCGATGAAATGTTGGGATCATTGAACCTCAAATGCAATCTTTGATCGCCCAAGGTGAAGAGCAGGAAAATTTACACGCCAAATACAGGAGCTCCCTGAAATATATCTTGTTAAAGGGAGACAAAGAGTTCAAGCGATTAGAAGACGAAGTCACAGCTGAGCATAACATCCTTCAGAAGCAGGTAACAGAACAGAAGCAGCACCTGCTTTCCTCCATAACAACCATGAAGTCCGATTTTCGGCAAAATGTCCGCTCGGCGTTGTCTGCCGATGAAAAGCTCATGTCACATGTGTCGGATTCTCTTCGCATAGCCAGAGATGATCTGAGGAGCCACAGTCCCTCTGTTATCGTCTCCTCATTCAAGACATTGGCCAGTAATGACCTAGAACACAAAGTACCCAGCACCAGGGAAGAAGGAGAAGCGCTGGATAGGATCAAGAATCTGCACTTGCGAAAGAGCGCTCAGTCTGAGGGGAGCATCTTCGGAATTGGTTTCATTAGACGCCGAGGGGTAAGTGATCTCCATCGGGAAATCAGCGAGGCAGACAACGGACCTTATTTGAATGTTAAAAAATGGATTAGCGGAAAACTCCGTCAAATGGATCCTGAAATAATTTTCGAATGCGTATGTACCTGTACGACATACTTATGTGATTTCATTGATTTTATTATGATGAAACTGCTATTGCTCTTGATAGGCTTTTTGTCTTTTTCTTTTGTATATTCCTTCCTTGAAATGTATTAACAAATGAAAAAGTGATAAAGAGTACTTAAAAAGAGAGAGAGAGAGAGAGAGAGAGAGTGTGTGTATAACATACAAGTCAATGTGAGAATTGTCTATTTCATATCATCAGTGTGTAATAACATATAAATCAAAACAACATGTTGAGTCATACTGTATACAATGGTATTGTGCATACTTTGTATGTGAACAAAGGACAAATCAATACAGGGAACCGTCATCATGGGCAGAGCTAACGTGGATGAGGCCCTTTGATATGCGAATATATTACAACACCGATAAACCTACAAATTAAACTCTTCATCTTAACGTGATATATAAAACACGTTTTGCTAAAAAAAAAGGAGCGAAAAAAAGCAAAAAAAAAATTGACTTGTCAGGACCATGCAAGAGAGTATTAATGCTAATACGCATATTTTTGGTGTAAGTTATGCGTTTGACTGAAAGATACAATATGCAAATAAATGTCCCTGGAAAGTCATCAACAAAGAGAAGAATGGGAGAGAATGGAAGAAATCGGATAACATTTTGAAAAGTCTAGGGCTGACTAAGTTTTGAAGAACAGGAAAATAAATACATATATCAAAGAAAATTAGCAGTAAACATATTTCGATAACACATACTTTCTTTTGAGATGAGCATAAAAGGAGAAAAAAGTGAAGTACACTGCTTTAGTTGACCAGGTAGGCTGTTCCAGATGTCAGGACCGTAATTTCGAATTGATTTATGAGTTAAAACATTTTTTTTTTTTGGGGGGGGGGGTTCACAAGATAAACGTCTGTCGAACGGCGAGGTCGATATGACTATTGTGTGTATATTCGAGTTTAAAGGAAATATTTCATGAAATAAAGAGGGAAGTTGATTCATTGCGCACTTGTACATGAATATATTCTTGTTTGTAGAATGTGGATGTCGTGAAGCTTCAAGGTATTCAAGCGATGAAATAGATGATCTGTATGAGATAAATATGTAGAATTAGTAATGATGCGAATGACACGCTTTTGGGGTAAATACAATAAATTCAGTTTAGAAATACTATATTTTCCTTATGCAATATTTGACAAATACCATATGTGAGGCAGAATTTGAGAATTTTATAAAACAATCATAGGTCGTTTCGATAAAAGATCTTTCAACTTCCAGAGTACACCAATGTTCATTGATATGGTCCTTTGTAGGCAAGATATATGTTTGTTTCGTGTTAAATGAGAATCAACTGTAATTACCATAATACCATATGTGAGGCAGAATTTGAGAGTTGTATGAAATAATCAGAGGTCATTTCGATAAAAGATCTTTCAACTTCCAGAGTACACCAATGTTCGTTGATAAGGTCCCTTGTAGGCAAGATATATGTTTGTTTCGTGTTAAATGAGAATCAACTGTAATTACAATAATACCGTATGTGAGACAGAATTTGAGAATTGTATATAATAATGAGAGGTCGTTTCGATACAAGATCTTTCAACTTCCAGAGTGCACCAATGTTCGTTGATAAGGTCCTTTGTAGGCAAGATATATGTTTGTTTCGTGTTAAATGAGAATCAACTGTAGTTTCTATAAATCTAATACCTTTCTCTCGAAAAGGGATAACCCACCAATTGTTTGTATTGACATTAAAATCCCGTGAGTACGGTTTTCTGCAGTGAACAAAGTTTGTCTTGTGCAAAATTCAAAGATAATTTGTTTGATTTAAACCAAAGTGATAACTTTAATGATTCACTGATCGGACGATTAATAAGGATCCCTATCTCATGATATGATGAAATAATGGATGTATCATCACCGAAAAGTATAAACTTCAAAACTGGAGAAGAGTTTTTATATCATTTATATAAATATAAAACAACAGAGGCCCTAATATGGAACCTTGACCTACCCCACATTAAAATATCGAGTTTCTGTGACTCTTTAGACTAAAATTATGATATATTGTTGATGGTTTTGCAAATAATTTGTGAACCAGAGTAGAGCTTGATCTATTGCTCCATACAAATTAAGTTTATGAATCAATATTTTATGGTCGATGGTGTCGAATGCAAAAGCTTCAATTATTTTATTACACAGAACTAAATGACCAATTGCATAATCCGTTGAATGTCCGCTTCTTAATCTTAAATGATGCTTATCAATAAATCATTGTTTTGTAAAAACCGATGTTGCCTTTTATACACATTTTTAAAAGAATCTTAGATATGCTTTTTAATAATGATATTGGCCTATAATTAGTCAATAATTTAGAATCATCTTTTTTGTAAACAGGAATAACTTTTGCTAGTTTTAAAACATTAAGGAAAATGCCTGTTGATAGAGACATAATAGATACCTGTTAGATATATGAGTTATGGGGTTTGCAACGTTAAAAAATATTTGTTTCAATAAAAAACACTACGACCATCGTGCCCACTCACACTCCCTCACAAGGATTGGGTAGGTAATCAGTAAAATGCGTGTTATACGAATCTATGTTGGATGCTAAGCTTTTATATCACCAATATCTGTAAAATAATCATTGAATGAGTTATCAGTTGTAAGATGAGTAATTTCCTCACAGTCAATAACAGAGTTGGTATTTTTTATTGTTTTTCCCATAGGGTTGATTAAAATTTTTTCCATAATGCAAAAACTTATCCTTATTTTTCTATATTAGTTGAATATTAAAATTTTTTGGGCAATCTCATTAATGTTGTGTTTCATTTCCGATATTTCATTAATGAATAATAACTTTGATTCTTTATCATTGTTTATAGCTTGCTTGTACAATTTATTAGGAGTTGATATCGACCGCACAATGACCTAAGTTTATTTTTCTTAAATGTTTCCGTTTAACAAAAGGAATATTTTCATGATATTGATATAATAACCTACAGATACATGGTCAATATCAGCATGGGTGCGTGCGTGTGCGTTCATCTTGAATGTATGTGTTAAAGAGTGCAGCGTCTAAATTGTTTAGTTGGAATCAGAGTCACTGTATACAAAACAAGGCAGCTTTGTCAACAAAGAGCTGCATGAGTCACGCTGCTCGCGAACTTTGCAAATAAATGTGTAATAGTCACATGGGTCGCTTACTTTTGGCTCTAATTCTTGTTCAAACATTAAAGGCAAAAATAAAAAACAAAAGGGAAAACAAAAAACATCCCCACAAGCAGACAAGCCAATAAATTAATCTTAAGAAACTGTAATTCGAATTTCCTGATTAAATTTACTTCCTGTTTCAATTTAAATATCTTTTTTTAATACATAACAAACTTTGAAACATCAAGGCTTTACCTGTCTCTAGAATGTTTCATTGGATTTATCAGACCATGACCCCATATTTACTCACATTCCTTTTTATCATAAACGTTTAGTTTACATTTCCCTGCGTGATGTTCTTCCGGAAAGTATAATGCCTGAAAATTTAGCCCAGTTGCAAGACGGTTTTGTTGAAGTGAACTGGCCTGAAGTATATGATACTGAGGATCCAAAATTATGTCTATGATTTATCAACCAGGACACCGATTTTCCTTTTGGATAATTATGTTCAATTAGTTGAAAAAATATGGTAATTACAAAAGACCCCCCCCCCCCCCAGGCTAACATGGATATTTAAATCCTGGTTGCGATCAATTAAGCGAAAAAAAAAGATTTGTTTTATGTGGATAGAATTGAATGCACTGAAGACTTCCATTAACTTCCATTATAAATGTATTTCATTTCACGTTGTGTAATACAAAAAAAAAAATAACTGATCAAATATCTTGTTTTAAAAATGACACCCGAAACACTCGGAATGTCAATGATAAATTGATAAGAACCAAGAAGTGCCCGTATCATTACAATCAGACACAGTGAGTTTCTATTATGAAACATCAATAGCTAGTATTTTAACCAATATTGTTCGGAAATATGGGAAATTATTTTGCCTAAAATATTTCCTTGACTAATAAACAGTTTTTCAATTTCTTACAAACCTCTACTTCTATTTCCCATTTGTTTTTTGCTTGCACTTTACGAATTCGACACCCACGAGTCATACAGCCCAGGAGACCGACACCATTAAATTAAAGGGTGTGTACAGTTCTGGTTGAGGTGAGGATTTTGCTTTGAACGTTTTGCAAAATATTCAGAAACCGATATGAGATGTCAAAAGAGCATGCAGTTCTAAGGGTTTTCAAAAGTTTATTTGATGAAAATGGGTTTTAATGGCTGAGATATATAAAAACAAGGTGAAACGAAGATATCCTAATAAAAGGCGTGGCCTGTAGCCTTTTATTGTTATCACTTTTTGGGATATCTCAGCCATTTTTAACACCAATTTTCATCAAATAAATGTTGAATCTTTCTTAAAATTACATGCTCTTTCATATTTCAAAAGAGGTTTCTCGTTATCTCACTTAGAAATATTCAAAGCATGAATCCCCACCTCAAACAGTACTGTACAGTCCCTTTAAGCCTCGTGTTGTATGGATGACCCCTTTTACTCCCATTCACAGGAACGAATTAATTGATATAGTTCAGAATTCAAACCTTAAGGAAAGCGCTGGCCATGATGATATTGACAATGTTCTTCTAAAATTAGCATAGGTTTCAAGATTTGTACATGCGGGTGTTATTTGTCTTTAAGTAATGGTATTGTCCCTGAGGATTATATAAACATCTAAGGTTGTTCTAGTTTATCACAGAGGGAATAGAGAATATGTTTGTAATTATAGACATATATTTATGTTACCTGCTATCTCAAAAGTACTTGAAAAGTTGTTTGTTGTAGACTTTTGAATTTTGTTACCATGCATACTGTTATTTCTGACAAGCAATTCGCTTTTCGGCAAATCACTATACATGTAAATCTCATGCAATCATTCCCTTCCTTGATAAATTCTCGAAAGCTATTGATCATTATTATCATGCAGTGATAGGTGTATTCCTTGACATTTCCAAGGCCGGTTCGACGCCATAGACCAGAACATACTTCTTTACAAATTTTCCCACTATGATATTCGAAGATGGCCTTGGAGTGGTTCGAGAGTTATCTTACTAATTGTAAACAATTTGTATATAACATGGTCATACAGGTATTAGTGCAAGATGTCCACTTATGGCGTACCTCAAGGAAGCTTGCATTAACCCCTTTGAATTGTTCTATATATCAATGACATAAAAAATTCATCAAACATCCTTTCTCTTTTATCATTAGCTGATGATTCGAATGTGTTTCCTTCTACTGTGACTGCGATCCTGATATATGGATTAATAATTTTGATATTGAATGAATTAAATCAATTCAATGGATAAGAGTGAATAAATTCGCACTAAATCTTTTTAAAGTAAATATTGAATTAATTAACTTCTAAATAATACAGTTAAAGAAGTGTCTTCAATCAAATTTTTAGCCTTTGATTCTTGCTGATAAACTTGCCTGCCATTTACACGTTGATATTCAAATTGCCGCATTATTTCTTGAAATGTGTGTGTCGTTAACAAAGTTAAATTTTGTTGCCTACAAAAGTTCTTTTGATACTATATTCATCTCTGATTTTGCCCCACTTGAATTATGCCATATTCCCCTGAGGTAACACATATTCCTCTTATGTAGAAAGAATATTATTAATGCACACACACACACACACACACCAAAAAACAAAACAAAAATTATTCGTATTGCTTACAATAAATCTTGGAGATGCCATACAAATGCTTCATTTCACAAAAATATGATTCTAAAGTTCAATGTCTTGTATCGTGTTACATTCAGGACAATCTATGTAGAAACTAACAAATCATTCCCTTCATTTTGTGTTTGTGTTTGATTCCGTGCTTATCAAAAAAACATTCGTGTCGTAAGAAGGCAATCTACTGATTTTCGCTTGCCATATTGCGTAGGACCATTTTTACAAAATCTATATTCTCTTTTGCAGGCCACAAATTTTGGAATGCTCTTGAAAACAGCATATACGAAGCTTTAAGTTTTGATATTTTTACTTTTGGACTAAAGTTTTTTTTTTCTTTTAATTCCTTTACCACAGGGTATTTACATTTGAAAAACCGTAAAGTTTCTTCTTTGCTCTCTGTTTATTCATTATTTTTGATAATTATTCCCAACAGCACAATCTTTTTTTTTTTACCTCTGTAATCTCGGTCTCGTGTGCGTTGGTATTGAACCATGGATTCCTCTTCCTGTGCCTATTTCTCTGTCCTTTTTCCCCCTGTCCCTTTTGCACAAATAGCATCTTCTGTATATTCTTTCAATGCGTATCTTTATGAGAGATATGCTTTGTTGTGCGGTTGTAAGCATCTCATCTTGCTACAGTCTTCTTCCATCATTTTTTTTTTGGTTCTTTATCTTCACTCTACACAAAAAAGTTTCTCTCACTCACACACACACTCACACACACACACACACACACACACACACACACTCTCTCTCTCTCTCTCTCTCTTTCCTCTCTCTTCGGGCATGACAGCGACTTAGTGTAGGGATTTGTACACGGTGATTGTTTCGGATTAGTTAGGTTAATAGTTATAGGTCTCTATATCTCAATTTCTCTTGTTTTTCCACTTTTTATGTATATCAATCTACCGATCACGTAATTTGTTGTACAACGTGTTTGGGGAATACACCCTACAAGCACTGATTTTTAGCATTCTTCCCCATTTCCAGCATTTGCGTATACTTACAATATTCTGTTATCCTTATTTTGTATTATGAAATATGTGTATTCAATTTCTGTAATGTATCTATAAGTTTTTGTTGGAAATGGAAAAAAAATGAATGAATGAATGAATGAATGAATGTGATTTTTGTTGTTGTTGTTGTTGTTTTCTCTTCCATGTTTTACCTTTTCTTTCAGAAAACCTGCCTTGTAGTCACGTTTGCCCATTATTATCAGTTATTCCTTATGGCAGGACTGCATTTTACAAGCTAGGCTTTTCAACAGTTTCCTCAATTTCTAACAAATTTTCTTTGATATAATGAAGTCACTGTTAGCTTTAATATGACTGTATTTTCTTAGCTAAGTTGATTATGTATGTATATGCAATTGTTATATTGTACTTCAGACTTTTGTCGAAAATAGAATGAAATGAAATGAAAATGAATACACTTTGTTTGGTTTCTTGCAGCATTGTTTCAACAATTCGCAATTATACATGATTATGAAAAAAATACCAGATATGATTAAACAAAAAGTAAGTATAACTAATATTCATCGAACAGAATTCAGAAATAATTGCATTAAAACCATGTTGCCAATTACATATTTAAAATCAAATTCCTATGTTAGTTATAGAATCAATTCAATGTATATTATACACATTTATACATGTAGACAAAAATTTTGATGGTTATCTTGAATAAAGCGCTGCTCGAGATTTAAGTGTGATGGGTAATAAGTTCAATACGTCAGAAACATGATGTCTAATTGATTTGTGTGCTAACAAGGATATAGGATTGTTGAGATGAAAGTCAAATGATCGTCGTGTTTTGTAAGAATGAATATCAGTATTTACTTTGTCACATTTCATAAATTGGCCGTAAGACAATGTAAGAGGCAGGGCACTATAACTGCTTTCTGATGTCGCAATTGCTATGTGACATCATTTCAGAAATAGTGCACTATTTTGAAAATGTCATAAACAGTATGCCATAAAAGAGTGTCCAAAATGCTATTATTTTGAAAATAAATATAAACATTAATATATGCAATCATGTGAAGCTCTTTCAACCGATCACTTTTATAGAGGAACATTGTACAAAGCATGTATACAACTGCGATGTAAAGGCTCGAAACACAATCGCATGAATATTTCAACAATGCCTGACGTTTTGTCTTTGTCTGTCTTTGTGACATCACATTAACAAAGTTTTAAACATGGACAAATTGTGGGAGAGGGTATCTCACCATCCCACAGTAAACAAACCAAAAAAAAAACAACAACAACAACAACAACCCGAAACTATATACATTGGGCACATTCAGATTTTTTTTCATAGAAAATAGACAATTTACTTAATCCCTACAAAAACATTGAAATCTATACATTTTTTTTTTACTTCACCTATAAGCAATGTCTTTCATAGGGACACATTTTATTATCATTTTGTAACTGATTGAAATCATAAATATATGTTGTAAAACAAGAGTCCCCTGAGAAAGAGACTAAACAACGCAGTGATGTTATAGGAATGCTGTTATTCAATTATACCTAACGACCTTTGTACCGGGAAGGCCGTTAGCGATCGCCCCGTCATTGTACAGGCATGCTTACCTGGAAACATTAAACTGCACATTACCTGAATATGAGACCATTCTGAAACAAATGATTTTCACACAACAATAGATATATAATGCATTCTTAAATGAGTCCCACAAGGATTGGAACAATCATCCCCCAACATTCCCACTGATTCCTACTGATCAGATACTAGCCATCCCCTTTAATTCCCCTTACCACGGACGAGCCCCCTAGAGTTTATCACCCCAAAGTATAGACTCTCTGTCCCAAGACCAGACGACAAATGGTCATCCCTTACGGTCACTGCAGAATAGAGCTTTTGTTCTTAAAGTAGTTTCTTGCATAGACGAAGGTGATAAATGATATTTTGGCTTTTGTAAGAAATTAAAAGTCCGTCTTGAGGAGTATAACTCCTTTGAAGTTGACTGGAGAGGGGGAGTTTGGGTATCAGCACTGGTGTGTGACAGTCATATAGTCTTGGGAGCCCGAATAAAACACTGGATTGAGACATGAGCCATCGAAATGACTGGTTTGCCTGATTTCTTGATGTGTCCTTAGATGTGAACTCTAACTGTCTTGGGTACCACCGCAGCGTCCCAACACTATAAACATACTGCATTTTCATTTCATTTCATTTCATTTATTTCCACAGGGTAGATAAAAAGACATACAAACATTACGTGAGCGCAACTTACATCATGCAAGATGCAATGCAATAAATATATAACACGTGGAGGAATCAACAATAGGCCATAAAGGCCTTTCAAAGGCTGATCCCTGACAATTAAAAATGGTACAATTATTAATTACTATCACAGAACAAAACATTACAGAATACATGGGACTATACAGATGACAAAACATTACAATAAACAAGTGATTAGGCAAGCAAAATATTATCTCAGTCATTCATGCGTGTCTCAAACGAGATTACTAAATCAAAAGAAATTGTTTATACTTTCTTTTAAATGACGAAAGACTAATGGT
Source organism: Diadema antillarum (assembly GCF_040938485.1). Lineage (NCBI taxonomy): Eukaryota > Metazoa > Echinodermata > Echinoidea > Diadematoida > Diadematidae > Diadema > Diadema antillarum. Next base: position 4,573,273 of record NW_027271081.1, read on the forward strand.
ACTTTTAATGTTGACTGGTAAGTTATTCCACAAAAGTGGGCCAGCACACCTTATAGTACGTCTAGAAGCATTGTATTTATAAAATGGAATATATAACTTATTACTTTGACGAGTACTGTATACAACACGAGTATTGTTTTCAATGAAGCAGTTGTCTAAAAAATGTGGCAAGATATTGTTAATATAGGAATATACAAATGTGCAGGTAACAAATTTATTAATTTCATACACAGAAAGCAATTTCAGCTTTTTAAACAAGGGACCTGTGTGGGTTTGGGGCTGTGATTGGGTAATAATTCTTATTGCACGTTTTTGTAAAATATAAATACGGTTTAAAAGAGATTTTGCACAGTTCCCCCAGATGATATTGCAATACATGAAATGAGGCAAGATCATGGTATGATATAAACTGAAGAGTACGGCAGGAGGAACTATTGCACTTATTCTATTTATTGCTTCAATTGCCCTAGCTACTTTAAAACAAACATCCTCAACATGATTTTTCCATGTCAGATGATCGTCTAGTATAACTCCTAAAAATTTTACTGTATGTACAATGGGAAGGCTGATACCTGCAATACAAATATCAATATCATTAACTTTTATCACTTTCTTTCTTGTTTTAAATATCATACATGATGTCTTGTCAATATTCAGCTTTAATTTGTTTGCTAAAAACCAATCTTGAACTTTGGCTAATTCATTATTCAATATTGCACAGGTACTAGTGATATCATTGCCAGAGATAAATAGATTGCTATCATCTGCATATAAAATTGAGTGTAAAATGTTACTTGAATACTGCAGATCATTTATGTACAATATAAAAAGTAACGGACCTAAACAGAGCCTTGTGGCACACCAACATTAATGTTCTGAGTAGGAGAAGAATAACCATTTACATATACATACTGCTTACGATTTTGTAGATAACTTTTAAACCATTCTAAAGCGATACCTCTAACACCATAAAAACTTAATTTGTGTAAAAGGATATCATGGCTTATACAATCGAATGCTTTAGAAAGATCTAAAAAGACACCAATAACAAACTCCTTTTTCTCAAATGCCTGTGCAATTCTATCACAAAAGTCAAGGAGAGCCATATACGTTGAGTACCCAGGTCTAAATCCAAATTGTTTGGGATATAAAATCCTAGCATGACACAAATAAGAAAGAAGACGTTTATGTACGAGTTTTTCGAATAGCTTGAAAAAAAACCCAGATAGAATAGAGATTGGTCTGTAATTTGATATACTAGAAGTATCACCTTTCTTATAAATTGGTATAACTTTAGCAATTTTTAATGATGTGGGAAATACACCTTGTTCAAGAGATAGATTAAGAATACTGCACAGTGGTTTGGCAAGATTTTGAATAGATTGCTTTAACACATAAGAATCAATTTCATCACAGCCTGGACTCTTGTTATTTTGAAATGTTAAAACAACATCAAATAATTCTTTTGGCTTTATAGCTTTCATGAAAAAAGAAGCAGAAGACTTTCTAAAACACAAGTAATCATTGAATTTTCGGTTCGGTGTAAAAATGGCAGAGGTAAAAATGGCAGGGGTAAAATGGCAGGGGTAAAAATGGCAGGGGTAAAAATGGCAGGGGTAAAAATGGCAGAGGTAAAAATGGCAGGGGTAAAAACGGCAGGGGTAAAAATGGCAGAGGTAAAAATGGCAGAGGTAAAAATGGCAGAGGTAAAAATGGCAGGGGTAAAAATGGCAGGGGTAAAAATGGCAGGGGTAAAAATGGCAGAGGTAAAAATGGCAGAGGTAAAAATGGCAGAGGTAAAAATGGCAGCGGTAAAAATGGCAGAGGTAAATAATTATGTGGTAAAAATGTCAGAGGTAGAGTTGTCAGTGGTCGAAATGTCAGTGGTCAAAATGCTAGAGATAAAACATGCCATTGATAAAAATTTAGTCGTTGAAATGCAAGAGGACGAGGTAAAAGTGACAGAGAATTTTTTTTTCTTCATGTTTCTGACACCTTTCTCGCAATACGCGCTTTTCGTGCCTTCTCCTGAAATAAAGCACAGGGAGACCGGGGAGAAATGGGACACGGGGAGAAATATGGGACACTCATGTAACTTGAAAAATGCTCGGCCAGGCAACAATCCAATTATATCAGTAAAAGATGAGCCTCGGTATACACCTAAAATGGACATATTAAAATATTATACAGCTCTATAGGTATCTTGTCCGTAAAATATCAAACTTACTTTAGATCTGGTAGGTCCTATACCAGGTTAATAAGTATTTTAAAAAGTGTGCAAACTTCTGAAAATAAAATTGCTTGATAACAGACATGCAGGTATGAAAAATTGGCAGGGATCTTTTACTGTTTCTGTTACCACTGGGAGAAATTTAAAAGGGCAGTGTTACATTTCTCCCCGCGGCACATGTAAAGAGAGTCTTGCAGAGCTTCAGCGATCCCTGTGTAAATTGAATCGCGATCATAGTGTCATAGGCGGTGATTTCAATCTATACCTGGATGGGGTTGGATTGGATTTTCTTACTGTTGTTGCATAAGGAGGGAACAACGTCATTTTCGGTGGCTGAATCTACCAATCTTTAGCAACACACCATGTTGATAACATAATGGAATCTGACTTTGGAGCAACAGCTAAGTTTGAAAGGCATCAAACATTTACATTTTTTTCGCCTGCGGATTCATTCAACAATGATTGAAAGAAATCCCGTGGCAAACTATCAGTTTTTACTCTCACTAGAACAGTTTATTGCTAAAGTTCGTCTCCAGTTTTAATAGGCATAAGTTTGTAAAGTGACTACAAAGTGTTCATTAAACTTCGAGATATTTGTTTTTGCGCCATGTGATGCTTGAACAATGTAATAAAATATTTTGCAAGAGCTTATTTATTTTTGCGTCATGTGATACTTGAACAATGTAATAGAATATTTTGCAAGAGTTTACTTATGTCTGCCGATACATCTGCTGTAGTTTATTTTTTGCGTTTTGTATTTTTACTTCTACATTATGTCGTGATCAGGCCTTGTGAGATAAACAGGCTCCTACGAAACCTGAATGTGAGAAAATAATATTGAACAGGTGAAAAATTAGTGGTTTGCTTCGACTATGTCTCCTTCACTTCTTTACACTAAACAGTTCAAAAAATGAAAAGTAATGACAATATACTAGCCTGGACGTGAGCGGAATTCGTTTGTGTAAGAGTGTGTATGTGAGAGTATGTATATCTGCGTATATGTTTATACCAAAAGTGGGTTCGTGTGTGTGTGTGTGTGTGTGTGTGTGTGTGTGTGTGTGTGATAACTTCATTGGGCGAAACAACGTAGGATTATACTGTTTAAGGGTTTTGCATCATTGTTGGAACGCCCTTATAATGATAAATGATAATAATAATAATAATAATAATAATGATAATAATAATAATAATAATAACAATATTACTGAATAATGAAAATAATTTCCCATAGGCCTACTAGGCTCTTAGCTGGTTTATTATTTCTCTGCACACAGACAGATTACGCCACTGCACTTGAATCAAACTCAGAATAATGAGAGTGCTCTAATCTTTTTAAAACATAATTAAATCAATATTCTTCAAATCTGCAATTTGGATTTGTTAATTCGAGAAATACATTTTGCTCTGACTAGGATATCATTCAAGACCTCTTCATACGTTTATATCTGACGAAATCGCTCTCATTACTTCTGACATTTTACCTCTGCCATTTTACCTCTGCCATTTTTACCTCTGCCATTTTTACCCCTGCCATTTTTACCTCTGCCATTTTTACCCCTGCCATTTTTACCTCTGCCATTTTTTACCTCTGCCATTTTTACCCCTGCCATTTTTACCCCTGTCATTTTTACCCCTGCCATTTTTACCACTGCCATTTTTACCCCTGCCATTTTTACCCCTGCCATTTTTACCCTGCCATTTTTACCTCTGCCATTTTTACCCCTGCCATTTTTACCCCTGCCATTTTTACCTCTGCCATTTTTACCTCTGCCATTTTTACCTCTGCCATTTTTACCCCTGCCATTTTTACCCCTGCCATTTTTACCTCTGCCATTTTTACCTGGCACCGAATTTTCTGGATGTATTCGGTATCTTATCTACTATGTCGGACCCAATAAACCTGAAGTAATCATTAAACAAATTAACAATTTCTTGAGGATCAGATATGTCCTTATCATTGTGTTGAAGATGTATATATTGCACTTTGTCCCTTGTTTTATTCAAAATATCATTTATTATACGCCATGTCCCGTACACGGAGAGCGGTGTAATCAACTGTGGAGGTTACTGACATGCATTCGCCGTATGCAAATCGGGCTCGGGCAGACAGACACGCTGATTAGTTGACTTTTGCTCCCGAAATCGGGGAGCAAAAGTCGGTAATTTAAAGGGCTTACAAAACGATGCAAGTCAGATCTCAAAAGGCCCTTGCGCAACCCAACTATGGGCTGGGTTCTCTCCACCAGAGAGCCAGAGGACATTGAAAAAAGGCTACGGTTGAGGCAGATTCGCAGCATCGTCTTTATGAATCACATTGATAAAAATTGCAGTCAGTCGCTAAACCTCCGCCAGCAAAGTAGAACTACATCTCGTTTGCGCGTCCTAATCTATAGACCAAATGGCTTCATTTGAAGAACATTTGACCTGTCCAGTGTGTCGGGACAGGATAGTGGACGCGAGGCAGCTACCATGCGGTCACTCTTTCTGCAACACATGTATCAATACTATAATATCAAACAAGCGACGATTGGACCAGAGAGATATAGAGTGTCCATATTGTCGAGATATTACAAAAATGTGCGACTTGGGGAGGACTCTGAAACCAAATTACATGGTTAACAATATTCTCGATGCCATCAATTCTGCACAGAAGAACATGTGTGTTCGACACCCGAGAATTGCAAGGAAATACTACTGCGAGCAGTGTGAGGTTGTAGTGTGCAGTGAGTGTGTTGTCAAAGATCACTATGCTCATGGTAAGGCGCCAAAGGCACTCGACGAAGTAGTAGGGATTATCACAGCCGATATGGATGCTCTGCTCGTGCAAGGAGAAGAGCACGAAATTCAGCTTAACACATACAGCAGCTCCCTGAGAAATATCCAGTCAGAAGGAGACAAAGAGTTACAGCGATTAGAAGACGAAGTCATGGCCGAGTATAACATCCTCCAGAAGCATTTAGACGAACAAAAGGAACGACTGCTTTCCTCAATAGCAACCATGAAGTCAGATATTCAGCAAAGGGTCACCTCGGCGTTGTCTGCCAATGAAGAACTCACTTCACGTGTTTCGAAGTCTCTCCGTACAGCCAGAGAAAAATTGTCCACGTGTAATCCAGTGGATCTCGTCTCTTCATTCAAGACGTGGGCTACACAGCTGAAAACTGATCTTAAGAAAATACCGAACACGAGGGAAGAAGAAGGGGCGCTTGAAATGGTAAAGCTCCTTCACTTCCAAAAGAGCACGCTATCCCAAAGTCGCACGCTCGAGTTTGGTTCTATTGGACATCGCGAGCCAGTCGATCTGGAGGGCGAAGCGAACGATGTCAATCAAGACGGTTTCAAAGTGGCACACAATGAAAATGGCCATGAAGTTGAAGGGATCAATGAGGCAAATGACTCCCTTGAATCTGTCAATGGCGATGAGGGAATTGGTCATTCCTGTTCGGACCCTTGCCCAGAGATTTCAGATTTAGATGCTCTTCTTGCTGCGCTCTCTAATGCTACAGTCACACACGGCCGGATTTCGAACCGCCGCCATAAGAAACTCAAACGGTTTCAACCCGGTTCGAGCCGTAGAGACCCGCATTGAACCGCAACATATCCTGTGTCAATTCCTGACGGATTCCGGGGACTACGATATACGGCGGTGAAATTTTTTTGGTCATGTTCAAAATTTTCTAACGGATTTCAATTCCCTATTGATATCCGATTTGACCCGGTTCGAACCGCATTGACTCGCATCGACCCGCTGCACTTAACCCGCCACGTAAAACCGTGTGACCCTTGCCGTATATCGCATTGCCGTCATGCAACGGATGATGACGAGGTTTACATCCGGGTAGGTACGAGTCGAAGCGGGTTAACACGGGTCGATAGGGGTCGGAAAGGATTCAGCTAAGGATTTAAAGCGGATTTTTTTATACGGCTAGATTCGGGTCAATACTTGTCTCTACGTCACGAACCGGGTCGATCCGGTTTGATTTCCCTTTGGACCCGGTTCGAAATCCGGCCCTGTGTGACTGTAGCATAAATTACCCTCGATTCCGGGACTAATCCGTCTCATTTTCACCCTGATCAAATCCGTTTTGGGACCCGGCAGTGTGTGACTGTAGCTGAGGCATATCATTTTTACTGCTTATACTATACGTGCCCTCACGGAGTAGATAGTCCGTTCCGCTGGAAAGCATTTCGACACTGTATCACTTTCGAAGACGCTTTATACATAACACTTGGCTAATTTTCTCTGTGTGCTTTGGCCCTTGGTGTAAGCATCAAACCGATTTGGGTTTGGGTTTTTTTTTTCTCCCTCTCTCTCTCTTCCTCTCCTCCCTATTTCTAGTTCCCCGTTTTCACAATTTTTTTTAAATATATTCCCGATTTCCCCAGTTTCCCCGCACTCTTTGTAATAGTAAGCTTTTCACCCCCCCCCCCCCTTTCCTCCTTCCCTCAGAGGTACTCACATGACATGCATGATACAAGCATAGTCTTTTGAGTGGGTACTTCCACTTTTTCGCAGAGTGTATAAATACGATTGTATATCTCTTTTTTGTACTGATCATGTAGACATAAAATTGTTGTTATCCCAAGCTGGCTACTCAGTATGTATATTTTCAGTGACACGCATGTCAGATTTATTATATTTCTTTCTACATTCTGTTGATAAAAAGGGAAAAAATAAAGTTTGAATTTGAATTAGAAATCTGAACGTAATCCTCACGTCAAAATTGGCGAGCAAATAGTTGGACGTTAGTTTTCCACTCCATTGTAAATGGTAAACATCATTGCTCAATTTGGTTGGATATGACATTAAGTAAAAGTGCTCGAAACATAACTTTTGTGGCAATGATATCGCACATTATGATATGAAAAAGTATCGCGACCGCAATACCGTGTATCCAATTGATCTCAATGTCTTAATGTCTTCCGACTGCAGGCAAACCCAGCTGGCTAAATAGGTTTGGAGCTCTACTCGTTACCAGTAACTGATTGTGCGTAATTTGTTTACGATAAACCTTGAAACTTAATTTTCAATTTCAAAAAGAATGTTGTCCCAACGAAGAGACTAATTCCAATTTGTTTCCATTGTCATTTCCAATCAGTAGCCTACACGCCAAAACATTTGCAAATGCGTACCACTTTTGCGCTTAACTTCACCTTACAGTTATCATGTTCACTCTATCAAATATTCATCCAGTCTCCACCGTAACTATTGTAGGTCTACATGGTAATTACGGTATGTATCGGCATATACTAGTAAGTCTCACATTCAAATTCTGGCTCTGTGCTGATGAGACCATTAATTACAACTGTACGACTAGTTTTCATGACACACAACATCAACTCAATGTTAGGTACGATGGGTGTCAAAACAGATTACATACTTCATTTTCTATTCCCGCTACCAACACATGTATAAAGATACTCTCCTGCAGACCTTTGATTGGTCTTATGGTCGCATAGTTTGCTGGTACCGCATATTATTAGCCGTTATCGCCTGAATGCAAACATTCGTTTTGATACACTAGTATATAATGGATTTAGACTTCGGGGAATTTGGAGGGAGGGGGTCTTGTTCTGCATGTTCCACTTCATGTAGGTTCTATAACGGTGTCTCGTTTGCTTTTGCTTATTAAGCTCCCTGATAGTGATGCATAGGAGTTGCTTTATAAAGGTCGCATTACTTATTGCTTCTTTTGCCTTACTTTACGCAAATGCACTGACAACCATCATTATGTGTTTGTTTCATTCTTTTGTCATTTTGAGCAGGACTTATCACAACTTCAGGTGAATTTGAATGATTGTTGTTAGGGAACGGAAGTACCATTGAGCCTGCAGTCACTAAATCATGTAAATGATGATCAAAGACGGTTAAGAGAGGGAAAAAAGTTTAGCGGCTGAAGAGCGTTCTCTTCTCCACTTGTAAAAATGAAATCATTTTAACAAATCAGCCATGTTCTCATTGAAGCATAATGTAAAGGAGTAGTTAAGGAGTATCGAAAGGAATATGTATATAAAGAACGTACATTGTATCGTACCTTAAGGTACAGGTGGATGTGACCTTGGGTTCGTTCGAGCGCTCTAAAGCGAAATAAAGCGAACTGAACCAAAAAGTACCGTACCGAACTGAGCCAGTTTTGGAGCGTTCAGGCGCTCTGTGGAGAAAGCGTACACCACTAGTTATTTTTAGAAAAGGTCACGCTTGCTTGTAGCAAGAATGTCATTCACCTGGAGCTTTAAACTACTTTTAGTGGGGCAGATATGTAGCAAAAATTGGTCGAGATGCTCACATCGGCAGGAAAGTATGAAATTTTTCATATAAGGTATTTTGGGGTGCTGATTTAAAAACTTGCCGGATCCAAGAGATCTGACCACGGAGTCGGCCACCATTTCGAATTCCAATATGGCCGCCATCACAAAACAAATTTAAAAATCCCTATCTTCAGTTCTGAATGACCTGTGACACCAAAATTTGGTACTCAAGAGCGTTTGGACATAATGAATTCGATGACAGATTAATTTGAAGTGTGTGACAAACATCGAATGGCTACCATTTTGAATTCCAATATGGCTGCGAAGACAAACATCTCGACTAACTTTCACGGGCATGCCAAAAAGTACAGCAAAAATGAAGCATGATGCACCTTTCACTGACGTCACAATGTAAAGACAGCAGCGCGCACTCAATCAGTAACAAACGCGCGCTCAATCAGGTAGTCTAATTTACAAACAAGAGATAGCGATTTTCAACACTCCAACATGGCAACTATGTAGGAAAATTCAATTGGTTGCCGTGCAGCGTGTCAGATATATCAAATAAGTCTGTTATTGAAGTCATCATATCGCCACGCTTTTATGTATCTAGTTTCAATGGCTTGCGTCATTCAGAACTGAAGATAGATATCTGTGACGGCGGCCATATTGGAATTCAAAATGGCGGCCAACCCCGTGGTCAGATTTCTGGGATCCGGCAATTTTTTTTTATCAGTGCCCCAAATTACCTCTATATGCAAAATTTCTTAATTTCCAATGGATGTGAGCATCTTTTTCACATATCTGCCCCACTATTACAGCTTTCTCCAAAGAGAATGATGTGACGTATGCGCATGATACTCGCATGCTTTACAACGAACTTTTGGTACTCTTTGGTACGCTTTTGGAGCACATCGGGAAGTGGTCCACTGTTGGCTCGGTAGAGTACGTAACGGTCCGGTACACTTTGGGAACGTGCGAGCGTGTGGAGCCGGGATTTGTAAAAATGCCGGGTTTTGTAAAAACGCTGGGATTTGTAATAACGTCTTGCCGGGATTTTTAAAAACGCCGGAATTGTAATAACGTCTCGTCGGGGAATGTAAAAACGTTCAGTTTTGCCGGGAATTGTAAAAACGCTGCCGGGAAATGTAAAAATCATGTACTTCAACGGTATCATAAACCAATAGATAATCTCGATGTCTAACAAATTTGCTCATGAAACTTTACCGTTATGATTTTCCTGTAAACTCCAACAATTGTCCAAAACGGATTTTCACCAAACTTGGCAGATGATATCTTTATGGTGATATGATCTTAATTTGTTTGAATAAGTCCCCCTTCCCCCACCTTCGGGGGGGGGGGGGAATCGAAGCCTTATAGTCCCTAAAGTCTAAAATTTTTCATCTTCTTTACAGTCGAACCAAACAAGATAGAGGTAAGTTATTGCTATGAAAACGTTAATGACTGAAGTTTCATGTTTGATTAATGCGAATCCAGGGGGCCCTGTTCGGAAGGGGGAGGGGGAGGAGGGGAATTTCAGTATCCTCTTAAAAAATCTGTGAAGGATTTTCACGAAACCTGACAAATAGCATCTTTATGGTGATATGCTCTAAATTTGCTAAAATTAGCCCCCCCCCCCCGCTAATTAAGTTCTTATCGCCATAAAGATACTATCTGCCAAGTATGGTGAAAATCCGTAATAGATTTTGCGAGAAGATGCTGAAAATGTAGAAAATTCCCCTCATTCCCCTCAACCCCACCCACCCCCACCCCATCCCCATCAGGGCACCCCTGAATCCGCCATAATCAAACATGAAATTTCAGTCATGAATGTCTCCATAGCTCTAACTTTAGCTCTATCTTTTTCTGTTCGACTGAGAAGATGAAAATTTAAGACTCTAGAGACTCAGAGGCATCAACCCCCACCCTTCATCGGTGTGTGTGTGTGTCGGGGTGGGGGGGGATCATTTTAACAAATCAAAATCATATCACCGTAAAGATAACATTTGCCAAGTTTGGTGAAAATCCGTCATATAGATTTTTCAGAAGATGCTGAAAATGTAGAAAATCAATGTAAAAACCTGCCAAGTTTAATGAAAAATCCTTTTTGGAGTTTACAGGAAAATTATCAGGATTATCTATATACAATTGGTTTGTAATACCGTTGAATTACATGATCTTTACATTTCCCGGCAGCGTTTTTACAATTCCCGGCAAAATTGAACGTTTTTACATTTCCCGGCGAGACGCTTTTACAATTCCCGGCGTTTTTACAAATCCCGGCAAGACGTTTTTACAAATCCCGGCGATTTTACAAAACCCGGCATTTTTACAAATCCCGGCTCCATAGAGCGCTCCTCTGGCGCGGGTACGGTACGGCACAGTTCGCTTTAGGAGAGCGCTCGAACGCACCCCTTCATCAATAAGAAGTTCGCTTAATTAACTAAGATAAACGCTTGGGGCAATATGGTTTTTCATACATTATTTTTCGTATCAAGTGATAAATGATTCCATTATTTTGTTCGTAATAAAGAAAAATCATCGGAAGTGACGTTGTATAATGCATTGTATAGATTTATAGTCTCAACGTATTTGTCATATTTGTAGGGAAGCGATTGCCTTTAGGTTCATCACAGAGGTGCAAACAGGCTTGACCATGCATGTAAGAGTGACTGCCAAGTGGGGACTCTGCTGGGGTTCCATGACATTTGCTCCTGCAACAATTGCTCCTATAAAAGATATGCACGCTACGCCAGACATTGATTGTACCCACAAACGTAACCCTAACCGAAAATCCTATCACAACCCTTACTCTATAAACCTAAGTCCTCGGAAAAAATAGGATTGGAGCTATAATTGTCGCAGGGGGAAATGTCGTGTCACCCTCTGCTGGACTCAGAGCACTTGGCACATTGATAGTCAACACTGCTTCATTTGATTTCCCTTGTCATGCTTGTAGAAGACATTTTTATGATGATGTAGATTTTGCTCAGGCACGTCAGGGAGATTTTGAGAAAATGAAACCTCTCATACACAATATGTGATGTAAAACATAATCCTAGAACAGTGTAGGATACGGTGTTTGCTGGAATTAAGGCACGTACAATTTCTGCAGATTGCTGCGGATTTTGAATAAAACCTTTTAACATATTTATATAAAAAGAATAAGAATACATTATATATTTTTTACGAGATTTCACAAGCGCATGATATGCATTGCATGTTTGCAACACTTGTAGAAGTCATGCGTTGTTTGGTCGCACTAGGTAGAATGGGGTCTTACGCCATAATAGGAAAACGAGTAATTAGATTGAAGCTTTACAGCTTATGGAGTTAATATCAAAGAATCAAAGGGCTATACAATAACTTGTCTAATAAACTGTAAATATCATTCCTTATGTATTGCCATTATTTTGGTACCACTGGTAAGTTGAGTAGTTTGAGATGTCAGTGCATATTCAGTGTAAAACAAGGCAAGTATACACAAGATGATTGAGTTGTAAGTGCTCGTGTTCCTGTAGCATATACAAATACATCAAAATTGCAAATAGTTTTCCATTGTTACAGTAAACGATTTCCCCTCTTTACTCTGTAATAATTTACTTCGTCACTGCACGCCATTAAGGCTTGAATTTCACCTTAATTAACCACGTTAAATACTTCACATCTCCATTCAACTACCCATCACACCCATTGTTGTATGATATGTTTGATTATGCTACCTTAATGAAACTTCCCAAGGAATCACTTATTAAACCAGGAGAGCCATGAATTGCTAAAGCAAACATACATGTATGTGGACAAAGTGTTGATTATGACGTCTCGACAAATGATGATATCAGTGGTGTATTATCATCATTATCATTATTATCATTATCATTATTATTATTATTATCATTATTATTATTATTATTGTTATTATTATTATTATTATTATCAATGGTATCTTTATTCAACAAATCACTGATACATGGCAGAAATGTCATGGCGTACGCTCATGTATAAATATGTACATGATTATGTATAGTATGTGTGTGTGTGTGTGTGTGCGCGCGTGTTTGTGTGTGTGTGTGTGTGTGTACATACAATACATCATATAATTATACTTGCCTCGAAACTAGCAGTGGGCGGGTGGTTTGGAAAAGCGTTGAAAACTTGAAAAAATATTCTTTTTCGAAATGGATTTTGATGTTTCCCTTTGCTTCGAGCTGCTATAAAACATTTCTTTCTTTCTTTCTTTTTTCGGGCAACCAAAAGTTCAGAGTTAAAGATTCTAGTGTATGAATACGAATATATGGATGGTAATAAATATAAATGAGTGTGTGTGTGTGTGTGTGTGTGTGTGTGTGTGTGTGTGTGTGTTCAGTACTTAGCCAATTTATTTTCAAATACAAATAATTACCTGGAATAAAAAGAACACCTTGTTCGCTTGATCCTTTCCAAAAAGCAACAGGCATAAAGTCATGTTCCTAATTTATACATGGGCTCTTGAACCTTAAGATAATAACAGAACGTCTCGAAAAAAAAAATAGTGTCAAAATCTCTAAAGCAACATTCACGTACCGAATGAAATTAGTCATGAGGATTATATATTAACGTGATAATAACTGGTAATATGTTTGGACTCTAGACCTTATTCCATCTTCTTCTATATACCAGCAATGAAAGTTGCTTACTTTAATCCTTAAAACTGTGACCATCAACTCCAAATCTTCATTTTGAAATTCAATTCAATTCAATTCAATTCAAAGTTTATTTCATTTTCCGACATAACATATGTTTCACTTCTTTTGATAACAGAGAACAAGGTAAATAGAACATAGTGAAATGAAAAGACTGTACAATAATTGAGGACCTTTAGTAATCATACATTGTATAGTAAAAAAGAAACAGAAGTGATCGAAATGAAGTACATGTATACCGTGCGAAAAATGGAGGGACCCACTAAAAAGACAGAGCTTGTAGTGTGTGGGCCCCTCTGGAGAAGAACATTGATGGAATCGAATCATCGTAGAAACAAAAGATAACAAAGTGGAAGAAGTCTGGATACAAAAGATAATAAAGTGGAAGAAGTCTGGAAGCCCACTAAAAATTAGATTACCATATATACACTTTCATAGACGCGAACAAACATGAAACAGGACTAGACAACGAGACAACTACTGAAAAAAAAAAGGTTGTACAAGACAAACGGAATGGACAAGACTGACAAACTGAAGACAAAATAGCAGACAAAAATGCACAACAGAAACAGAAACAGAACAACAGAAACAGCGATCTTCGGCAGAAGCATGCCAAGAGAATAAGAGGATAGTTGTAGGGGAAAAGTAATATTTTGACGCCTGAAATAAGACAAGAAAATAGAAAATAGAGGGACGTATGAACAGGAGTCACATACGGAAAGTCAACTTCAAGACGCTATGGGCAAAATGGCATAGGTGACAACATTTCGAGCATCCAGGAAAAAGATACCATTAATTCTTTGAAGAGGGGACAAAGTGAGCAGGTAAGTGTAACTGAGAAAAAAGGCCAAATGGTTAATTCGGTATTGTAGAGTCGTACGATTGCAATAAAAAAGACTTCAGTCTCCTCTTGAAAGAACATATGGATGGAGCGTTTTTTATGTCTTGATTCAAAGAATTCCAATAATTTGGGCCTACATAAATAAGTGTGTTTTTAGCAAAAATCGGTCTTAAAAGAGGTAAGTGAAATTCATTGGAACGCCTAGTAGGATATTCATGAAATGATTGATTTTTTAGGAACATAGAGTCAAAAATAGACGGAAGCAAGTTATTACAATACTTGTACATAAATTGCCCTAAATTAAACAAAAACAAATCTGCAATTTTTAAGAGCTTGTTGGAGGCAAACAACATATTTGTATGAGAACGTACAGGGGAATAACAGATAACACGTAGAGCTTTCTTTTGTAAGAGGAACACTCTCTCTAATAAATTCTGATGCGTGTTGCCCCAAACTAATATTCCATAATTAAGATGAGGCAATATTAACGACGAATATAGCATAAGTAATGATTTTTGTGGAATATGAAACTTCAATCTATTTACAATGCCTATATTACGTGAAATTATATTGCAGACATTATCAACATGTGATTTCCAGGAAAGTTTTTCATCCACAATGACACCCAAAAATTTGATATGTGAGACTCTTTGTAGATGAGAGTCATCTAATACTATATTTGTACTTAAACTATCAACAATATTACTAAAAAGCATATATTTTGTTTTTTGAGCATTGAGTGATAGCCTATTGGCCCTGACCCAATTTGTCACTTTTTTCAATTCAATGTTAATTTTATGAACGAGAAAATCAATATCATTATGGGCAAAAAATACATTAGTGTCATCTGCAAAATGAATAAAAGAGAGGTCGTCGGATACGCGACAAAAATCATTGATATAAATAATAAACAATAACGGCCCTAAGAGACTTCCCTGTGGGACACCACATTTAACTTCTCTGACAACGGAATCATTGTTTTTAATTGTAACGAATCGTTTTCTATCAACTAAATAACTCTTGAACCACTCCAAGGCCTTCCCACGTATTCCATAATGCGATAACTTATAAAGTAAAATATCGTGATTGATAGTGTCGAAGGCCTTGGAGAAGTCCAAGAAAATACTAACTAAATGAGAATGGTTATCGATTGCGTGAACAACTCTATCAACAAAATGCAAAAGAGCATGCGTAGTACTATGTTTCTCACGAAAACCAAACTGAAAATTCGTAAAAACGTCGTGTACCTTCAAAAAATTGATCATTCTCTTGTAAATAAGTTTTTCTAAAACCTTAGACAATGACGATAATAATGAAATTGGGCGATAATTGCTGACTTCGAACTTATCGCCTGCCTTAAATATTGGGATTACTTTAGCTAATTTCATTTTATCAGGGAACACACCATTAAAAATTGACAGATTAAATATATGAGCAAGTGGATCAGCAATCGAAGAAATAACACCCTTAAGTATGAAATTATCTATCTCATCATAACCAGAACTTCGTTTATTTTCAAAAGAAGAAATTATATCAATAATTTCAAATCTGTTAGTTGGTATAAAAAATATGGAATCAGAATTACGCTGACCTAAAAATTCAGTAAAATGAGAATCTGTTGCAGGAATGTTTTGAGCATAATTTTCGCCTATTTGTGAAAAATAAGAATTAAAAATATTTGCAATATGAAGAGGATCATTAATCGATTCATCATTCAATTTAATTTTATCAATGTCAGAGTGTTTACTCGGAACATTCATGGCCTGTTTTAGGACTTTCCAAGTATTTTTCATATCAAACTTATATTTCGATAATTGCTGAAAGTAATATCTTTTCTTTTCAGAACGTAAAATCATTGTCAAAGTATTTTTATATGATGTATATCTATTCTTCGATCGCTCAGTTTTTTCCAATTTGTACTTGTAATACAAACGATTTTTCCTATTAATTGAGCGAAGAATTGATCTGGAAATCCAAGGTAATCTAGGTGTCTTTTTATACTCTGTTCTATTTCTTTGTTTTGGGATTACATCATCTAAATGATGATTAAAAGTTTCCATAAAATTACAAAAGGATATATTAACATCATCGCTGCCAAATACTCCTGACCAGTCAGCATTCTCCAGGGCCACATCAAAACTGGCTAACTTTTCAGGTGAAACTCTACGTCTAAACAAAAGAGGTGAAATAGGTTTAATATTAGCTGGTGTTTTAAGAGTAAAACAAGTCATTATTGGAAAATGATCAGTCATATCTGAAAGGATTATAAAAGAGTCAGGGAGGGGTAGAATATTACAAAACAAGTTGTCAATGAGGGTGGCAGAGCGATCTGTAACACGTGTGGGTTTAGAAATAAGAGGAAGAAAGGACGAGGACAGAAGTGTGTGAAGAAAATCACTAGAGATATTATCATGCTCAGACTTCAGCAAATCAATATTGAAATCACCGAGTAAAAAGCAATCCTTATTTCGGAAAACGTGTGAATTATCAAGATCTGAAAAATAAGTTAAAAAATCATTGGCGTTTGAATTAGGAGGTCTGTATATAATGCCTACCATAAGATTTCTACATCCTGGGATAAGAATTTCTATAAACAAAGATTCAACAACATTGTCCATTCTAGAAATATCTTCATGAACAATAGTATCAAAGGAACGTGATATGTACAATGCAACGCCCCCTCCATTCTTATCAAGCCTATTGTTAACAAACAAATTATAACCCTCAATTGCGAAATAATTTTCTGTATTGGAAGCTAACCATGTCTCACTTAATCCGATAACGGATAGCGACTGGCTTGCATCAGATTCTAATAGAAATTTTAAATCATCAAAATGTTTATTCAAACTCCTTATATTTAAATGTAACAAAGAAAACGTGTCCTCAGAAAAATTATGAATCATATCTTTGCATTGATTCACTGTAATATAATTGCACAACATATTTTGAGTGAAATCATTACTAAGATCATGAGGCAATTCATTTGCAGCTGTATTCAGGCTATCGGTAACAAAATCATCGTAAGGGGTGGTTCGTGTACTGGTTAACCCACTAACTGGGTCAGAATCTAAGCTTGTGTTCCTAAACAATTCAAAAAAAATCATCGTTCGATACGGAATGAAATGGAGCATTCAGAAAATTAGCCACAATTAAAAATACGAGACGAATTTTTAAAAGTCTGCGTTATTAACAAAACTAGGATGTCGTGAATAAGTGGACGATACAAGAAAATACCCAGTCGCCGGGATGTGGCAACACGCTGGAGTAATCTACGAACATGGGTGACGTCAAAATTATGATAAGCAGAAGATCGCTGAAGAGACGTAGAACGTGAAACGAGAAAGGGCTGAACAAGGTAAGTAAGAACACTGAGAAGCATGGACAGAAAAAGACATAGAACACACACAACATAATAAGAATAAATCCAGTCTCTCTGTGGGCTTCCGAGACGACAGCAAAAACATACATACACAAAAATTTGAGCCGACATTAGACAAGGACAAACGTGGCTTGGCTATTACATTCGATCAATTTCCGGATCATCAATAATATACGATAAGTACAGAACAGCTCCAAAAACCCCAGGCCAATAATGTACCTTCTCGGGCACTTGTTAGCACACCGCAGGTCTGAATACGAAACATATTTTCACACCAATGCCGCCAATGGCATCATTATAACAGTGGTAGTGTGTGTATGCATGGCGTGTGTAAGCAGTGTTTTAACATGCGAGAGTATGATTGTGCTTGAGAGTGTGAGATTTGGGTGTGTGTGTGCGTGTGTGTGTGTGTGTGTGTCTTAACGTGTGCGTGTTTGACGTGGGCGTGGCTGCGAGTGTAGGCAGATAAGGAAAGGGTTCGGTTCAGTGCAGACGATACTGGGACCGTACAAGTGAACAATTGCTGTACAAGCAAGTACTGTACTTCACATTACACCAGTTTGGCAGAATGATGAGTACGCAGGAGTTGTGCGCATATGAATATGCAGACAAGCGATAAAGATCTAACGTACGGATAAAAACTTGTAACTTTTCCAAAAATTGTCACAATTAAGAGGGGGATCAGACTTGTAGTAATAATCATCTCAAAAACAAAATGGATGGGGGGGGGGGGGGTTCGTTTATAAAATGCAATATATTCCTCAACTGGTCAAAGTACAACCCAACAAGGATTACACATGTATTGAAAATATGATACCGACAAATGAAGTTAATACACACTACAGACACAATCAGTTGGAACCCCTGGAAATCTTTTGTTCCATTGTGTAAATATGGTGGGGGGGGGGGGGGGACACTCGCAACTGCATAGCCTTTCGGCACTGAAAAAATGAAATTCACTATTGTCGTGTACAAGATATCACTGCAATATTCATGTATATCATTCATTACATCATAACATCAAGTTTGCGTAATTCCCCAACACCAACAAAAAATAAATAAAAAGAAAGAAATCCGAACAGTTACATAAATCTAAATTCGTAAATCCAATTCATCTCTAATTTTACAGGATTTTCAATTAAAGCATACCACAACATATCATATTGTTAAAAGAAAACAATATTTTGTTGGCATTACCTTATATTTGTATATATATTTTTTTGAAAATAGAGGAGAAAACTTATGACCAGTAGAATTATCTATCCTGATTGCACTGTTATGTTTTGCAAAATAATCAAAGTTATATGGATATCCTCATCAGACCCGACGGCAGTTGCTGTCAGAAAAACAGTCGAAAACACAACCGCAAACAATATCATATTGTTAGACAATAACATCACATTGCTAAACGGCATATCCTATTGCTAGACAAAGCAATACTTTGTTGACATTTCCATATATATATTTTTTTTTGGAAAAAAAAATAAAGGGGAAATAACTTGTAACCAGTGAGAATATTCATCCTGATAACATTTCCATATATATATTTTTTTTTGAAAAAAAAATAAAGGGGAAATAACTTGCAACCAGTAACAATATTCATCCTGATTACACTGTAATGATTTGCAAAATAATCAAATTATAGGTATTCTCAATTCAGACCTGACGGCAATTGTCGTCAGAAACACGGTCAAAAACACAGCCGTAAACAATATATCATTTTGTCACACTATACATCATATTGCCGAACAACACTGTTAGGCAAAGCAATATCTTGTTGGCGTTTCCTTACATTCTTTTTTGAAAAAGGGAAAAAAACTTATAACCAATAACATTGTTAATCCTGATTACACTGCAATGTTTTGCAAAATAATCAAAATCATGGATATTCTTACTTCAGACCTAACGGCACTTGCTGTCAGAAACACGGTCAATGACACAATCGAAAACCATACATTTTCATTCTAATGTCAATAAATTCCATATATATTATTTTCATTACACAAATTAATTGATCTTCAAGTGTGTTCACACGAGAACGAAACTTTACAAACGTGACAGTAATTTTCCATGTAATGTCACATTCATAACACTCTGTAAAGTTGTCTATCTGATCACATCAAACACACAGGGAATACATACTATATCAAAATGAAAATTTGAATTCCATGATCACAAAACATGAGTTTTCATCTATTAAACCATAGCAAGTTGCGCAATACAAATCCTGCATTACGCCAAAATTCATTTTTGTTATCATAATATACTCGGATTCTTTTTCAAAACGGATGTACTCCGGTTAAAAAAACAAAAACAAAAACAAACAACAAACAACAAACAACATTGCATCCAAAGTCATATCGTATGACATAAAAACGTGTCATCCTTTCATTATATTGATGTGCAACTGTTCAGACACGTTTTGTATTCAAGTAACATGCCCCCTGTATTCATTTTGTTTAACCATTCACCATAATATATATTTCACCCATCAATTATAATTCTAATGAACTTAATATACTTCCATATCAAAACTGCACCATGCATATTATCCATGATAAACCAAAGATTACTCTTACAATAATCTTCCAAAAAGACCGAAAGCAACACAACACTATAATTGGGCTTTAGCACATCAGGTAGTTTTCCCAAAAAAGAAATACACACTTGAGAAAGTCTATTACTTAATCAAAGCTAAAAATAATTTACACACCAAGTTCACAATAGGTTCTGATCCTTTTCAACAAAAAAGTACACTACGGCCTCTATATTACCCAATAAAAGAGTGTGAACATATTTGTGGAGGCCAGCCATACAACGAAAATACAAAATCCACATTATTACGCAACTAAGTTGTGTTGTAACCAGCAGATATGCGACCATGAACACACAACCAGAACGTAGTACACTGTAACGTTGACTCTTGTTTTGTCAAGTTCCTAATGAACTGCAGTAGAATTTAAACAAACAATGTCCTATATTACAAATTCCAGCATTTCGGGTGAGAGTCACCTTCCTCATAATCTCGGATCCTTTTCTGAGAAGAAAAAAAACACACCCTAATTCATGTTCCATCCAGTTGCCTCAGAGACATAAAAACCAATTTATACATTCCAGAGCATGACCGCATCACTTTGCGACTCTCAACTCAATGTTCTGTTGTTAACTATATATACATTCCCGTTACTTGGCACATAATGCCGCATATACACAGATATGCATTCGTGTTGCCACCATTTCTTTACCAAATTTACCCCCTACAAATGACCTTAACAAAACACAGTGTTACAAAATACAGTGTATCAGTTTGACCCACTACAGATGTCCATTACACAAAAACTTTGTATATTTGTGGAGGTCAAACCAAATAAACAACGACAAATATTACCCCCAAAAATCAGATTGTTTTACAGCGTTGATTGAAAAAAAAAATGTCTCGTCCTTTATTACTAGCTAATACACAACCATAAGCACACAACCAGTACATTAAATGTGAGGTCGATGCTTGTTTGCAACCATGAATACAAACCAGTGCATGATATACATTCCAGAGCATGACCGCATCACTTTGCGACTCTCAACTCATTGTTCTGTTGTTAACTATATATACATTCCCGTTACTTGGCACATAATGCCGCATATACACAGATATGCATTCGTGTTGCCACCATTTCTTTACCAAATTTACCCCCTACAAATGACCTTAACAAAACAGTGTTACAAAATACAGTGTATCAGTTTAACCCACTACAAATGTCCATTACACAAAAACTTTGTATATTTGTGGAGGTCAAACCAAATAAACAACGACAAATATTACCCCCCAAAATCAGATTGTTTTACAGCGTTGATTGAAAAAAAAAAATGTCTCGTCCTTCATTACTAGCTGATACATAACCATAAGCACACAATCAGTACATTAAATGTGAGGTCGATGCTTGTTTGCAACCATGAATACAAACCAGTGCATGAAATACCTGTAAGGTTGATGCTTGTTTTGGCAAATCTCTAATAACCTCGAACAGAATAAAACGAAGGGCTTCATACATACTAAAATCCAAGTATTCAGCAGAGGTAAGAATCGCTTTCCTCTTTAACTCTTCTCCTTATTACAATGAATACACACTAATACATATTCAGTTCCGTTGACTCGTAACCATAGGAACCAATTTATGCACTCCATGTCTCAGCTGCATTGCTTTGCAACTTTAGAATGTCTGATCCTTCTGTTGTTATAGTTTGGGTGTTTCACATTCCCGGAACGCCGCCTGTAAGCACCCTGCGCACAAGATGCCATTTATAATGAAGTCGTGTTGCTCTTATCAGCTCACCTGAAGAATACAATGCCCAATTTGTTTACTACTAGCATTCGTGCCGACGAAAGTTACAATCATTAGCTACAACAATAACGCAGACATTGAAGACAAATTCCGATTTCCGTTTTCCAACACAGATAGGACTCGAAGAAAATTATGAATTCAAACTTGACTTAATCATTTTACTGTGTATCGCTGTACAAAGGGAAGGGAGAGCAAAACGATGGCCGCGTTTCATTTGGCAGAAATCAAACTGGTCCTGATCAATCTGAAACTCAATCTCCAACTACCCTCCATGCCGATAGCGAACCCTTTTCTCTGCATTCCAACAGAACTTTCACCCCGACCACTTTTATTCTGGTTGATTTATTTTCATTCTTCCTCATGTGATAGGCCTTTTGCTCCAACTGAAAGCGTTTCTTTTTGAGTGACGCTGGTAAGTCTGTTGCGAGCCGGAAGTTAGGTCGAGCAGGGGCTTGACCTCTCGTAGTGGCGGGACGCATATGCATTCTCTGGTACGCATTCCAAACCGCATCTCGATCAAACATGGCGCCAAACCTTACAATAATCGGGTCAGGGCCACGCCTGCTCTGTTCGTCACTACCAGCCACCGGACGTCTAGGGAGGCGGTGCGCATTCACCACAAACATTCCTTGCACTTGTTGCTCAGAAAAACCAAGTTGTTTAATTACATCTCTCACAACTTCAACAGCCTTTTCGTTTTGCCGATTTTCTACTCCATAAATCAACAAATTAAGTTTCCTGTCATGCAATTCCATTAAAAGTATCTGTTCTTTCAACTCAGCTTCCATCTTCACTCTATCTCTTTTCATCTGGGGTAAAGTGTCATTCTCAATGGTAGTAAGTCTTGCACTCGAGTCTGAAACAGCAGTTTGCAACTCAGTCAAGGTATTTCGTATGTCAGATACTTCAGTACGAATTGCATTAACGCTCACTGAAAGCGTTTCCAGTTTATCCATAATTTTTTCAGTGACCCTTGTGAATTCGGAATGGCTTAACGTACCTTCAGTCCCAGGCGCCATGGTACTGCACGACGAATGGTGCGTGGGTTGCTGCGTATCCGCTACAGAGTTTTCTTTAACCGGTTCAGTCCGTTGGCTGAGCGCGGAGGTTTCGGGAGGTGCGTCTGCTGCAGTAGCCTGTTGTAGATGTGCCCTGCCGGCTGTTGAAGTGTTGGAACTTAAAAGCTGAGTTCTGGACCTGTTTCTCAAACAGTATGGTTCTCTCGATGGTTGTAGGCTTGTATTACGTTTGCTCATAGTAGTAGTTGACGGGGAGGAGCAAGGTAGACATGTTAGACCCAGAAATAGGTCAAAATCTTAGCCAGCGCCAACACTGAACCGCCCAGTCGACTCCATGCGTGCGTGCGTGTCATCCGCAATATGCTCCTCACATTCACAAACAGTCTAATTGTTCGCTCTTGCGGATTCCAATCAGCACATTCCAAACATTAGTTAATGAATACCTCCTGTTGTTTTTCCCCCACCTTATAGATATCCTTTTCACTCTTATTCGAATAATCAATCCCATTAATGAACACAACGGTCTACATGGTATCAGCATGTCTTAAAGGAACTAAGAACTGCAAATGCATGTTGACTTGTATTGTTTTTTAATACCCTGTTAATCACTGACATGGCCGAAGAAAAAAAAATCTTAATGATAATGTGCCACACATTTCATTAAGAAAAATCTGCTTTTCTGCGGATTATTTGGTTACGCCCACAAAAAAAAACTCGAAATATATTGTAAATGACATTGCTTGTCAATCACAGCCAATCTGATAGGCACTGAAATGCATCTCCCCCTAAACAGAACATGACTTGCATGTTTTAGTGCAATGTCTTTTGTTCAGCACATTGTCATCACAGCAGCGCACAGTGAAGTTATGCCCAAAGAATATTATAACTCCGACACTTGTCTGAAAAAAAAGTTCAGTTTTGCGGCCGAGTAGGTTATCTTTCGGGGTGGGGATTCTCGCTGTCACGCTCGTGCCATTCCATCGTTGAATCATTTACACTTAATTACAGGAAAGGGGCAATATTTACAAATATTTAAAAAAATCGTGAACTCATGACCCCAAGTGGCCAAGAAAGTACAATGCCACGTTTCAACTCAGAAGGAACTAACTCATCCAGCGTCATATACTGCGAAATATGCATCTCTGCTTTAAAAGGAGAAATTGCGTGTGTGTGTGGGTGTGTGTGGGTGTGTGTGTGTGGGGGTGGGGGGTGTTGATTTGAAACCTATCTCACCATGAAAGGAATCCTTTTCTGATTTATTTTGAAATTCAGAAATCCAAACTTTCGGCGTATCCACAATTCTACGGAAGTTTATAGAGCCCTATTTACTTCATTCCAACATTAAAGATAATAAAAAGTTTTGGTACATCAAAAGTTTCCCTGAATTTCCTTGTCTTGGTTTGTGTTTCACGTTAAAGTACGTTGTCTGTGAGAATTACTCGCCCCAAAGTGCTCTCATGTCTTAGTAATCATGCAATAATGGTTTCGTACCAGAGCCGTCGCCGTACAGCGTCGATAAATATTGTACGAAACCACTGACTGCGACCAGCAGCGTGCAGCCCATTGTACGCATAGCTAACTGCGACCAGCAGCCCCATACGCATAGCGTAATGGGGCTTCGCATTATAGCATTCAGGATCATGACAGAATTAGTATCGCGGGTAAATGGCAACTTAAAATCCAAAAATTTCTTCGATTTGAAGACTTACCAATTAAGTTGAAGTATTGAAAACAGGCTTCGAACAACGTTTGGTTCTGCCAATAGTCCCTTTCTTTTCGAATTGATGACTGAATGTGACTCGGTCGAGAGGACCTTGGGAGAGTTACTACACTGACTACTACGGCCAGCGCCTGCGCGCACAAACATCTTATTCGTTGATGGATTTGAAATTTGTGCGCATGTGATGTGTTTGCATGCACTGGCTGTAGTATTCAGTGTATGGTAGCTCTCCCAAGGTCCTCTCGACCGAGTCACATTCAGTCATCAATTCGAACAGAAAGGGACTATAGGCAGAACCAAACGTTGCCCGAAGCCTGTTTTCAATACGTCACCTTAATTGGTAAGTCTTCAAATTGAAGAATTTTTGGGATTTTAAGTTGACATTTATCCTGCGATACTAAATCTGTCATAATCCTGAATGCTACAATGCGAAGCCCGATTACGCTATGCGTATGGGACTGCTGGTCGCTATGCGTATGGGGCTGCTGGTCGCAGTTAATTGCATGATTACTAAGACATGATAGCACTTTGGGGCGAGTAAGTCTCACAGTGTTAGTTAATTCAGGGAAACTTTTGAGGTACCAAAACTTTTTACTATCTTTATGCGTATGTCTTACTACTCGTTCATACTACCTGGAGGGCATTTTGCATGAAGCATTTTGTCCGACAAGGATGTCAGACAAATCTGCTCTCAGCCAATCAGATGCAAGGATTTTAGTAGCTTGTAACAGTTTGTCAGGAAAATATCCGACCAAAACGCTTCATGAAATGCCCCCTGGTATGGTGATGCTGTAATGATCATTCTCCATGACAAAAACACTCGTACTTCAACACCGTACGTTAGGATCCTGTAATGATCCACACCCACGTGCAACATAGCCTTGTAAAACTATGTCAAATTCACACAGTTGACATCAGATTTATGGAACATGTAGGCCTACATCCATCGTCACACCATATGCATGTGCACAATATTTATTGACCAAGTTCACACCATTACTATGCCGCAGGTAAGGCTCCCTACATCCTCACTTCGATTCTACGTGAATGACTTGTTGAACGCCAAGGTTGAACGCTTACGAGAGGTCCTGAAGTCCAAATGGAACGCACTTTCTACCTGTGGCGATGACTGCAAATGATGCTGAAAATAAACACGACCCCAAATGTGGTTTCCCGGGATCCCCCGGCGAGAGGTGGGTACCGTCTACCACCTGTCTACTCCTTTGTCTGGGATCATACTCCACCTCAGTGCCATCGATGCTGAAAGAGGAATTAACCCTCATATACATGTGGATTGAGTGAATGCAGCAATATTAGTAGAACATATCAGTGGCAGCTTGAGGAAAATCGGACAATCCATTCAAATTATTTTTTTTTATTTTTTTTTTACATTTTGTTGACGAGACAGTTGGATCAGAAGACCTACTACAGATCATGACATCACATATTATGCACTACAATATAAAGAAAATATAAGGAAAATTCCACAAAACATCATTCCATTATGATGTCAAGGGTAATAATTATTCCTCCCAGCATTATGAAAGGGGTTAGTCTAGTGCTCTTTCATTATGCTAGAAAAGTGTACAAAATTTTGAATTTTCTTCATATTCTCTTTAAATGGTAGTCCATAGATGTCGCAAGCTCCGAAGTAGTCTCCTGATCCATCGGTCTCATCACCAAAACTTGAAGAGTTTGTTTGCAAAAACCGATAAGTCCATTTTTGAAGATTTGTAAGTACGGTTTCTGTCATAAAGTACAAAATAATACCTTTTGAATGATATATTGGTCACTACATATAAAGGCACATTTTTGAAGTTACGGTCAAAAGAAGCAATTTTTTTTAAATTATTCTCTTTATTTTTCTTGACCTTTAATCGTAAATATCTCCATTTGGCAAATATTGACTTATCGGTTTTTGCAAACAAACTCTTCACTTTTAAAATTAAAAACTTTTGAATGGATTTTCTTCAAACTATCATTGATGTATTCTACTAATATTGTTCCATTCACTCAATCAGCATGCATTTTTGGGTCTCATTATCCTTGAAAATTTGCCGTTGTCGGCCGGTTTGCGGTGAGGGGAAAATTACTATCCACAAAATTATTGGAACGAGGTTCCTCAATTCTTTCCAAAACTATTCCAAATGGCGGTTAGGCGTCAGTGGCGGATCTTTTGCTGGCCACCAAACTTGCGCAATACGTATGTATGTACATGACGAAGCGTGTTCGCCAAAGAAAATCTAAAAAGCTGTAACAAGTCATACCACTGAGCAGAGAGGTGTCTCTCCCCACCTCCCTGCCCTGAGACAATTCGTTCTCAAAAACAGCTCAGGCATCGAAATAAAAAACAGGGTAGTATAAAGGAAAAGGCTTGGAGCAACTATAGATACTCAAAGCTGTTTATACATGTTTTATTCCTGCCTACGGTCTACGCATATATTTTAAAGTAATAATTATGTTAAACAAGGTTTTAATCATCAGTGGCACAATTATAGCTTTGCCATTTTGACCCCGTTTACAGTGAGCGAAAGGGCGAGCCCGGCCCGGCGGTACCAAAACCGGCCGCGCATTTGGCCAATCTCTGGAGGTAGTCTCGGCCGCGGCTCGGCCGCGGCCGAGCCCGGCCTTTTCTTACTGTGAGCGCAAACTGGGCCAAATGCGGTACCAAATTGCGACCGGCGCGCTCCCAATAATAGTCGTTTGTTTCCCAGTTGTAAACCGTCGCGTTTTCACGTCGTCACGTCCACGTCGCATAAGGTCATCGTCACGTCACGTTGCATCGTCGTGTCAAGTCACGTTAACTTTGTCGTAGAAGAACCTTCGATGTGAAGCTACGTCACATCACATCGTAACTGTCAATCAAAGTTTATACTGTAGCAGCATCGTTGTTATTTGTGTATGATCATCGGATCGTCGTTTGACGCTGAATAACAATAATCTAAGTTCAGCGAAATTATGTGCGCTGACTGATTATTGTTGTTGATGCGTTTGCACAGTAATTAACCCCGGAGTTCCGATTTCTTTACAAGCAGAGCGCCACCGCGAAAAAAATTGAAAAGTTTGAATTAAAATGCCGAGCCAGGCACTATAAACGGACAAATTTGTGGGACTGAGTACCGCAAATGAGGCCGGGCTCGGCCGCGGCTCGGCCCGGTCATGCACTGTAAACGGGGTCATAGGTTACACCTGTTCTCTCTTTCGCTGCCTCTCTCCTGCTCTTTCTCTCTCTCACCCTCTCTCTCTCTCTCTCTCTCTTCCTCAATCTTCACATGAATGTCATGGCTTGTTTTTGCTCTGTGACTTACTAATAATTGGCACTAAATGCGCATTGCTTTGCGGCATTAACAATACCACAATAAGTAAATACGAAATGATTCTTTAATGTGACATTTCTGGTGTCTAATGGTCCGCGTCGATGACTTCTTTGATACGAAACAATGTGGAAACCTGAGGGATCGCAAAACTGGGTATTCCCAACAGCTTTGATATAGCTTTGGCCTTTGGCATTCATAACAAACTCCTGGATCTTTGCCATTTAGAGAAAAATAACACAAACGGAAATGCGTTGGGATTTCCCTTGGCAATAAAAGGGTAATGCTTCCATTCCCACTGGAAAGGATTTTGTGAAACATTGATGGCACAAATGAAGACAGCCAGCGGCTGAATCTTTCTGATCAAAGGCAAGGGGAGAGAGAACAGAACATGTTCTTATCTGTGCGTCAAATGTTTCAGCCAAGATGGATTCATTTGTAGATCATTTGACGTGTCCAGTGTGTCGCGACATGATAACGGACTCGAGACAGCTGCCATGCGGTCATTCCTTTTGTTACGCCTGCATACAAGCCATTATATCAAACAGGCGTCAGTCACGCCAGGGGGAAATGGAGTGCCCGTATTGCCGATATAGGACAAGTATTGACAATCTGGAGATGACGCTTAAACCAAACTACATGGTGAATAACGTAACGAATGCCATCAAATCTCGACGTAAGAACATGTGTGATCAACATCCTACAAGTAAAAGGGACTATTACTGTGAGCAGTGTGAAGTTCTGGTGTGCAGTCACTGCGCCGTTCGAGATCACTGTGACCATGGAAAATCGCTACTGACACTCGATGAAATGGTTGGGATCATTACAGCGCAAAAGAAATCCTTGATTGTTAACGGTAGAGAGCAGGAAATTAAACATGCTGAATATAGACGTTCCCTGCGGAATATCTGGTCAGAGGGTGAGCAAGAGTTCCAGCGATTGGAAGACGAAGTCATGGCTGAGTACGACATCCTTAAGAAGCAGTTGAAGAAGCAGAAGGACCAACTTGTTTCCGTCATCGTAACCATGAGGTCGAAATTTCAGGAAAGGGTTGGCTCAGCGTTGTCTGCGGACGAAGAGCTCATGTTACGTGTGTCGGAGTCTCTTCACATAGCTAGAGATGACCTGAGGACCAGCAGTCCCTCTGATATTGTCTCCTTATTCCAGAAATTGGCCAGTAATGACCTAGTTCACAAAGTACCCAGCACCAGGGAAAAAGAAGAGGCACTGGATAGGATCAAGAATCTGCACTTGCAAATGAACGCTCAGTCTGAGAGAAGGACCTTTGGAATTGGTTCCATCGGACACCGCGAATCAAACAATCTGCAGCAGCAGCAACAACAAAGCAATGGCATTTGCGGGAAAATCGACGGGGCGGACAATCAACTTGATGACGGACCTCATTTTAGGGCTAAAAAATGGATAAGCGGAAAACTCCGTGAAATGAATCCTCAAATAATTTTCGAAAGCGTCGGTACCTGTCTGACATATTTTACTAATTTTATTGATTTCATGGTGATGAAACTATTACTTTTCATCTACGTCACATGTGTCGCTTACTATTGGCTCAATGCTTAAAGCGTCATAGGGCAAAAATGCATAACAAAAAAAAAAACCACACAAAACAGCAAAGTAATCTTACGAAACTGTAATTCGAATGTCCTGATTATCTTGACTTTCTGTGTCAATTATGATATCTTTTTTATACAAACCAATGGGAAAGTTGTAAAACAATGACTAATACACCTGATACATACAAGTGACTTTATTGCTGGTTTTGTCGAGGCGGCCGATGATATGAAAGTTGTCTCTTTTTTTTATAGTTTTAATACTACGAAGATAACTCTGATTCTATTTCTACAGACGGGACTGTAAAATTGCACGCCCTTATTGACTTCAGCATCTCTGGGTTAGCACATCCCATAACATCGTAAACTTCTCATCTTGTGGAGTGTATATAAGGGTATTAAGGATTTAGTTTTGGAGGTTCAAAACGAGGCTTGCTGAAAATGTTCTTACAACATGAATCATCTTGACTTCTAAAAGAAATGAGAATGACTGGTGGAAATTACCTGCAATATAGGGAGAGTGATAGCCTTTTTGTGGAGCCTGACTCAGGTGTGAGTGATTGCACATGATAATGACCACGAAAAGTGCATGTGGGGTGTTTAAGCTGCATGCTTGCTGTCACTAGTGGTTCGTGGTATATTCTTTGAATAGAATATTGTGCATCGTTGATGATCAAGTGGACGTGAAAAACATAGAAGCAACAGCGCCTAACATAATATGGCTGATATTCAACTGCCACACAATGTACACTGCCAGTTTTAATAGTCATTGTTAACTGGCAGTACATTGACTCTTACCTATGGTGTTTTTCCAGAAAGTAACGCTTGATAGTTTAGCCCAGCTGCAGGATGGTTTCACTGAAGTGGACTGGTATGAAGGATATGATACTGAGGATCGAAACGATATCTGTGATTTATTAACGAGTACATCGATTTCCCTTTTGGATAGGTATGTTCAATTAGTTTGAAAAATATGGTAATTACTAAAGACCCCCTAGGCTCACATGAATATGCAAGTCCTTGTTGCGATAAAGTAAGCAAAAAAAAAACACAAACAAACAACAACAACAACAACAACAATGATTTGTATTATGTAGATAGAATTGAATATACTGAAGACTACCATTATAAATATATTTCATATAAGAATGTTCTTACTAAAATATCACGTTGTGAAAAAAAAATATTTCACTGATCAGATTTCTTGTTTTAAACATGACACCCGAAACATTTAAAATGCTATTCATAAATTAATAAAGCCAAGAAGTGACCGGTATCGTTATGATTAGACAAAGTGAGTTTCTATTGAATGATGATACCTCAATAGCTATACACGTAGTATTTTTAACCAATATTTTTCGGAAATGTGGGAAACCATCTTGCCAAAAATATTTCCCGGACCAATAAGAAGTTTTTTTTTTTTTAATTTCTTACAAACCTCTACTCCTATTTCTCTTTTGTTTGTTTGGTTTTTTTTTTTTTTTGCTTGCACTTTACGAGTTCGAAACCCGCTAATCATAGATATTAAAGATTAAGATAGATTAATTGTTGATCCATTGGTACACGTATCTAATTTGTCTCTAAGTAATGGTATTGTCCATGAGGCTATGTAACTATCTAAGGTTGTTCCAGTTTGTCACAAAGGGGATAGAGAATATATTTGTAATTATAGACTAATATTTCTGTTACCTACTATCTCAAAAGTACTTGAAAAGTTGTTTGTTCTTATAGACTTTTGAATTTTGTTACCATGCATGATTTTATTTCTGACAAGCAATTCAATTTTCGGCAAATCACTGTACATGTAAATTTCACGCAGTCATTGCCTTCCTTGATAAAGTCTCAAAAGCTATTGATCATTTTTATCATGCTATATGCAGTGATAGGTGTATTCCTGGACATTTTCAAGGCCGGTTCGTTACCATAGACCAGAACAAGCTTCTTTACAAATACTCCCATTATGATATTCGAAGACTGCCTTGGAGTGGTTGAGGAGTTATCTTACTAATTGCAAACAATTTGTATATAGCATCGTCATACAGCTATCAATGCAGGATATCCACTTGTGGTGTACCTCACGGAAGCTTACATTGACCCTTTTATTTGTTCCTTATATCGATGATATCAAAAATTCATCAAACATCCTTTCTCTTTTATTATAAGCTAATGATTTGAATGTGTTTCCTTCTAACTGCGATCCTGATATGTCGATTGATACTTTTGGTATTGAATGAATATAATCAATTCAATGGATAAGAGGGAATAGATTTGCAATAAATCTTTTAAAACTAAATATTAAATTAATTCACTTAATTTAAGTAATTCTTACAGTTAAAGAAGTGCCTTCAATCAAATTTTTAGCTTTTGATTCTTGCTGATTTACACGTTGATTCAAATTGCCGCATTATTTCTTGAAATGTGTGTGTCATTAACAAAGTTTAATTTTGTTCGCAACAAAAGTTCTTCTGATATTATATTTCACTTCTGATTTTGCCCTACCTGAATTATGGTAAAATTCCCTGAGGTGACACATATTTAGAAATAATATTATATCTGCACACACACACACACACACACACACACACAAAACCTTTTCGTATTGTTCATAATGAATCATGGAGATGCCATACAAATGTCATATTTCACGAAAATATGATTCTAAAGTTCAATGTCTTCTACCGTGTAGATTCAGGACAAGTTACGTACAAACTAACAAATCATTCTCTTCCCTTCCCATTGTGTTTGATTCCATGCTTATCAAAAACAAAACCTACATTCATGTCATAAGAAGGCAATCTATTGAATTTCACCTGGTATATTGCCTAGGACCATTTTTTACAAAAACTATATTCTTTTTCGCAGACACCACATTTTGGAATTTTCTTGATAATAGCATAAAAAACTTGAAGTTTTAACGTTTTTTCTTTTAGATTAAGCATTTTCAATATTCCCTTATCACGGGGAAATGATTTTTGAAAGAAGTAAATTTGCATCATTATGCATACTTTCTTTTCATTTATTTTCCTTGATTCATCCGAATAACACAGTCTCCTTTTATACCTCGGTGAGCTCGGTCTCATGTGCGTTGTTATTGACCCTTAATTGACACTTTTTCCTGTGTGCATTTTAATCATGCTTGGAGCATTTTCTGTTTATTCATTTAATGGGTATCGTCTTTGTAAGAGATTTTGTGTATATTTATGTGTTCGGTTGTGAGCATGCTGTGATCTTTTTGTTGTTTTCTTTTACCTGTCTTACCCCTTTCTTTCAGAAAATCTGCCTTATAGTCACGTTTGCCCATTATTATTAGTTATTGCTCATGACGGGTCTGTATTTTACAAGATAGGCTTTTCAACAGTTCCCTCCATTTCCAACAACTTTTCTTTAATACAATGAAATCACTGATAGCTTATTATGACTGTATTTTCTTAGCAGCATTGATTTCATATGTATATGCAATTGTTATATTGTACTTCAGACTTTTGTTGAAAATAAAATAAAATGAAATGAAATGAAAATGAATGACCTTGTTTCATTTCTTGTAGCATTGTTTCAACAATGCACAAAAATACATAATCATGGAAAAAAAATACCAGATCTGATTTAGCAAAAAGTAAGTATAACTAATAATCGTCGAACAGAATTCAGAAATAATGCCATTAAAACCATGTTGCCAATGGAATATTTCAAATCAAATTTCTATGTCAGACACAGAATCAATTCAATGTATATATATATATGTATATATATATATATATATATAGACAAAAAAAAATTTTAATGGTTACCTTGAAAGAATAAAGCGCTGTTCATGATTTAAAGGACAAGTTCACCTTCATATACATTATGGGTTGAGTGAATGCAGCAACATTAGTAGAACGTCACATCAGCGAAAGTTTGGGGGAAATCCGACAATCCGTTGAAAAGTTATGAATTTTTGAAGTTTCTGCTCAGTCATGGCTGGATGAAAAGACTACTATAGCTTGTGATGTCACATGTGTACAACGATATAAAGAAAGAATAAAGGAAATTCAACAAATTTCAATTTTTCTTGCATAACAAAAGAGCACTCGACTTCTCTCTTTCAGAAGGCAGGGGGAATAATATTACCCTTAACATACGTCAGTAACAAGTCGAAGGAATGTGCACTTAATTCGAAAAGTAAAGTTTTGTGAAATTCTCTGTTTATTTTCCTTATACTATTGTACGCATGTGACATCACAAACTGTAGTACTCTCTAAAAAAATCGAGTGAAAATATTCACTCCTAAAAGAGTGAACGCAAAAAAGAGTGAATTTAGAGTGAAATTGGAGTGAATTTTGAGTGAAAATGTTCATTTTCACTCGTTTTAGGGTGACCTCAGGGATCACTCAAAAATCTTCGAGTGATCCCTGAGGTCACTCCAAAATGAGTGAAAATTAACATTTTCACCCAAAATTCACTCTAATTTCACTCTAATTTCACTCTTTTTTGTATTCACTCTTTTAAGAGTGAATATTTTCACTCGATATTTTTAGAGAGTAGCCTTCTCATTCAGCGGTGACTGCGCAGATACATTTGTACTTAATAAAACTATAACTTTTGAACGAATTGTCCTATTTTCCCCAAACTTTTGCTGATGTGTTCTACTAATAGTGTTGCCTTCACTCAATCCACATGTATATGAAGGTGAACTTGTCCTTTAAGTTTGACGGATAATGACTTCCATACGTCAGAATCATGATGTCTAATTGATTTTTATGCTAACAAGGATCTAGGATTATTGAGATGAAAGTCCTAATGATCATCTTGTGGTGTAAGAATGAATAATGAGTATTGTGTCGTCAGAATGACTTTCGGATGTCACAGTGGCTTTGTAACATTACGCAAAGTCGCCGTAGGAATGGGTAAGTAGCGCGCAATAAATGCTTCGTGATGTCACAATTGCTTTGTGACATCATTTCAGAAATAGTGCACTATTTTGAAAATGTCATCATAAACAGGGACGTCATTTTCAAAATAGTTTGCCATAGAGTGTCAAACATGCTGTTATTTTGAAATAGCCTAAAATACATTAAAATTTGTAAGCTCTTTCAACCGTTCACATTTACAGAGCAAAGTTTATATATATATATATATATATATAACAATGAATACATTGGTTAAGAGTTGTAGAGTGCAAGTATATAATTGCGATGCAAAGGCTCGAAACACAATCGCATGAATATTTCTACAATGTCTGATTTTTTGTCTTTGTCTGCTTTGTGACATCACATTAACAAAGTTTTAAACATGGACAAAGTGTGGGAAAGGGTATCTCACCATCCACAGTAAAAAAAAAAAAAAAAAATGATAATAATCAAAATTACAAAAGTATTTTCAAAAATGAGTATAGATTCACTTTGGGCACATTCAATTGATTTCATAGGTAAATACACAATTTACTTAATCCCCATAAAAACATCGAACATTTTACTTCACCTATAAGCAATGTCTATCATGGGGACACATTTTATTATCATTTTGTAACTGGATGATTGAAATCATAAACTTGATAGATATTCTATGTTGTGAAACAAGAGTCTCCTGAGAAAGAGACTAAACAACGCAGCGATATGTTATAGGAATGCTGTTATTCAATTATACACTGCGACCTTTGTACCGGGAAATATAGGTGGAGGCACTGACGTTGTGATGTGGAGATCACACGAAAACTTGAACTGAGGGATGTTAAAGCACCTTTCACGATGATAACAATACACACTATGTAACGTGGTACGCCAGTATAGATTTGCGCGCATTATGGTGTGCGTGTGTGTTATCAAGATTTTAGTAACTCTGAAACGTTACATTTTCATCCGTAAAATACATAGCAGCTCCAGAACGCCTTTATACTTGTTTATAAAGTTTGTATACATTTCGATTAAATTGGTGTTGGAGCGGGCAGGTGGCTGGGAGAGCATGCATGGGCATTGATATTCTTGCTGACCCTCAAATCTCCGTCTTGTATGATGTATTGCACTGTCATGATAACAACGTAATAATAATTGATTTCATAGTGCGAAATATACCATTTTTGATCGATTCACAGGCATTTGAGGGGACAGTATTCCTTGTATACTAAATTGTTGTGTGTAATGATGTTCGTGTGTGCCAATATGTTCTGACCAACATTCACGTTTTCGAAGGTATAATTCATAAAAACAAGATTCTTGATTTGAATTTTCACCCTCATGACGAACCCTCAAGGCATTTCATAAGATAGATGCAACGACAACCACTCGTAGCTTAACTATACTCAAACTGCATTAATTGAAACTTGCTACCCCTATAGCTATTTACACACATTAAGATTCCCGCGTGGGAATTCCCCCGTACATGGAGAGCGGTGTAATTTTATTGAGAGACGGTTGAGGCAGATTTCACAGCAGCGGTCTTATGAATCATAGTGGTAAAAATTTCAGTCAGCCACTAAACGTTCGTCATCGAAAAAGAACTGAGACTGGTAGAAGCACATCTCGTCTGCGTTTCCTAATCTATAGACAAGATGGCTTCATGCAAATTTGAAGAACATTTGGCCTGTCCAGTATGTCATGGCAGGATAGTGGACGCAAGAGATCTGCCGTGTGGTCATTCCTTCTGCAACACGTGCATCAATAACATTATATCCCATAGGCGACAATCGTGCCAGAAGAAAATGGAGTGTCCATATTGTCGAAATATCACAGAGATCGGCAAGCTGGAGAACACCCTGAAGCCAAACTACATGGTTAATAATATTCTTCATGCAATCAGCTCTTCACATGAGAACATGTGTGATCGACATCACAAAAGTGAAAGGAATTACTACTGCGAGCAGTGTGAGGTTCTGGTGTGCAGTCACTGTGTCATCAAAGACCACTCTACTCATGAAAAAGCGCCCAAGACACTAGAGGAAATGGTGGGGGTTATCGAAGATGAAATGGGTGTACTGATCATGCAAGGTGAAGAACAAGAAATCTTTCATACCGAATACAGGAGTTCCCTGGGGAATATTTGGTCAGCGGGAGACCAAAAGTTCCAGCGACTGGAAGACGAGGTCATGGCGGAGTATAACATCCTCCAGAAGCAGTTAGACGAACAAAAGGAACGACTGCTTTCCTCGATCACAACCATGAAGTCAGACTTTCAGCAAGGGGTCGGGTCGGCGTTGTCTGCCAATGAAGAGCTTACGTTACGTGTGTCGGAGTCTCTTCGTACAGCCAGAGAAAAACTATCAAGCTGTGACCCTGTGGATCTCGTCTCCTCATTCAAGTCATGGGCTACACAACTAAAGGCTGACCTCATATACGAGATCCCGCACACGAGAGAAGAACGAAAGGCACTGAACATGGTAAAGCTCCTTCACTTCCGAAAGCGCATGCAATCCCAGAGCTGCGCTCTCGAGATTGGTTCCGTTGAACATCGCGAGCCAAGCATCTTGAGGACGAAGCAGACAATGACACCGAAGAGGATATTATACGGGGCACATAATGAAAATCGATCGGATTGCATGTCATGGAATCACCTGATGAATCCTCTGATGACGAAGAATCCTATACCTTTCAATGGACAATTTATGAACGATAATTTTGATCACTGGATAGCTCACAAACGCTCTGATTATATATTGATTCGTTATTGTACTAAAACGCAGATACAAGTACTTGTTATGTGGTCGTGTAAGGAGTTACGAATGTTAAAGCAGTCATTTCATTAGAAACTATAGGAAATGCAGCTGGACACAATTGTCCTACATATATTATTATGAACTCTTCTTTGAAATCTTGAATTTAACGGATGCATTTATTTGCATTCATGGGCAGATTGTACTGACTGAATTGCCTCAAATATGTCAAACCATACTTATAAAGAAACATAGTCCACTCTCGCCCTATCGGACAGAGTATTGCATATGCCCTCCCAATACGTGAATCAATCATTTTTATATTCGTCTTGCTAGTGTTCTGTACGCGACGAGCTGCTATACCGTTTCAAATTACGTAGCATAGCAAAAAGAAATACAATGTGCTCTTTTTTCTGTATGTGAGAATAGAGAAGGTAACAGAGTACTGACTGACTGACGTGACTTGTGTTATTCGTGATGTTGTTTTATAAGTTTATAAGTTTTGCTTCCCAACGGCAGGCTAATGTTAACGCTGCTGACTAGATGTTTGGGGCTCTAGCGTCTAGTCATCAGTCAGTCTCTCCGACTACCGACATTCTGACCGAACACTATCGACTTTGTTCTCAGTAGCCGATTTAAACTGTGACTATCAATTCTAACTCTTCATTTTCAAATGGAATATAATCATGCTTCTCACAAACAGATTAATTTCAAATTGCTTGCCTGTGCGGATTCCGATCAGTACACTCAAAACATTTGTAAATGTTGTGTTTAAAGTCACTTTACGTTTGTATTTCATTTTGTATATATCCAAGCTGGACTTTCTGTATTATTATATTTTGCTATATTCTATGTGACCGTGCACCTCAAAACGAACACAAAGTCGCACACACTGATTTTGCGTAAGGACTGAAAATAAGTGAAATGGGTCAACCTAGCCGAACTTGACTTTTTCATATTTTCTGAAAGAGCGTGTCTTCTTTTACATTATGCTGAAATTTGGTAACATATTGGTAACATAAAACGCTCAGGAAAGTGTGCTTTTTTAGCGGTTTATCTCAAACATTTTTGGTAGAATAGTGTGATTAGGTGTGTCTTTAGAATCCCTTTTTCATTTCTGAAAAACCTTGTCCACACTCTTCATTTTCAACTCTTAATAACTTTTGAAAGGATAGTGCTACTGCTTTGAAAGTTGGCATTAATTATGGACAGAATGTGTTAATGAGGCATGCTTAATTTCAATTTAATCTGATAATCCCTTCATTGTTGTTACTCTTGTGGTTTACTTCCTGTTTTTTGTCCCATCATCTCACAGCCAGCACGGTTTGGTAAAGATTAAGCGCTTGAATAGACACTGTACTTCAGAGCCTCTTTTCTCAGTTCACCCTTTTCCTAAGTTTGTGCTTTCTTTCCAATATTTAGATAGGTTTGATTTGAGTTATACATCATATTAAAGCTTAAAGTCTGCTCTTTCAGAATATGGTCTTAACTAAAAATTTATGTCTGGCCACTTTTTGTTTGTTTTGAGGTGCAGGGTCACCTATGTACTTTCCATCGAGAAATACGAAAATAAAATTGAAATTGAAATGAAATTGAACTGTATGTACTTATGCATCAAAATATCATCCTTATTGCAACTAATTGACTGATCGTAAATAAGCACTGATCCGATCAGTGTTTAGTAGTAGCCGTCTGCTGTCATAACAAAATCATTGGCGTACATACTCGGGCAAGATTCGAACTTACGACCTCCTGATTGCTAGAGTTCAGTTTGTATCAGAAGGTCGTGGGGCAGTTTGACAATAAGCTGCTATGATAAAAACACAAAACAAAAACTTCAAGCAAGAATTCCTTCACTTTTTAGTATTTTGCTCTGGTACAACATAGTACCGATTTTGTGTTACTATGTAGTACTTTGTATATTAAAATATTTTGTGTCATACATGTCATGCACAGCCCGTGCCTCTATAGACGGGCTGTGTATGTCGACGTCGAGTTTCTTTATGTATTGTTAAATATGTGTATGCTTTTTCCCCTTTTTTGATCGGAAAGTTTTTCTCCTTTTTTGTGTAATATAGATGTGTAATAATTTGAGAGGATTGAATGAATACATTTATTGGTAGTGTATTTTGGTAATTTTGTACAAATAAATTGGTGACTAGAAGTAATGTTTTCTGGTGTTAGGTTTAATTTATTTTAATGTATTGTTAAAATAGCATTCTTCTATTTTGGTTTGAAACAGGTCTTCAAAATCTAAATGTATCATGTTCGTTTATAAATGTTTGTAAATGTTTGTATTTTTGTTTCATTCTTTCTTATAGTGTATTATATTTTCCTTGTATTTACCTGCTTTTGGGCATATATATACAATGAAATGGATTAATGAAATTAAATGAAATGACCCTTTACCAAATTTCAATATATTGAAATATCGTAAGGTAAATGATAGTAACTCTCTTGTAAATTCGCTCTTTATGTTTCGCTTAAATGACAGTCAGTTGCTATCTTCTTTTGTCTTGTTATTTCACGTGAAAAATTGCATACACTGACAATTTTTACTTGCATAAAGCTATGATGGTGATGGTCCTGAAGTCCATACGACACAGTTATATGACTACATATTTGGAAATTTCTTCCTTGTGACCTTCGGAATATAAACAGATAAAGCCCATGTGTTTGTTGTGTTTATTTTTGGGTAAGAAAGCTTTTAAAAACAAATTACTCTCTGCAGATCAATGATCCTCTAAAGAAATTTGATCTAACAAAAACTATTCTCAATTTCATCAGCACATTGTATGCACTTCAAAATTCTGAGAATGTTAAAAATGAAAACAAAATCATATAAACAAATATAATGTTTGGTCATTTGCCATTTGAATTGACTCATTGATTGCAGTGATGTAATGTCAATGTATGTGTACTATACGTTAAATTCTTCCTTGAAAAAATTGATTCACTCAATCTTTTGTGTAACCATGAAACCGACTGTTGCCGTTGCATTCAAAACTGTCAAATCAGCACTTTTGATAGTGAGACAAGTCATGCTTTGCTGTACAGTAATCCAGGTGATATATGCCTAACTTTGTGCAGACAAAGTCCAACAGGCAAACATTTGATGAAGCAGTACAATCTCTCAATTCCTTCTCCCCTTTCTCCGGTCATATCTTTACGCAAGTAACTCTTCTCTTTATTTTTCTCTTTATACGTTATTAATTTTAAGTGGCTACTAGCAAATCAAGCTACACTAACTCTATAGCCCTTCTGTGTTATCCATTGTTTCTCTCATACATTTTTGTAAATCCAACGTAAACAAAATAATTTCAACTCAACTCATGTATATGCTACCAACAATGTGTGTAGGAGCCTCCGTGCACAGTACTCATGCAGGAAGCAATAAAATCAAATAAAATCAAATCAATTGAATCTTCCCTCCAATCATTCGTTTCTATTTCAAATACAATCGCGATAACGCCTACAGAAGATGTCAACTATTTCTTTTTTATTTCAAGATATCATGTGGATTTCGCTGTTTACAAAGTGTATAACACCTAAAAAAGAGAAAACTGTACATAATAATCAAAACCCAGTGTCATAAAACGTACAGAATTACGCTGAAAAAAAAAAACACCAGAACGACAACATCTGGGTGAGTGAAAATACTGCAGTAAAGGTTATCATCGTCGTCCGACATGCAGAGGGATTCCCCTTGTCTTATATGTTTTAAAAGTGGTTGAAATATTGCGACACGGCTCGGACAGACTTTTTGAAATATTTGCCGTATATAATGTTGTAGCTATCGATAGCTAATGGATCTTTGCAGTATGGTAAGAGGTGAGTTTGAAATGATCGTTTTGGGAATGTGGGATCTTATCCCTCCTCACCCATCTGCACCCATCCCCACGCTTATCCCCCGTACTTTTTGCCTCCAGTACGTGCTAAGTACCACTTGCTTACAAAATGACATTTCAAGTTCAAGCTTTTATTTCATATCCCCCCCCCAAAAAAAAAAATATATATATATATAGGCCTATATATATATATACATATACAATGAAACGTTATACTTTGAAGACACCAATGACAAGATATCGGTACAACAATGTAATAAAAAACAAACTAAAGTGAACTGAGATACAAATATATGTTGTAAGTTTTATGGTAAATTCCGAAAGAGAGATATTGGAAATGGAGGGAGGGAACTGCTGAAAAGCACGGCTTGTATAGTATTCAATAATATCACGTATTCCCTATATATAACACAGTGCGTATCAAAAAAAACAACAACACAAGATTTAATTTCAAATTTGTGAAGATTGTGTTAACTTTACACCAAAGTGAGTAGCAACATCTTAAAGCCACATATTTCCTCTTTCCAATGATATCTTATTTATTCTTACACGGTCATGGATGGCTGAGTAATCATTCTTTTTGGACAATGGGTCAAATTGGACTTGGGACCAAGTTTCAGTTTCTGCATTTAACTATGACGTTGATTTTCATAGAGAAAAGCTGAATGTCTCGGCTGGACTTCATGGAAACGGTTTGCTCCGAGGGCCCTACTTTGAAAACTACATGAACGGAAATGGATACCTCCAAATTTTAAATGAACATGTGATTCCTGAATTAATGGAAAATTTTCCTGTGCAACAAATTAAAAGGGTGTGTTCAGACGCCTATGGTGGGCACAGGATGGCGCACCAGCCCATCGACCAGTTGCAGTAACAAACAGATTGGCTGAGGTATTTGTAAATTGGGTGATTGCCTTATTTCATGATGTGGGCTGGCCACCACAATCTCCGGATCTGACTTGTTGTGACTTTTTTTCTTTTCGGTTATCTCAAGAGCAAAGTGTTCATTACCCCTTCACCTGACATTGCAACTCTGAGACAAAGAATCACTGATGAGCTTGAAGGTCTACGCCACCAAGCCCCAATGATTCGCAGGGCTGTTCGTGAGATGGAGAGAAGAGCTAATCTCTGTGTGGAAAGGAATGGTGGCCATGTTGAGGGGCATGGCATGTAATGTTAAAAAGAGATATCCAAAAGAAGACAATGGTAACGTAAGTTGCGATTATAAATTTCATCATTCCATTAATTTGTTAAGTTAATTTCTAATAAGGTGCATCGATTCTTGTAGTGTGTAAACTTGGTCCCAAGTCCAATTCGACCCATTGTCCAAAAAGAATGATTACTCAGCCATCCATGACCGTGTATGAATAAATAAGATATCATTTGAAAGATGAGATACTGTATGTGGTTTTAAGATGTTGCTACTCTCTTTGGTGTAAAGTTAACTCAA
Source organism: Diadema antillarum (assembly GCF_040938485.1). NCBI lineage: Eukaryota > Metazoa > Echinodermata > Echinoidea > Diadematoida > Diadematidae > Diadema > Diadema antillarum. The sequence goes on from NW_027271081.1 coordinate 4,615,537, forward strand.
TCTTCACAAATTCGAAATCACATCTTGTTGCGTTTTTTTCCGATACGCACTGTATATATACGTATATATATACATATATATATATATATATATATATATATATATATATATATATACAGTGTATATACTGTATATATACAAATACATGCATGATAAAACAAAATTTGCTAAAGACTTGTGTGAAGACTTGTGCACCAAATGATTTGCATATACACCTGTACATGAACGTGGTTGCTGCTGAAAGAACAGCTTCATGAAACCCCCTATACACACCTCTCATTTCTTGAGGTCTGGGATCCTGCACGGCGAAACTTTGGAGTAATCCTAAAACACACATTCACTCAAACTGTATATGAGTGCACAGGTGTCAGACACCGGTGGGTAAACAGGCACGAACTGTGGCAACAATGCATAAAGTACACATAAATCGATGGATTTCGCCTGTGTTGAATGATGAGAAAATGAACACATTGTGATGGTTTTCATAATAATCATCTTTATTTACAGCTGTCATTGATAATACTTTCTCATCGTGCTGACAAGATTCTGTTATAACATTTTATGTGGTGACACTTGGTGTGCAAACTAAACATGACAAAACAATGAAGTGCGTTTTTCATTAGAGCGGTAAAAAATAAACACAGATAAAAGCGCAATTCTTTTATACACACAAAATGAGTTATACAGGGCCCTGTTTTATGAAAAGATTAAATCGACTTTAAATTTCCCTAACACACAGGCTGTCATATACTTATAATAAAAATCAACTTTATAATCCATTTTAACTCTTCATAAAAGAGGGCCCTGGTTGGTTCGAATACACAAACCACAAAGCAAAAGATAAATACAAAATGCGCGTTCAGAATGAACGCAAGTCCATTTTTAACAGCAACTTCATGTTGCGCACAAAGCAAATTCAGCATTACCTGAAAATTACTCCATCATAACAACAACAACAACAAATCAAAGATAAGGATTCGGAGCGCAATAAACGTTGACTTACAAGCACAGTGAACATTATCAATCATAGAGCATCATTTTGTAAAAATGGACAAAACATTAAGGCGTGGTGCGAGCCATAACATAACCGAATGCAACAGCTAATAATCATCATAAGTACAACATTGGTATGATCATTGATAGTGGGCATTATACGGTAGATGCAGACAGAGTCCGTTTGCCTCACTAGGCTACACTCTGTGTAGTCCCACTATAAAGAAGTGAACTTCTATATTTGAGGGTTAGTCCAAAAGTCGGGACCCCACTGGGCTCAGAGGTGGCATTACATGCCGCATTTACTGCATCTATGAACAGGCTATAATTATGTTAATGGATTCCTACCCTAAAGGGAAGTTATCATACTCTACAGGTCTATAATGTTCTACACTCAACATCAATATTACAAATCTTTTGATCTTTTTCATATATACTACTTCAATAGTAATCACCTGTACTTAGGTTCTTTTAGAGACATTCTAAGTTATAATTGTATTCGATATGATTAACACATTAAATCAATAGAAAGGACAAATTCCAAGTATCAGTTTGGAAAAAAATGGTGCAGCTGTATAGTGTATAGGTCTAGAGGACATGGTATTGCTTGTCTTGTTTACTTATCACAACACAAAACAGCTGCAAAATACAAGTATCATCGGTGCGCTGAGACGTTAACATTGGTAAACGATGAAAAATCTGAACAATACGACTGGGATAATTTCGCCATGTAATGGAATCCCTGCGCTCGACATGGACCTCCACTAACCATTGCTAACGGTTTGATGGAGCTATTGAATCTCGACCACAAACTAAGGATTAACATTAGAAACCCTTGCAGACAGAGATTATTCAAAGAGTGTATCTTTCCGTCATATTTCAAGGTACATCAGCATTTAACTTTCCTATATAGCTCACATCATTGGGGGGGATCTTCATCTAAGTGTCTATGACCTCTAATCTTGAACTTTGACCTTTCATACATTTCATGCAATTCATTACTTATCAATTTCGATACCCTTCTGAAAAGATACTACGCTCCCTTTTTTCTGATTAAACTATAAATATGGTACTATACCAAGTATCTGTACAATGTTTAAAAATTTGAAAATAGGCGCTAATAATTCATAATCTTATCATTTATCGTGTTCATATGCATTCATCATGTAAACCCACTCAGAAATTCTGACAAGATAACTCAATTTTTCTCCATTCTATCCACATATAGACTATACTTGTGAACATCCCCAAAGAATCATAGTAAGAAGATTGTTCAAAAAATTGACTTTGAAATGGTTTTCCCCATAAAACCACCGAAACAAACCTATAAATAAACATAGGCACACGTTACACTGTATGCACTTTTGGTGCATTTAAACAAAGATCGATGACAGCGTTCTCAGACAAACAAAAGAAAAATATTACATCAGATAATTGTTTACCTTAATGGGAAACAAAGAGTATTGCTAGGCAACAAACATTACATAAGCATGCTGATTACACCGGTCTGTTTACTTATTGCAGACTGTTGAACAGAGCCTTAAAACCACTAAAACCTAATTTAGTTTACCTTCTAAGCATGAATGAGAGTAGTGAAATACATGTACAAGTCTCACACTGGCAAGTTTGGGACCTGGATAAACCATATCCCTGTGACGCCCGATCCTCGGAGGGCATTAGCATTGGGTATTAACCCCAGAAGAGCAGGGGTGTCTTGAGGCCCCCCTTTCCGGAATTCCCCCGAGTTTCCTGGCTTTTCCTGTTAGCCTAACTTGACTTTAAAAAAAAATAGTGGTGATGAGACATACGGTTTGCGTATACTGCTACACATGTCCATCAAACTGTATATGGGTGCTTTTAATTTACCCGTGTGTCGTTCTATGGCAAATAAATGCTAAGTTCCAAAAATCAACACCACTTTCATTCTTGACACTTTAACGGAGACTTTTGATGTGATAACACAGTGATACAAACAAGACTGAAACATTGGATGTTCATAATAACAGATTCATAAGAAAATCAAAGAAACACGTACAAGCATAGAACTGCATCAACCCTGAAAGCAACTAAAAAATGCGACGAGCAAACGCAATATAAAGAAAAATCTTAATTCTAAATGACTGCCATTTGCACAATGGAAACCAATTCATCCAAAATTACACAAAATAATGTCCTAATATGAAGGCATTAAAAAATCGAAAAAAAAATCGAACTCATTACCACACCCTCCCCGCCATGGCCATAAGAGCCACCAAAATAGGTCAGTCAATTTAAGGTTAGACTGCCCTTTAATTCATCTCTTTGCCCTACCTAGTCACATGACACAGCTTGCTTTGCGGATGTATCTAGATTGAAAAAGAAAACTGAAATGAAAATTTGAATGTCTCGACATTCTTGCCGATTCTTTCCAATGAATGATATAGCCACATTACAAAACGTTTTTATAGGTTAGGGAAAAGCCTCCACTTAGGCCCTTGCAAGACTTTAAGTCATCACGAATGACTTTACAGGCCATCAGGAACGCGCTCAAATTCGGGATTATAGCGTACAGTATTATTCTATTCCTCTGCATACGGCACTTAGATTTCCTGTTTATTCATCTTTACTCCTTCATGACTTCTTCTTCGTCGTCTTCTTCTGCTTCTTCATCCTTCATCTTCATCTTCTTCTCTTTTTTTTTTGAGAACATACCCTCGGCACAGCACAGCAAGACTCATCCATCATGTCCATCCTCATGTCTTGGAGACTGTGTGCTGCGAAATTGAGGAGCACCACTAAAAAGAGCTTGGCACTTTAATCGGTTCACACCCATACCCGTTTCCTGCGATCATACAAACTGTCGTAAACCGAACGCCCTGCACAACTATGATAAGAAACGTCTTGAAGTAGCCACGACGAGACATATTATGTACAACGTATCAAATTTAAAGTGATTTGATATCAATGCACGGACAGACACACACTACTAATTTCGCATACGCAATGCAATTGATTAAACAAAACACACGAATTGGAATGACACTTGTCCCGACACCTGTTTCGAAGCTTTTCCGATCTGAAACAGATTCACATTTACTTCGACTCCAACGAGGATGACGTCACTCTTGGATCGGCTCCTCGGAAAAATGGACACCAAAAAAAGCAGTATGAGGCCACAGGAAAAAAACAGTGCCTTACCTCATGGCATACGACGAAGTGCAGAGAAAAGCAAAGCAAGTCATATTCACCAGAAGAAATGCAGCTCGTCATGCGTGCTGCCAAACTCACTTTCTTATTGGTTAATATGATCCCACGTACTGTATGCCTGACGCATGACGTGTGAAAAGACTATGATGTCCGTGCATGAAAGCACGCTTGCTTTGGCGGTAAATCTGGTAGTCTGAGGTTCGTTTTATCACGTCGAGGTAAGGTTGTGCATAGTTCATACCAGGGAATATAATTAGTACTATTGTGATGTTACTCTGGCATAAATAGCAGTAAGCAGTCTTTGCAAATCTACATCGGCGTTCTGACATTTCATAAATTTTGTTCATACCTTTTACTGTGCGAGCAAGAGATGTTACAAGTTACAAAAATAGCAATCGATAGCTTTAGGCACCATTGACGTGTAATAAATAGGAATTCTCTTTATTTACTCCACACATTCTTCCAGTCACATTAAACCACTATTTAGAATTTACCACCACGCACAGAGTAACATACTTCCTCAACATCTTCTCAATATTCTAGCACGCGCACACAAACAAAATAGGCACGGTCATACAAACAAAAAACCCAGGGACGCAAAACGAGATATGTGAATAGTATCTCTGCTCCATTTCCCCATGCATGGTATAGTCCCACAGACACACTCATTCAGACATCACTCAACCTAAATAGTGTTAAAAAATTATAAATTAATGAATAAAAACGACTGCAGTAGGCTGGCTTTGATAACATTGCACTTTTTCAACTGAAGAAAAAAAAAGGTCGGTTCCACGCAGGATTTGGTCAGGAGCATCGCAGTGAGACAAGCCGCGTGTAGGCCTACTTGCAAAACTCGTTATAGAGATACTCCTACACGACGGTGACCTTGTCGATGACTGCATACTTTGGTGGCTCTTTAGGTGGAAAGGCCCACACCTCTGAGTATTCTGGAGGCGGCGGCGACGGCGGCGGGGACGGCGGAGGCTCGGGGCCCTGTCCTAGCGGATGCCCGGACGAGCTTTCCGCCTCCTCGCGTTTTGCCTCGCGCGCGGAGTCGGCGTCGAGGCAGCCTTCCTCTTCCGCGACGGCGGCGGAGGACTGTTCTAGCGTCTGGGCGGCGAACTGCATCTTGTTGCGGTAGTTCTTCATAAAATACACGGCCAGGTATTTGGCACACGCCACCAGCCACAGCACGGAGAAGCAGTAGTTGGCATACTTGTACGTCCCCGTCAAGTCAAAACTGAGACCTATGAACGGCAGAGTAACAAGATACACAACATCAGTCACACCAATACAATACCGAGTGAAAACGTATAATACCTGTGTAACAATAATTATGGTGTGATTTTTGCCTTTTTGGTTTCAAGCAGGGCTTTATCTTGCCTTACAGCGTCTCATGTCCATCTGTTTCTGTTTAATCGCTCAAAAAATATACATTTGAAAAGCAACGTTCATTTACCTGCCGTGACGACATTAAAAATCTACTTCTCCTCCTAACCCACGCAGTGAAAGCCAAACGAAAACAGTTTCACAGACATCTGGAACGCGGATGATGAGTTTGACGTATAAACTCCCATTTTCAATGATTTTCCAAATTTTAGAGTGAAATGAGACATGTCCGTTATATGGACGTTAACGCGAAACTCACTGTGCCATAGTTAGTCGCAATCTTTTCCATGGAAAACCAAATCTCTGAGATAATTACAATGAATTAGTCATCTATAGGTGTGATAAATCTGACGGCATGTGGGTTGATTTTTCTGAGCATAAAATGGTCCTCTCAAAGGCGAACAAGATGACAAGTGCAGAAAAGTCAAATCGAATGCACTGAGACTAGAGAACAAGATACAATGCTCGACTCACACGATGCAATTAAGAACCTCTTTCCAGACTTTGACCTAAGAATTTACTTCGATTTCCGCAAAATCAATCCACGTGGTTTTGACTGACGGAAGGTTGACGACTCTCACCTGGTATGATTGGGGCCAGCAGGCAGCCGAGGCCTGTCATAAGGAGGATGAAGGCAAAAGACTCCTGGTGGACGGCGTGTCCGAATGTCTCAACGGACGCGGCGTAGATGATCGAGTACAGGATAGCTCTGGCTATTCCAACAACTGCAACGAAAAATTAAACAATATGATGTGATTATAGGTGTACTACAGTCAAACCTGTCTATAGCGACCGCCGTCTACAGCGACCACCTGCCACATGCGACCACTAAACACAATTCCCAAAAGAGAAAAGCCATGTTAACGACATTGCCTAAAGCGGCCACCTGTCTATAACGGCCACTTTTTCCGTCTCACTTGGGGTGACCGCTATAGACAAGTTCGACTGAACATGTAGTTGTAGACATGTACTAGTACTGTGCGTCCTTGAAGAGATTCTACCTACAAGAAGGCCGATCAAGTTTGACTCAGCGCTGCTGAGAGGAACACCGAAGATTAAGGGCTATATGGTATCTGAAAGATTACTTAAAAATTTTGGGTTCGACTTTGCAAACAGAATGTAACATCAGGTATGGTGTCAAGAGGAATTTTGCTCTTTAGTTGGACTCTAACACGGATTTGTTGCATTCTTCTGTGTATTACCAGATATTCGTAGACGAAATCTTGGAAAACTGAAATGAGGACGACCAACAGGATTTTTTTTTTCTTCTACGTAATATAAGATATAGCGTGATAATATCAAGAACTTCATTGGAAAGATACGATATTGAGAATTCTTGATCAGACAGAGATTTGGGATTTCAGGTCGGATCATTTCGCCAAAAAAAAAGACAATGAAAAGGCCTTGCTTGTCGACAAGGAATACTCTGAAATTTTCACACTTCTGATGCTTGGACACTCTTGACGAAATGCGAATGAAATGTCTGGCTAGTTTCATACATATGTTTGTTTATGCACTGTAGTGCATGCAATGTTTATTCAAAAGAACTTTACAAGAGCAGTTAAGACAATGGCATATTTACTACTTGGGTAAACAACTTTTGGGTGAAAAGAAAATAGACTCTGCTCTGAATGCAGACGGAGTGGAGGCATGATATTTCACTTTCAACGCACCAGTAACATATGTAATCATGGCTGCGGCCTGTGTCGTAACTGTAAGCATGAAAGTGACCCCCGCGTTGGCCAGACACACAGCCGGGATGATGAGAATGCGGGAGCAGGGCAGCCGGTCACCGACAAACGCCACGACCAAACGCGCCCCCGTGTCGACGAAGCCCAAAATGGACATGTACAACGCCGACCGCTCGTTGCTGTACCCCGCCAGCGTCATGATTTCCACCTATGGCACACAAGGAGGCAAAAAGAAACAAAATGGATGCCGTCAGATACCCACATCACTGGCACACATGCCGTAGCGCCTGTTAGAGCGATACGCTACATGTCACGAGAGTGTTAACTTAAAGGAAGTGACTATACATAAAGGCAGAATTTACTGAAAAATGATTTTAAATTTGTGTTAAAATAATTCTAAAAAATATACCAATCTCAAGGGGTCACCATTAATGCCATTTAATTGTGATTTTTTTTTCTGGCATGATAAAGAATGAATACATAAATTGAAAAAAAATGAAGATTGAAAATATGAATTGAATCCGAGCAATTTTTCCTGCCTTTAGGAGTTGAGATATTACTTACCTTCATATTATTTCATAATTTCTTATCAACTATAAAACCGAAAGACCATCAGATCTGATGATCAAATTTGTTTTGTCTCTCTCTTTAAAAAAAAAAGGGAATTAAAGAGACTATTTCTTTATGTTGGTCAAAACTCCTGTACTGGGTTAATTTTTTGGCTTTTTAATAAGACAGCAATCTGAAAAAGTGCAATCCAAGTTAGGAGAAGACATGTCTTCTTTACAAAGACCACACAACAGAAATGGGTTGCATATTAAATTGCAAATTCATACACATCATGCGAGCCATGCTTTACCATGAGGTACAGGTCTCAGATTTACACATCGGTATATATATGCTAATATGCGATGAAGAGGTGTAGATATCTATTCTTTTGAGCAGAAAATAACATCATACATGAGCTTTACAGTGGGAGTATATTGGTGTTTGATTTTATTTGAAGCATCCATGGCACAAACGCAATGTTACAAATATATTCTGGGAAAGCATGATACATGGATTCTTAACAAAATGCTTCTCGGTATACATTGGATTTGACGATAGACACTACTACACGTGACTTGTGTGTATTCTTCGTTTCTGCTGCTACTGAACAAAAGTCGACGGAATATCAAAATGAAAATCAAGAGGTCACATAACAACACGCATCGGTCATCTCACTTCATTCCAGTTGTTTAAAGTTGTAATAATATCCCAAAATTTCCTGGAACAGCTTCGGGGGGAAAAGAAATTGCCGTGCAGACGTGGCGAGCTGATTACAAGACATTTACAAGTCTGCATATCAATGAAACTATTTTAAACACTTTGTTTGATGTTTAAAACATCTTTCATTTCCTGCATCTATTAATTTGATGAAATTTTGCCACTCGCCATGAAAATGGTTTAAAAATCATGTTGGATTTTTGTTATTCGATGATAAGTTTTCCCACAAAGATGAGGAATATTTAATAAAAAAAGATGAAAACAGAAGGCAACAAGTAACAGGAAAAACTGAACACGAGAAATAATATCTTTTCCTCATCTCATTTTGTCATATATTCGCCATAAACCTAGGGAAGAATTTAAAAATGGTTCAGTGAATTAAAAAAAAAAGAATTTTCCAGACGGGATGCCATTGATGGCATGTATCCTGAGCAAAACATTATGAAAACGAAATGGAAAAAAAAAATGACGATCATTAAAAAAAAAAAATACGATTGATGATCTATCGATGTTCGTCGAGATCGAAAGATGGAGGTCTCAAAGTGACGTCAAAGTTGAGGCGATATCGCTGACTGTCGCTTTGAAAGAGCCATGGAGTCGTCGAATGTATCAGAGAAAAAAAAAGTAAAAAAAGACCCTCTTTAACTTGAAATCCCCAGGATATCTAGATAACTGACTGCGGTCATTTGGAGCAACCTCTGCTAATGTGGAATGGTTGTCAAATTGTGGGCTTTTTTTAGTACGTATTTTGGAACAATTTGGAAATTTGCAGTGAGTGAAATAGAAAGTAAAACGATACGAATGAAATGTCTGCAACCAACCATAGCGTAGAACCGACATTGCCACTCGCACGGTAAGAAACATGAAGAAATGGAGACGCTAAATTCATTCATCTGCACAGCGTCACTGCCTGATTATGAACGGCAAATAAGTGCCAATCTTTGCAAGCTCGACTATTTTCTTGCCATTCTGAGCAAGCCAGAAAACACTAATGATTAAAATGAGAACGTACACTTTTAGCTCTCACTGCAGAAACATTCTCATGGTCTCCAGCTTGAAGAAAATTGACCAAATGTTTTCAAGCAAGAAAACTTCATACTTCTTTTCTCTTCATTATCATAGATTTCTTTCTACTTCGTACGGCTTTGAACTGGCCTGTTCATCTAATTACTGCATAAATTATACACAATTGAAGCAGAAAGAGTTTGTATTATATGCATATTACACACTTTTGGCAGGCTTCTTCTTGTTTCTTGTACATTGCGATTGGCAAATTACTGGTTCGTACGAGCAAATACAGCACACATGGCTGTTTCAAATGAGGGTTAATCCAGTCTGCTTTGTTCCTCACATACTATGTTTCTTGAAAAATGTTTTTTTTTTTCACTTCACATGCCTGTACTTCAATCATGAATCTAAAGCAAAGTTGGCCAATGGGACGAACGCGTCCTTGGCACGTCACGCATTAGTGGTGATAGTAATTTGGTAGTGAGATCTCTTTATAAGATTATGATCAAAATCAGGTAGCTTTATGCAGCTAGCATTCGTTTCACAAACATCTCAAAATGTCTATTAAACAGCAGTTCATCTAAAAACAACTTTCCTTCACCAATTACCTGCGAGATAATGGCGTAACGCATTTTTTAGGCTATGAAACGATTTTGTTGTTTTGTTTATCACTTCTGAAATATATCCAAATTGCACTCTATAAATCATGATTTTAATTTATGTAAAGCAGACCATATCTTCGTTTTCGTAACACGAAGAAAATAATTCTTGTTAGGTTTTTCTTTGTCATAACTGTGATGGAGGAACAAACCAGACTGTTTTACTGGCGCCTTATACTCACCAAAATGGCGCCAAACAGAGGAAAGTGGGCAAAAATTACATGGTACAGGCAGCATCAGTATCCTCCTTGGGTTGTGACACAATTTACTTTTGAATTTGGCAAACTTTGAGAAGTTCTTTTAATCGTAGCCTAGAGAAACTAGAAGACTTACAAGGCATCTCCATCTTCATGTCAAACATGTGAAGAGCCGTTTTCTTCTGTTTTTTTTTCCAGGTGCGAGCGAATTTGCAAGAATGATTGGTTCAGAATGCTGGAAGAGCATTACTCAGCTCAAACAATCAGATATAATTCCTTCGTGAAGTGCTTTGAGAAAATAGTGTATGCCAAAGTGGTTACTTGCACACTTCTTTTTCAAAAGTGTGGTTTACTGCGCAAAAAGGAAAATGAAAAATCATCCATGTGAAGACGCTTGACAAGAACTTGCAAGAAATCATAATTAAAATGTAAGTTTTTGGGGGGGTTTTTTGCCAAAATGATTAAAACAATTGCCAATGTCTAAGGAGTAGTGCTTATACTGAATCTCAGTACCTCCGGCATCATTTCAGATGGATCGGTTTTAGGTGTGTGTCAAAATCATTGCTCTGTGTGATCTAAGAGGAGAAATTTGTCTTTTTTTCAGTAAGCAGTAATCTTTACATGAGTTCTGTTGACTTCAAATGGATGATACGGAAGACAATCGCTTCCAAGAGAACAAACCTCTTCCAATTATTGAGGTCTACACGTGGGATGTCATGCATTCACATCTAGACGTCATTAAGATTGGAAGAAGTTTGTTTGCTTGAGATCTTTGTTTCTGCTTTCTTGTGCTCATTGGTGCTTTCACTAACAAAAATGAGCTTGAGATTATATCGATTTCGTTAGGTTCTGATGCTGCCTGTACGGGAAAAACAAACTTACGGCTGGAACACTCCCCGGAACAACAAGATTCGCTGTCCGGTAAACCCTGCTGATTTAATTTCTCCCAGTCGACCACATTCCCTTTCTCTCTCCCTCGCTTTCCACACATCCGGGTCGCTAGTTGAGGTTGAGTTCATCCATACAAGCCGGGAGAACGGCGTGCCTCGTCATCGCGGATTAGCTATCTGGGGGCCTCCTGGATTCTTTATCCATTCAAGAAAACCAGATGAAAGGCCTGGGTGCCGGAAAACGTGTAATGCCTACTAGAGCCAGCGAATGAAAGCAACAGCCTAAGAACGACTCCAATTGAAGCATGCATGACATGTGCTTGTGTGAGTCATGTGTTGTGTGTGGATGACTGTGTGTGCTTGAGCATGGCACTCAAAATGTGTGTTTCACCAAGTTCGCATGGCGTTTTTATGCACCTCTGTGTCACGTCTAGTGGTTTGGCTCACCTTGCTAGTGTTCAAGTGTGGTACGATGAAAGAAAGACCCATTCTGGATCGTCATTCAATTTATGGTGTTTCACGCAAACATGTATAGGTCATGTCACCTTGCCTGCTTTGATTTTCTTCTTGGTGTGTGTGTTTTGTTTTGTTTTTTTTCACTCTGTAAAACTGAAAATGCGATGTTTCTGCTAATAGCATGATGAGTACATATCGTGCTACATTCGTTCTTGTAGGATGTTCCCTACTGGGAAAAATAAATGAATAAAATAATATCCTTCCTTGAAGCTTGAGCTTAGATCTATCAGTTGGTATTGGCTCATTTTATCTCCCTCCTCTTTTCGACAACCCAGTCTTTTCATCACCTTTTCTTAAACGGAGAAAGGATCTCGCAATGCAGCTCCCCAGAGTAGCTTCATCCAGGCTGGTCACGACCCTCGACCGACAGGGTGAGACGCCCGTCTAGGTCCAATGCCACCCAAGAATGGACGTCCCCGGGTCCAGACTGCAGGGCCGCGTTAACACTCCGATCACCGCCGGGCCCATCACGGTGGAACCATCGGCCACAGTATTAGCCTGACCCGGAAGTCAATGCACGTAGTGCTTCCACTTGGGGGAGCGATTTCGTGTGCCACGAACAGGTCACGCACTTGCAGAAGACTCTAAGTGGCTGCATGTATAAGAGAGAGGCATGGCTAGGCAGATGCGGGACAAAGTCGAATATCTACTACACTTGATGTTGTCCTGGATATGCCTCAATGGACATCTGCTATCGACGTACACAATTTTTTTTCCTCTCTCGCTCTCGTTCTACTTTGAAAGGTCCGAAAGATAACGATTAAAGCTTGAGTATTATCAACATATAGGGACAATCAAATAAATATCATTCCCTTTTAGGGGGAGGCAATTCATTGCTGCGGGACTCATGCAAATTGGCAAAATTCAAACGTAATGAAATAAGAAAGAAACACATGTGACAAAATCTACATGGTCTATGTGTAACTTCATGTAGAGGTAAATTATTCTGACCACGAGAGGTTTGGGAAAACGGCAAACTGAGGTGTACGTCAGATACATATTGAAGAACTAAAAAGGCAAAACAAACCGCGACACAGTATATATGTGGAGGAAAAAAGAAATAAACCTATAACTGCCACATAAAAGCTGCTATATTTCGTTCGGGTTTAAAGCACACATGTTTATATTGTGATTCTCTTTCTGTTATCTTGTTTAAAGTTCTGTTTCTCTCCGTTTCTGTCATAATTTACGTTTATAAAGGCTGAATTTTAATACAGACACGACAAGCACAGGATCACTCACCAGATTTATGGCGTTGCAGAGGAGAACCATGCTGGATATCAGCGTCGCCAGACCAAAGATCCAGTGCATGGGGTCCTTCAGGAGCAACTTGTAGTTGTCCTTGGATTTACGCAGCTTCTCCTTCTTCCGTCTCAGAGCGAGTTCTTTGGCGTGCAGTTTCCTGAGTCTGTCCTCGTCAGGATTAGGGGTAGCTTCCGGCGACCTGTCCTGCGGGGGCAGGGGCGGCAGCCTGTAGAGCGAGCTGCAGGCGAGGCCGCAGACAAGGATGACGGATGATATGACGCGGAGAGACGACCTCCAGCCGAAGCGGTCGAAGACGATCTCCATTACAGGGCAGAAGATAAGCATCCCTGTGAAACGTTGTCGGGTTAATTAGGGACAAAACAATCATCAAAACAGGTGAAATGGTTTGCAAGTTCCGAAAGAGACGATAAAAAGTTTAAAGAGTACCCCCGTAATAACGAACACAGTTATAACGAAATTCTCGTTACACAAAGAAAAACACTCAGGTCCCAACATTATTGTCTACTTATCTTTATACACTTTATTGTTTGGCTATAACGAAATATAACAAAAGAAAACTGCCGGTCCCGAGAAACTGCGTTATAGCGGACAGTTGCCTGTGTATGATTTCGTAGGGAGCTATTACGATACATCGTTTGCTACGGTCTAGATTTATAGCACCCTGTAAGACCCAACAAAATAACTATTATAAGTAACACTCTGGTAACGGTGGGGTGACATGATAACCTCATTACACGCAAAATTAGAGAGAAACACGAATTCTGCAATTCTTCAAGTTGTTCAGTAGACTAGGTCACTGTGTTACTGCAGACAGATTAACAATCAACGATTGTGTCTTCACCTCAATTATACGGCTCTACAGGTGCCATACAGGTGCTATATAGGTCTACCTTATCAATGACTCACCTATAGTCGCTCCTACGCCGGGCAGCGTTGTGGGCATGGCGCACTCGTGGCTTTCGAAGTAGGCAATGACGACGTTGATGGTGCTGACGAACACGAAGTTGATGCCGACGCCGAACAAGAGACCAATGGTGATGAAGAGCACCCATGCTTCTTCTACGTACGTCGATGCGAAGAGGCCGACGAAGCAGAGAATGACGCCGACCACGGTGATTAAACGAGGTCCGAGTCTTTGGTAGATTGCGGTGATAAGTGGCGACAAAAGAACTAGGGCCCAAGCGAGAGAGGCTACCCAACCTGTGTGAACAAAATCAAAGGATTCGGTTATTGGCGCTTTTGTACATCTGGAGACATAAACACAATGGACACGCGAGGACATTTCATTTACCGTAATTTGCGTCCTAAATCCCACCCTCGATCGGCGTGTGACGACACGAAGAGCGTGTTCCACTCGTACGCCCGTCGAGATGGCCCATGCACTAGCTATACCGCTGAAATGCTAATGGAAGATCGAAAATTAGCTAATCACTGCAATGCCTTTCCAGTTTAGGTCAATTTGGCCCAGATGCTGTCGATTACGCCGAGCTCTCATCAACTGCTTCCTTAGGTTTAACATTTCGCAATTCACCTGTTTCTGTTGCCGAGGATTGCAGGTCCCTTCTGAGGCACATGTAGAGGACACCAAAGCTGTTGAAAAACCCCATAAAGCACGCAAACATTAACGACGAGGCTATGGTAAGAAGCCATCGGTAGTACCGAGGGCTCTTCCATAGTGTCGTCATCAGTGATGTCATACGCGAGATCCCGCGGCGACTTCTGACGGCTTCGTCGAATCCCTCGCCGACATGGAGCTGCGGCGTGCCGGGACCGATGCTCTGCTGGGACGAACGGAGAGCGGCTCGCAGAGGCGATTCGTCCGGCCAGATGGACGAGAGGTCCCGCTGGGAGACACACTCGTAGACGATCCGGCTGCTTCCGGAGTTCATGCTGTTCGCCCCAGTGATCTAGTCGTGCAGCTGTAAGGCAAGAGGAACAAACGTACAGACGTGATTGAGCCAAGCCCACACTACAGGCTGATGCAAGAAATGATGACATTTTCAGCGGAGCAACTTTGCAGGCACATAAACATACGGAGGGTACACATCCAGCATGAGACCTAAGTGAAAATGAAAGGCACTTTTAAAGAAAGATTTATGTGCACATGCATAAAATAAGACATTTGCATTTAATAAATCATGTAATTCGTGTGTATTTTTGTCCTTCTTTGTTTGTATACGGTTGAAAAAAATAAACAAATAAAAACACACAACTGACGAGACAATAGAAGGACGAACCAGAGGTGGAAGAAAATCACGCGATTGTCTTATTACAATATCGAAAACCTAAAGAAGAGTTTATGACTGAAATGTACTTTTCAGGTTGAATGCAAAACAAGAACAGTAAAATATGTCTTTGTTGCGTACGCTTCCAAGTTCTCTTATAAACGATCGTATACATCCATCTAGTTGCTGACATGTCATGCTATCTCGAGAGCAAAGAATACTCATAAGAGTTTCATTATACTCATTTAAGTTGGTATACGCTGCACAATGTCTATCTTCGTGTGGACAAAGGGCTACTCCTGAAGCCATACATTTTTATAATAGCGAGATTTAGATCTGTGACGCAAAGGCTATAAAAGACGACGCAGCCTCCCGGGTTGAACAATGGCAACAGCTGCTACGCGCATGTGCAGAACACCATTTTCGGCCTAATTAGCGTCGTCTTAGCGTTCGCGTCGCAGATTTAAAGCTCGATAATGAATGCAGAGATGACGCACTTCGAAAAGAAGCCGACTTCTCGGTCTTCTCTGGAATCACTTGTTTGGTTTAAAAAAAAAAATGTTGCTATTTCATAGCGACTTGCAATAATCATAAAAGATTAGTCGATTTCTTGACGTAAGTCTACATGCGTAACCTCATCAGATAAAATCTCCGTGGAAACGTTTTTTCTATTTCCATAGCAAACCAACAGCTTACTAATATCTCTTTTATCATCATTATTTTCTCTCTTTTTTTTTTTTTGGTATGATTTTGATTTTGATTTTGCCAAAGGTAATTCTAGGCCACAGAGTGTGTGTCTGTTTATTTTATTCTTTTTTTTTTTTGGGGGGGGGGGGTACTTTAGGTTTAAGATGAGGTGCTCCTGTAAATTTCGCAGTATAATGTATTACGAGTTACAATCAGCAATCTATCAACAACTATCAGCAATCTATCATCACTTTGCATTTACGCGCAATTTTCATGTGTTAGAGTGATACACATTCGGTGCTCTACACTCGGTGCTCTACACTCTACACTGCTCTTTACTCGGTGTCAACTGCGGCGACCTATGACCATGCGGGCGTGGATGCCATTATTCTGGAAAGCAAAACAATCCTTGTGTTGGCGTATACGACTCCGTGACTCGGTTTCACTTCAGTTCCCGTATCACGATCCATGATCCAAGACGAAACAGGATTCGCCTGGCTATCACTTAAGTACCGAAGTGAGAGAACCGCCTTAAACCGGATCAAGATATGCAAAACATCATCACTGCCAAAGTCAGATAGCAAAAAGGGTTCCACTTAATGGCCGTAATTACATATACCCGCCTACACGAAGCAAGCTAGGTTGCAAGAAACCTCACAAGTACAAGGTTTCGGCCAAGTCACGTTGCTGCACTGTTTGTTGTTGTCTTTCTAGTCCTGCTTGTTTTATGAGAATGGTAACCCGTAACGTAAGCTTGAAAGGGATAGGCCGCAAAGCGAAGACTGAGTGGACTAAAACAATATCGTGCCCACACGCAGAAGAAAGATTGATGTTGAGGCATTTTGTCATTATCAATACTTCGAAGTGTTATAAAAATATCCCACAAACAAATCTTTTCCAGGAAAACGTTTTGAAAAAGGAAGCTGTATCATATTACATTGCGCCCTGTGCCGTCTCTTTTTTGCCTGGTTTCATATCGTTAATACAAAAATAAACACACACAAACACGCAAACAGTTGAACAGTATCGGCGAATTCGATACGGATGATAACTTCCGTGTGTGTTGGGCCTCCGGCGTTTGTCGGGTGACTTCACGTGGACTGCATGTGGACTGCTGAAGATCGATGGGCATGACAAATTCAGCTTTGCCTGCGAATACTCGTGATCAACTGAACAATCCCGTTTCACACAGCGCAGTATAACCATGGAGCTACAACGTACCTCCATAGTCTAACCATTGTGTTTGTCACAATACTCACGGGGTCGCATAAATTGATAATAATAAAGTCTTCTTTATCCAGGGTAGCCTCTTCAGTGTTTCTACCAGAGGGCCCTGCCACTATTATTACCCTCGTGTTGCCAGCTACCCATTTATACACCTGGGTCGAGAGGGACATGGTGGGTAAAAACTTCTTGTCCATAAGAAAAGGAAATAATATGTAGGCCCTACGTCAGAAATATAAGATAAGATCTTGAACATATTGAGTCTGCTGCGATATGTACATGATCTGAATTATCCCATTTGATATAAAAAGTAATGGATATGTTTAGTCTGATTATCATTATGTGATGTAGATGGCAACATTATACGTGCAAGTAGTGCAAGTATAATATTGAAAGTAATCGTACACCAGCCCCCGTGGGTCTCATTATGACATTGTGTCGAAGAGCCAATTACAATTCGAGGATGGCGTAATTATCCTCATTAGCTCGACATAATTCCTCTACAGACCTCTAGCGCGTGAGTGACGGCGACCTATACATGGCCCAATAACATGTAATGGCTTTGGATAAGCGAAAGAAATGTAATAATCGGTGACTCATTCATGAGCAGACCAATTGAAAGTCAGGTGTCAGCCAACAAAATTACATGTGGGTATCATTGTCAAACGAATCGACAGCATTCATTGCGTGACTCCTACATTCCTATAATGATTTCTTTATTTGATTTGTTATCCTTTTCAGAGAATTTCGGAGGAAGGAATGCCCTCCTTTAATTTTTGTTTTCATTGAGAACCACTACCCTTTAATTTATGTTTTCATTGAGAACCAAAAGTAGTTGATACATTAATACGAATAGTGACTCGATGAACTTTTCCTTTCGAGAAGGTCAATAGCATTTTGCGCCAGTATAAGGAGTAACACCGAAACTCGATTCTTTACACTTGACCCGTCACTCGCGTGCGCCAACGCTTTAAATTATACACGAAGACACTCCGACATCATGACATTATACACAGCACTGTCTAGACGGCTGCTGAGCAGTATCCATTATGCATTCACCTGATGGTACCGTTTCGTGTCGTGGTGCTCATCGAGTCGCATTCGATGAGAGACGGGGTGGGGGGTGGGGGGGGGGGGGGGGCCTCCGCTCACAACATTAAGCCTGCAGAAAATGACCGGTGCCGTGGGGGTGACTCGTTCACGTACGGACAAATCTTTTCTGCAGATGATCATGTCTGTTTCACGCGAAGCAATAAACAGAAGATGCTACTGTTTATCGGTGTGGTTTGAATACACAGGCATAGGCTACTGACATATCGGAAAACAGACAAAAGAATAAATCGCTCTCTTGAGACTGAGGTGCCCATCAAGAACCCATCAAGTCGGATCCTTCGATGTGTGATTTTCCTAGTTGTGAAAGGGAGTGAAAGGGCAGGAGAGAGAGAGAGATGAAGAAGGCGGAGAAGAAGAAGAAGAAGAAGCCTGTTAGAAGGAGAAAGAGAGAGACTGCAAGTTGGGAAGATATGACGAAATAATTTATATATCTTCTCCTCGTAGATCAAGATTTTTCCCGATGAAAAACGTCTACGACTATTATTTATGCCCTGCAAAGCACACTCAGTACAGTGTATAGAACCCAGTAAATTCACTACGCTGAGAGTCGCATGCATGCTGTGTTTCTTGCGCTGAAACACACTGAAACGATACCCTTGGAAATACAATTGTAATCGGTACCTCATAACTAACTCAGTACACCACATTGTAATAAGCGAGGCACTGCTCCGACTACGGATGTATTGTAGAGCCGCTGTACGTCAAGCACCTAGTCTTCGATCCAGCCGCGAGTCGGCAAGCTTTTCGGCAAGCTTTGTCCAGGGTGGCGAACATGCGACATTTACTTCCCACCTGCTTCCAAAACAGTCAGCGCCTAAAATTGATAAAGAATCATTTCCAAAATTCAAGTGAGCGGTACCGACATTATAGAGCGCTCTTCTCGAATACACTGATCTTGCGCTGCAGAAAACTGCTTCTCCAAACATACCTTTCATCTGATGGGCTCGAGAAGGTATAGTAGTGCAAGGGCACCCCTGTACAAATACGCAAGTTAGTACATGTAAGATGAGCAAAAGATGAGTGACGAGAACAGATATTATGTGTGGAGTCATATACCGAATAATACGTGTGGACTGTGAGTATATTGCACAGCTGCAAGATGACTGATAGCGTGATGACAGGGATCTTCTGGTGAAGGGCCAAGTCTGCCGCAAACCAACGATACTGATAGGGCTGACAAACTTGCACCTTTTCATATTATTCTTGGCACCACTTAAAGGACAAGTTCACCTTCATAGACATGTGGACTAAGTGAATGCAGCAATATTAGTAGAATATATCAGTGAGAGTTCGAGCAAAATCGGACGATCCGTTAAAAAGTTATGAATTTTTGAAGATTCTGCTCAGTCATCGCTGGATAAAAAGACTACTATAGTTTATGATGTCACATGAGTACAACGATATAAAGAAAGAATAAAGAAAATTCAACATATTTCCAGTTTTCTCGCATAACACTCGACTTCTCTCTGTCAGAAGGCAGGGGGAATAATATTACCCATAACATACGTCAGTAGCAAGTCGAAGAAATGTGCACTTTATTCAAAAAGAAAAGTTTTGTGAAATTCTTTTTTTATTTTCCTTATATAGTTATATGCATGTGACATCATACACTGTAGTAGTCTTCTCTTCCAGCAGTGACTGCGCAGATACTTAAAATATTCGTAACTTTTGAACGGATTGTCCAATTTTCCTCAAACTTTCACTGACGCGTTCTACTAATATTGCTGCATTCTCTCAATCCTTATGTATATGAAGGTGGACTTGTCCTTCATTAAATTTAAATAGGCAAAAGAAAATGAAAATACGCAAATATCAAGAAGAAATACCGACGAGGAACAAACCTCCTCCCATGAATGACTCAGCGGAACGTCTTGCTTTATATCTCCCCTTTAGGTATCATCATTATTTCTTCTATCTTTTTTTTTTACATTTTTCTCAGCTGTGAAACGCTTGAAATGTTTTATACGATAAACAGATTCTTGTGCCTTTCAGAGCAAGGATCCGCAGAGACGAAAAGTGTCCACAATGTTAAACAAAGGTGGTTGAATATCCAAGGCTAGGAATTGCTGGTATTTTGAGATACTTCACACACATTAAAGGGATCGTATAGTTTTGGTTGAGATTTAATTTCAGGTTTCTAACATTTTTGGTGAGATAATGGGAAACCTCTTATGAAATATGAAAGAGCATGTAATTCCATGAGGAATTCAACGTTTATTTGATGCAAATAGGTTTTGAAATGGCTGAGATATCCAAAACAGAGCGATTCTAATAAGTGTGGGACCCACACTTTATTACGATCGCTTTGTTTTTCTTTGTTTTTGGATGTTTCAGTCATTCCAAACCCGTTTTTCATCAAATAAACTTTGAATTCCTTTTAAAATGGTGTGCTCTGCACTATTTCATAAGTGTTTTCTTGGTATCTCGCAAAAAGTTAAAAGCCCAATTCTCATCTCCACCAATACTGTACCATCCCTTTAAGTGGTCATTATTTTCTATCGAGGTATGGAGTGAAGTATGGAATCCGTCTCCCTTGCTTTAGGGCAGAACGCAATATTTGGATGAACACACACACACACACACACACACACACACACACAAACACACACATACACACACACACACACTCTCTCTCTCTCTCTCTCTCTCTCTCTCTCATACACAAACAGCTCTGTTTTATCCAGATCCTCCACTGAACTTCTATGCCAGTGGAAACGAATGACCGTACTGGAAGGCCGGAAGTCGCTATTATGTAACGACTATGTTTGGGAGAGTTCCTGGAGCTGCGGCTACAACATTGAGATTGGTGCATGAATTACAAGGTTCTGATCGAGATAAATATATGATAGCTTGCCTAACTAGAATTATATTAACGGAGTGACTGTACCATAATGACAATCATGCAGGCGTTATACTGCCCCGAAAGATATTCGGCTCTGATGGTGCACATTAAAGCATAGGGTCAGGGTTTCTTGAGCCATATCGTATGATTTCAGGTATATATCTTCTCAGGATCCAACGGCAACTTCGTGAAAGGTGGCAAAATCTTCGTGTAGTCGTGGTGTTTCCTTCGTGTGTCCGTCGGGTAAACTTATAAATAAAGATTTACATCTTCGTGTAGCCTTCGTGTGTAGTTCAGGGCCCCATTTCATAAAAAGTTGATATGATAGCAACTCTTGCTGGAATGGCAATTGTCATAGTAACGACAAGAATCCAGCTTCCTGATTGGCTGTTACAACTGGAAGTTGCCATTCCAGCAAGAGTTGCCATCCTAACATCATTCATGAAATGGGGCCCAGGTGTTATCTTGTGAGTCGGTGACCATGGAGCTACAGCACAGTGTAGCTCCATGTTGTGACCTTCTTCAGTTCAGTTCAGTTCAGTTTTTATTTCTGCATTTCAAAATCAATACAAATCAACAAATCAACAAAATACTCACATAGTCATTTACACAGCTAATATTCGTAACGTTTGGATCTTACATACATTTTCTTTTATTTCAAGAACGAATATCATATATGAAAGGAAGCAATAGGAAATGATCAAAATGAAATGCAGGGGACCATCATCATAAGCTAAGCTTGACGAGGAAGATGGCCCCAGGTAAAGAGATACATAAAGTAAATCTTGCCACTCACTGAGTGGGGGGTAATTGTGCAAAGGGCACAACGAAGAGATACGTAAAGAAAATCTTGCCACCCACTGAGTGGGAAGTAATTGTGCGAAGGACGTGCGGTGCAGTGCGGTGTGCACTGTGTTGGGATGAATCTTGGTTTGTCCGTTGAGTGTTATTTTGTGTATCAGTGTGATGAGGTGAATGTTACTTCAGTTATGGCCGTGAACTCATTGTTTAGGGTGTTTGTTGACCAGGTGGTATGAATATGTATCGTACTTACTTCGGCTCTTGATTGGCTGTTGACCACGTCAACTTCGCTCGAAATTGAAAATTTCCCATTCGTATCGCCATCTTGGGTCAATTTCGGGACATTTTGACGCCACCCTGACGGTTCCCCAACACCGACGAAGTCGTATTGTAATTTGGCTCTTTATGTGTGCTGAACACGAGTCGTTTGCTTGAAGCTCACTAGTAACGGCAACAATGCACTTAAAATAGTCAAGAGGCTACCGACAGGACTGTAAAGAATACTACAGGTATTATTGTTTACAACGATCATGGAGCTACAATGCATACAATCTGGAACGCACCGGTAGTGCATCGTGAAAATGTCTTGGGTATGACACGGAGAGGGAAAATAAAACTTATGAAGAAATGCGGCGGTGTTATGGTGTAACGGCATGTAGCGCTATATAGCAACGATGACTTGTTTCTTTAACAAAATGGCGTCGACGAATCTCCGTCGTACATGGCCCTTGAGGCACGAATCAACTATTCATTAACTTGTTTACTTGGCATTTCAGCTCCCGTGAACGCTGGGCGAGCGGTGCTGGGAGGCAGAAACTACCGTGGGGTGGTGCTGGATGGAGAGAACACGAATGTTGGATAAGAGTGATGATAGATGTGTATGAAAATTGACAAAATAATAGAGTATGTCAATCAAAAACATAAGGAAATGGAGACGCAACTAACACACAAGTAGCGTACCGCATATTCACAATAATATTATCTTGTGAACGAATTTTTCCCCCTCCTGTCTCATCAAATTTAATTGCCGCAATATTCTCATCCTGTTCGCAGCCATTTTGTGCAGAAATATTGCTTAACGGTCAATTGCGTGTGGCTACAGTAGATTAAGGCGCAGTTTCACAACTTGCGAAAGACTTTACGAAATAATAGAGCACTACGAGTTACACATTAATCTGGCACTGAGGCCCTCAAATTACTGTGACATTATATGCATGACTTTTTAAAGGATTGTATAGAGTTGGTTTGGATGGGGAGTTCAGATCTTGACTTTTTGCGAAATAATTAGGAACCACTGACGAAATATCGAAGAGCATACAATTTTAAGCGGTATCTAAAGTTTACTTGATGAAAATCAGTTTAGAAAACTTTAATACATCCAAAACCAAAGTAAAGCAATATGGCACTAATGAACGATGGGTCTCATCTTTTGTTAGGACCACTTTGTTTCTGGATATGATATCTCAGCCATTAAAAAATTCCTCTTATAGACTTGCATACTTTTTATTTCATGAGATGTTTCTCATTATCACACACACACACACACACACACACACACACACACACAATGGAAACCCATCTCAACAAAGACCTGTTCCTTTAATTCATGATTCACTGCAGGCTTCTAAAGGTTAAAGTCGAAGTTCCAAGTTGGTCTCAAAGATATGACGTAGCGCAAAGAATATAACATCTTAATGCTTCATCGCTGGAAGGAAGGCGCAGCGAATTTCCAATTCTGTCATCTCGTTGCCATGGTTACACATCCTCCCGAAATATCTAACTAGCTTCCGGAGATGCGGCGTAAGAAGAGATCATAATTGTAACGCCGTACTAAAATATGCACGCGTTTAGTCATCCTTGTATCTTCTCGAGCCCTCTCATCTGCGTGGGCGATGTTTCCTTGGCAATGCAAAGACCCCAATCCTCCCTCTTTCGGCGGGAGATCTCACGCTTTGAGGCCTTTATCACAAATTTTCCTGTTCTCCCACTTGAGTTTGAATTCTCCCAGTCTATAGGTGTGTTTCTCCTGCTTAAGATGTATTTCTCCCTTTAAGCTTAGTTTTCTCCCACCCAACTTCAGTTTTGTCATATATTTTCAAAAATAAAGCTAAGATAGCACGTACCAGAGAGCATCAACCCAGTACATATCATCAAACCCTTGAGCTGGATCTGGGTCGCAAGGGACGTTGTGCTTTGCGCACCTGAAATTTCGCGAATTATGATCCAAATCTCCAGTTGAAGAAATCTCCACATTTAATTAATGCTTGGGGCCCCGTTTGGGGTTGGAGTCTCTGGAAAATGTTAGCACATTTAGGACAGTAATGTTTGTTACACTGAAGAGCGCCTACAAAATATGGTTCAATATAGACTATAATGGCTTCCCCAGCATACATTCTAACTGTGGTATCTATACAGTAGCCTACTGGTCGTCTGTATGACCAAAAGCACACAGGCGCGTCGCTGTCCAACCAGGGAGGTAAGACCTCCCTGGTCCAACCGAGCGAAACTCCTTTCATTGCGATCAGCTGTCCGCATAACCGGTTAAAGGTCGA
The DNA here is from genome assembly GCF_040938485.1 of Diadema antillarum. Taxonomy (NCBI): domain Eukaryota; kingdom Metazoa; phylum Echinodermata; class Echinoidea; order Diadematoida; family Diadematidae; genus Diadema; species Diadema antillarum. The sequence goes on from NW_027271081.1 coordinate 4,640,042, forward strand.
TATTATTATGCATTGTACATTGCAGCCAGCGCTACACAAATTGGATGCAAGGCGGAAAATCTACTTCTACCTCGTAGTTAAGCCGACAAAACAACAACCATCATAAAACATGGACCAGCTTTTATACCATCTATAGGCCTCCCTCAGAAGTCAGAACTGAGTGCCAGTAAAAAGGCTTCTCACATCATTTAACTTATAACACAGGGACGCGCTACACACACATTGCACACACATACAAACACATCCACACCCATTCAACTTTCACAAACATTATACAGACATTCACATGTCGAAACAGTTATATAGTCTAAATCACGCTTCTCTCACTAATCTCTTCTCTACGGGTCATCTCTAACAAAGTTGAAATATGTACCCAGCTGAACCTTTTAAGATTTACAAAGGCATAATGTTAAATCCAGCTTTGTACAAATTATAGATTCATTTTCTCCGTCTTTCTAGTAAAGAATGTAAAGCTAGATTCAGCGCGCCTTGAACGTTTAAATTGTAAGTCCATACCTGCAGCACTGCCAATGTCAACATTAAAATGCTAAAACTTGAAAAGCAAAATAATTCTTCACCATTTCCATGTACAATGTATTCAAAGTAGATGAAATTTTTTGCATTATAGAATATGGTCACTATAATTGTTATATTTCTCGTAATGCTAAACGAAGTTACAATGGCATCCTGTGTTAGCAAAGAGTTAAATTCGTGATGTAAAATGTTCTGTGAAGTCAGTAAAGATGTAACTCAAACGTTTTACTTTTTTTCTGAGTTCAAGGTCGAGAGAAATGTGATATAGAGATAGGAAATTTGATAATCATTGATTGCATTCATAAACCACCTAGCTTTTGATGTGATTCGTAAACCATCTGTTCCGTCCACTGTGAAAATCATGGGAAGGGGATAAAACAACTTTCGGCACACGACGCATCAAATGATTTTACTACAACACCCTGTGTTGTTTATACCCGCAAATGGATGCAACGGCCGTTCTCACTCATAGCAGTGTGAAACGAGAAACATATTTGCAGAGAGAGAGAGAGAGAAAGAGAGAGGAGGGGGGGGGGAGAGAAAAGAAAACACTTTTCATGCGCAGTACGGTATATCAGTATACGTCCACTTACCTCTCACGTTTGGTGAAAAGCCAAGATGCGCAGGATCACAAAGAACGGAGCGAAACAAGGCTAATAATGGAAGACACAAATGATTTTTAAGAAGATTGGTAGTCCTATAGCTGATACCCAGTCTCAGTATTACCTTCACAGTTTCATCATCCGCCCCAGAAAATTTACAGTTTGATCAGCTCCGCCACCCGAATGATCGGTAAACCAACTCGTGTTTGCCAACATCTAAATAAACTTACCCCTTGAAAGTTGCGCGCTATAGTTTTCATTCCGGTCTGGTCTGTTGAACTCAATCAGATCGAATCTGAAATGCTCAATACTTTTGAACCATGTTAATAATCATAATTATGGAACACTTACCTTATATGTGGAAATCAAAAGGTTAATCCGAATCATCACCTTTCCGATCATAAGCCTCATTTTTTCTTTAACAGTTTGGCATAATATTATTTGGCTTGACTCGGCTTGACTCAAAAATATTTCGTGCAGACGGTATTGGGTATAGTGAATCGCCCGTGAGATGACAAAACTGCTCTCAAGAGCTCTGATTTAAAAAAAAAAATGACTTTCGTATATAGCTTAAAAATCAGCGTTAAGTTTAAAAGCCGCGATATAATGTCTTGATGTCATGATGACAAGCATATTAACCTCAGATCGAACGTTAATGATGGGCATATAGAGCTACATGTATATACTTACCAAGTAAAAACTGTGTGTCAGGTTCAGAGCAACGACAGCGGCATCAACATCACACGAAGAACTGTCGGAGAGAGAGAGAGACCAGAGCAGACGCAAATGGAAAAAATGGCTGCCACAAGATGTCAGAGGCAAATCGATGGAATTGTTGCGATGAAAAGTTGACGCTGATTACAGCGTTTGATTAAACTGGGGTCTGAGAATCTTTGGTGTGAATCAGCGACGAATCTTAGGTCATGTCTGTTATTTGGTACAAAATTGGACACGATTTTAGCAGGGAGGATTGTGAAGGTGACCGTTAGGGAGATTTTATAACGAATCTCAAATCGATCACAACACGCAAGCAGCCGACATGAAGATCATTCCGCGGTTTCACTCGGGAAAGAAAAGCAACTACATTGTAGATGTGCACGCACCCGGTACCCAATCACGTTGGCTCTGGTGTGCGAAGCAACAGACAGCTGCAATGGGGGCACCGGTCAGAACCGGTGTAGAGTATAAAATTAACATAAATTATTAGTTTCATGCTATTGCGCGCAGGCGCAGTGTTAACGTCGCCAGAGGCTTGGCTGGGGTTGATAATCAGATGCATGTGGAAGTCCACCTGCGTTTGTGGTAGAAGGACGCTTTCGCGTATAGTCTAGTAAAAGGCGTCAACTGACATAGTGAAATACAGATTGTACGTGTACTGTTTATTTCATTGGGGTGGCGCAAGCATGACTTTCGTATTCCTTTACAGCGTGTCATGAGAAACTATAACGGTTCCGGATTGCTATGAATCACAACCAACACAAAAAATTTGAAATGTTTATGATATTCGATCCCATACAATCCCGGCTAGTTAATTTTGCCTCGGGGAGAATTAAACGGCCGCGGACTGTCCTTGAACAAGGACTATCCCTTTCAACATTTTGCAGAGGCTGCCGCTTATGTTCTCTCTCAACAAGGCGAAATATATATAGTATACATGTACCTTTGTCACGTACCTACCATATTCAGTCGGAAATCTTGCATACATTCAAACTCTGTTCAATTAATCATTCGAAGGCACACCCAACGCTTTTCTTACATGAACTTAATAATTATATATCTTGCCTTATGTGGCGAGAGGGAAACCGAGACTGAATCGTTTATTTAGCTCGAGTCGTAATATACTTCCTTTATTTACTGAGCATTCAAACCAAATATTAACTTTTTTAAAGAGCGCCATCGAAATCAAACTGGTCATGATGGCGGTTTCCTGTATTTTCTAATTATCATTTAACGACAAGATGATACATGGATATGTTAATTAGATAATTTCTGAGGCATGTAATTATTACATTGGTTAAGATGTTCTCCTAAACTGTAATGAATTATACGTTGCACCTTGCAGGTCCCTTATACTAGTATTAAGTTATGTGTCTACAGTATGTTATATTATTTAAGTATCATGTTCTGTTTGGGTTTTGTGTGTGTGTGTGTGTGTGTGTCTAACAAAATACAGGAATTGAAAAATATAAATATATATTACCATGTACAAAACCCATACAAGCCAAACAAACCCAAACCAGATTGATTCTCGGCGACGAAAGTACGGTGCAGATAAATACGGATGTACAACTGGCTGCTGGCCATCTTCGGAAATAATATGTTCATTCACGCGCGTAATTGCCCCTACAGATTGCATAACGCAAACTTCGTATGATTGCACTTTTCAGGCTATGAGGTTCTCATAACTTTAACCGTGAACCCCACGCTGTGCTCCACTCTCTTTCGGGAACTATACATTAGCTGATTCTACATCATGTACATTGTACGTCTTATACGACACATGGACTCCAGCATAATTAAACAAAGATGAATAAAATTTTCTTTACCAAGCCTATGGGTGAGAACAGTAAACAATATGTCAATGAAAGAATAGCTGGGAGGAAGTCAGAGATAAATGTTTTGCTTTCCATTCATGGGATTCTGATATTGCATACAAGTATTTCAATGTGGTACGAGAAAGTACTCCGCTTTGTAATGATATCGTGATGCTCTATTGATAGGAAACAAAAAAGATTTATACATAAATGTACATGTATGTTGTACAAGTATTCGACATCAGGCCGCTACCAAAAACACCTTATCGTGCAAACATGCGTGGGAAACGTTGAAATGTCACCTGGTTCACATCTCGTGTTCACCTGAATAAAACTTTTGCCGCTCCTTTTGTTTAATGTGATTGAAGTCGTCTTCATCGTAACAGGTAGGGGATTACACTTTGTGTGAAGAGGTATCCTACACACCTAATTGGTCATCAAACTGAAACTTCTATCGAATTTTATCGCAGACAGAAATGTTACTTGTGTGAGTACAGCAATTTCTTACAGTGTTCTGTGCAATTTCATTTGCTGTTTATACGACTTTACTGATGCAGATGGTTGCTTGCCGAATTCCTGTAAATGTTTTCAAGCATTTTCTTTTTATTAGCAAAATCAATTTGATTTTCGCCCAGTAATTATTTGCACAATGCGAATTGTGCGCTTTTTAGTTCCTCTTTCCACGCCATTGCCTTGACAGATCTGGTACTTTTCTTTCCGAAATCAAAACAGAAAGAAATATAGAAAGAGAGAGAGAACGTAAATGTTTTTATATAGGGGCAACATCGTGGAGAATAATAGAGAGGAGAAAATAGACTCATGATGACCCCTTTGCACTTATTCTTTTGTTGTCGGGCAGACGCTATTGTAAACTGGTTTTCTCTGGTTTTCCTCCGTCCACATCAATGCATGTACAGTGGTTGATGACTATAAGGTAGCTTGTTCGTCGCGACGTGAGTTGAGACAAGATTTCGTCATTCGACCACAGGTACTGCATGTTTATCCACCGAGGGCGCTCCACCCAACCGAAACGCAGATGACATGTAGGCCAATACTTCGAATGATGATATCGTTCAACGTGAATTATTACACAGCTTTAATCGTAAGGGCTTTTACACTTGTGTTTCTTAACCCCGGACTTTCTCTGACCCAGGACTATCGTTAGTCCCGTACCAATTTTTTCAGCTTTTTACACTCGCCAATTAGTCCCGTACTATCTCTTGTCCGGGGCTAAGGAGAAAACTGACCTTTTTACACTCGTATTTCTTAGCCCCGGACTTTCCAAACCACATGAATATTCATAATTACGCTGTGTACTGTACACGTACACGCACGCACCGGCAGCACTTGATTACCTCGTTTCTGATTGGTCAGTGAGGGTCGGACTTCGTCTCCGTCGCTTAGCCCAGGATTATTTTTTCGTTCTGTTTACACTCACTTGCTTGGCACCGCAATTGCGGTGCTAACCCCTGCTATTTTGCAGGGCCAGATAGTACCGTACTATCGGTGGGGCTAGCCCACTTTGGCAAAAACGAGTGTAAACAGAAAGTGGGCTAAGGATAGTCCCGTACCAACGGTGGGGCTAAGGCCCCCCCCCCCCTTAGCCCCACCGTTGGTCCGGGGCTAAGCAAAAATTTACAAGTGTAAAAAGCCCTATAGAGATGCATTATAACAACTTTAATCTGCATAGTACAGTATACAGGTTCAGACTACGCAGGTTTACTTTCATTCCGATCTCTGTCTCACTGCAATTCCTTTCTTTCGCTCAGTTGATTTTTATGTTGCTCCTTATATCCTTCCTCGCGTTTCCTTCTCAAATTCTCCCATTAATTATGTCTCTTTGCATCTTTATTTATTTTCTTGTCCTTTTTGTGTGCCATAGCAATTTGCCTCCTATACGTCTGTCACAACATATAATTCAGTGCAGGTGTATAATACGCATTTGAAAAAGTCACTGACCGTAAGTTCACAATACACTCAAAACAGAATCCAAAGCGGTCACAGGCGGATTCGAACGATTTTAGAAAGGGCTTCCACTCTTTTTCTACCTAAGTTCCTCTAGTTGTGACAAGCGCTGCCACTTCTTATAAATACAATGTTTTTACCTGCAAGAATAACGCGAAATTGTTATCACAGAATTCTAGTATGCGAATAATGTGACAGTCTTGGAGTGTCTGCTATCGATAACATGAGCGAGAAAGGCGATGGCGGCGGCGACGACGACGACAACAACAACAACACATTCACCCCAGCAAAGACGTTTGTAGGCCTATGGATGTACTTCTGGTGCAATCATTCTCTCTCAAGGACAACCAGGGAACTTGGCAATGCCGGCAAGGAAAAAAAAACCTGACAAGACATACCGATTAAACAGAAAAAGTGAAATAGGATCTTGACGTCACGCGTTTATGGCTGAAATTCAATGTCTACGTAGTAATTACAAACCTGAAAAACGGTGTTGGTGGTTTTGGGATCTTAAATCATTGAATATAACAACAACTCATGAAGGGGGATAAGATATGATGAATGGGTGCAAGTCACGAGCTCACGTAAAATGTTTCACAAAATGATGGATACTTTGCTCCTTTTCTTTTGTTCTTCCGCTCTAAGCCTAGAACGAGGCAGCCCAAACAATTACTGTTTCCCTTTATAGAATAAGTGTGGCGTAAGTCTACTTTTATTGTTCATACAAGCGTTTTCACTGTTATCAGCAATATGTATCACTATAATCATCTTCATCATTGACTAAAATCATCATTCAGGTCACGTCATGAGTGACGTTTGAAACGGTGGCAGAATTGCAAAAAGGTACATTGTCTATCATATAAGTCAAAGGGGGAAATAGATTGTAAATTAAAGATTCCTCAAAGTGATTTACGGCCATCTTGTCAAAATATGATGTCACCGTTTGATAAGATGGTGGGATGATAAACCGTATGACGCGCATTTTCTTAAAGGACATTCTAGAACCAAAATCATACAACAAGGCATGTTTTTAATCGCGGAGGAGACACGCAAAGATAATGAACCACTTCAGTAACCCTCGGTGTGCTTTAAGTGCGCATTGATGACACCAAAAACCTCATAACATTGTACCCATTATCCAAAGTCCCTCCAACAGTAATGGTCAATTTTTTATTTCTCAATGCAAGACAGATTTTATAAAGTCTGATGAAAAAGGGTGAAGATCCACTACAAAGAAAGAAAGAAATAACAATGTCAAATACAATGCGAAGAATGGTGATGATTACCCAGTGACCTAAATCAACAAAGTTGCCAAATACAATACGACGCCTCTTGATTAAAAGACGTACGCTTTCAAACGAAATTCAACAAACATGCCACAAATACCTCTGGTTGATATTATGAATACCTGAATATAGGAAAGGTCCGAGTCCATATAAGAGAAAATTTCGAGAAAATTCAATTCAATTCAATTCAAAGGTTTCATTTTCACTTCTTTCAACAGAATGTACAAAAAAATATAGATTCGGCATGCGTTTGAAGGAATGATACATAGATAGCAAAGAATAACATTTGTCAATAATCATTACAAAATTAGGCATTTTTCATACAGACATATTTATACATTGTGCGAAAAAAAGTGGAGGTACCCACTTAAAAGACTATGCATGTACAACGTGGGCACCTCACAAGAGGAAAAAAAAGTAAAAACTTAACTACAAGTGTGCGGGATGAAAAAAGAAGTGGAAAGGGGAAAAGGGAAGAAGTAGAAATACAAGTAAAGAGACGAGACAACTAAGAACAAAAAGCCTAGATCAATCGGTACATTCAAGATCAAACCAACAGAGACTATCAGCCATATTAGAAGTGTAGAGCGTTGAAAGTGACGAGAAAGTGATATATACAATTGTATGGAATTGCTGATAGCAAAAAATAGACAAAGATACCAAATAACATTGTCATATTTTTATTTTCAGTTATAGGAATGCTATGATAACAAATTGAAATGTAACACAGTCACGTGAATGACTATTTACATTTTGATTACATACTTAAGAATGGTTTTCCAAGTATGATAGCCAAATTTGAAAGACATTCTTATATTTAAATGTTCATATGATAATAAGTATTGCTCCTGCCACAATATTGATCCGGTTTTATTTTCTCCAAAGACATAGGGTTAGAGCTGTAATAGGGTTTTAGGTTTAGTTTGATGTGAGGATTAGGATTAGGGTTTGGGTGACGTTTGTTGGTATGTTTGGCTAACTCGTGCAAACAGTTATGAGAGCAATAATCATTGCAGGAGCAAATGACATAATATAGAACCTTAAATGCATACATTTTTAAATGATATTCTTTATTGAATGCCATTCAACGTCAGGCTCATTTTCACAATAATACTAATTCAAACAAGAATAAACCATTTTTGGTTGGGTATATACAGTTATGTTTTGCATTAGTGGGTATTCTCGCATGTACGACCCTTTATAGTATGTTTGTTAGTAAGAAGTTATCTAAATATTTGAAAAAAGCATAAAAAACACAGATAAGTGTTTAAATTGTTTGTATCAAAGAAATGTTTTTGTGTTGAAGTAATAACTTTTTAATTCATTTATCCTCTGTAAAATTATGTTGCCTCGAGAAATCAATAAATTCTATCATTTGAAAAAAAAGAATAAGCAGCTGTTCTTCTCACTTGTGTTGCGGAATAGTAGGTAAATGCACACACACACACACTTTTTTTTTGTTTTCAGTGATCTTTTTATTAATTCCATTTCCTTTGAGAATATAACAATTCAAAAAAAAATTACACACATTCTACATAACATCTGTCATAAATCATGTAGATATTCCTACAGTTATGAGACATAATCCATAATCCATAAAACAAGAATAATCATTCAATTCATTTTAACGCAGATATCAAACAGAAGAGAGGAAATAGAATGAATTATCCGATCATTCCTTTTTAACTACAAAACAAACAAGCAGAATCCATACATGCAATTGTGAGCAATTTAGCCAAACACTAAAAAAACAGGAAATGAAATTTCTATTATATCAAAAGAACGATGACAACAACAACATAAACCACCCTCATTCCCACCTTTCCACCATACCCATGCAACCCTCAACTACTCATAACTTTAAACTTTAAACCCACACACACACACACACACACACACACACAGATACACACATAATCAAATTATATACACACTTGTGTCTTAGTGTGTGTAGGTATTTGGGTATGTGTCTTGAAGACAACTGACTGCATACACTTTGTATCTCCTTCTGACAAAGATGATGAAGAAGAAAAAACAAAAACAACCCTGTCATTGTTATCAGCGATTATATCGAGTATAGGCCTAAAGCTGACCGATTGCATATTATGGAAGGGCATGGCTTTGCAGCAACTCAGTTGGGAGTCCGGACATTAATTGACAGATGGTGATGTCATGAGCAACAGGTGACTCACGGGGTCAAGTTCAGCCTCAGACACAATCCCCGCGGCGCGACTTCCATCTCTCTCTGAGGGAGAGGCAGAAATTTGGGTGCGAATGTGGGGAGACATTGACACTATCTCGCCAAGAGAGGGCGTCGGGATTTAACTTTCGAGACCCTACTCGGCAACGATTAATCAACTTGCCCTGATGTGCTCGTTCCTGTCCTAACCATGAGCAAGATAACTTTCCCAAAAATGCTATTCCTCCACTGTAACGTTGAGAGATTCAACCCTGTGTGCTGTACCGCAGTGATGAACATTAACACGTGACGCGAAGTGTTCTTCAAGTACATGTGTAACATAATGCAGGTTTACACGAACTTTTTGCCTCGCAATGATCAACTTGTAAGTTCATAGTCTCCTTCCCAGGCTCTTTCTCATATCAGAGAAAAGCGCAATCTGTTGTCCAAAGGCAAGGGTTTTTTTTTATTTGACTTGATTTGATTTGATTTATTTCTGCTTAATTCCGTTACATCAGATATGATTATGTACATGTCATTTATGACAAACAGTATATCGACACATAGTTTTTAGTACAATAGATACAAGACAAATACAAACAGCTTATGGAACTTCAACAGAAGGGTCTCCAAAATAAGCCGAGGCTTGACGGTATGGAGACTATATGCTTACCTACTCTGGATAGAATAGGGAATAGAGAAAGAGAGAAATAGGGAAGGGTAGGGGGGTAGTTAAAGAGTGTATGTGTACCACTCCAACTACTTTATGATGATAGGAATGATGATAAATACAATATGATAATGATATTAAAGTTAACACGTTCAGTTGCCTGTGCCGGAGTAATAACCGAATATTCACTATGAAAATAATAATATGTGAATACACAGTATCCTATACAAATCTGATATGGAATGAAATATATCGTGCATATTTTATGTACGCAGTATATGGTAAGGCACATCGTACACATACATCATTATACATGCTCGTCGATATACATGATGTACCTATCCTATACATACATATATATTCATATTCATAATATGGATAGATAAATAAATCGATATACATTGTATGTATGCACACATACATGCATCATGTACCACGTGCATATTCATATACATTTGATTATTGATACAATAAAAGAATCAGAATGTTATCCTGGGGAATACTGCTTAAGGAGGTGAAGTTTTACAGCCTTCTTAAATGAATACATAATGGTCATGTTTTTGATTTCGATGGGAAGGGAATTCCAAGTGTCAGGGCCGGAGTGTCTGATAGAATGATGCGCGAGTGCGGTTTTGGGGTTAAATAAATGTAAATTTGTGGATTGTCTGGTTGGATGAGAGTGAATCTCTGAATTTGACCGAAATATTCTGTTAAATATCGGAGGCAAGAGGTTTGACTTGAGACAAAACATAAATACAGCTTTTTGGAGAAAATTTATTTCATTTATCTTAAGGGATTTAAGCTGGAAAAACAGTGGGTCGGTGTGATCTCGAGAGCGTGCTCGACTGCACACTCGAATTGCTTTTTTTTCTGTAGGAGAAGTATACGGTCTGTGTTACATTTGTGGGTTGCCCAGATAATGTTGCAATACGATATATATGATAAGATTAAGGCATTATGCAGGGTAAACAATACATGAGTTGGTAAAAAATACTGAAGCTTTTCACTCTCTCTCTCTCTCTCTCTCTCTCTCTCTTTGTCTGCCTCATGAAATTCCACGTCATGCTTCGAAATTAAAGAACCCTTGTCCAATAACATACTCCAACCTACATGATGTCCACATAAACACCCGATTCACACAGTGTATCAAAGTATCGAAATGTATATTTTTGGGTTCCCTTCAAAGCATTACATGATCGTGTGTTTTCTACCAAAATTAGAACTGATGAATGGGTGTTTGATACATAAAACCGTTCCGGAATTGCACTGAATCGATTTTTTCCTTTCTCTCTCCTTTTGTGCATGTTTGTTGTGTGGTTGATTGTTGGTGATCAGGTTCTGTGTTTGTGTGTGTATGTGTGTGTATGTGTGTGTGTGTGTGTGTGTGTGTGTGTGTATGTGTGTGTGTTTTGTTTGTTTTGTTTTTTATTGTTCCATATTCCACATTTCAACAAATACATAAAACATAAACATCACAATACAAAAGCCTGGATGAATTGTCACGTACAGCTTATAAGACAATAAAACATGTGAAATATGAGGAATCTACATAGAATCTACATAGAATCTACATCTACACATGTGTGTGCTTATATGCGCTTGTATCTGTGCTGGAGTGAGGTATACCTGGAGTGTGCCTATATATAGAGGGGGAAGTGCTGATGAGGTGATTCGGGTGAGCGATGGAGGGGTAATGTTTTATAGGTATGGATTATGTACAGACATTGATCATGTACGTTTGTAAAGCTTTTGTGTGTATGTGTGTACATAGGTATGTAGGCTTTTTGTTGACCCCTTAACAATAATTGATTTCATTATCTAATAATTACTGCTGTGACGAGTATATGAACGCAGTTAATGGGTATATTTGGTATTGTGTATTGTACATACATATTGGTTTTGCTGACCCATTATCAAAAATTGATTTCATAATTATTGCGGGGATGACTATATTTGTGAAGCAGTTACTGTATATTATTTGTGTGTAGTAGAATAATCAGAAATTGACACAATGACAGTCCTAATTACTTTGTAATATTTTGTAATATGTTTGAAACGTCACGCAGCTAGCAACAACAACTGAATGTTCATTGTAATCAAGGATGGATGATGGAATCGAAATAAAATACTAATTGAAACAAAAACACCGCACACGCTAATACATACATACACACACACACACACCCACACACACACACACACACACACACACACACACACACACACACACACACACACACAAATAGTAACGAAGCATAGTGGAGGAGACTTCTGACTTTCAAAAAGATATCCCCCATTCGACTCCTGTCAAAGTGCTAATGATCTTGGACCGGATGTTTCTACCCGCCATGCCAATCACTATAGAGAAATAAAGTATCAAGGTGCAAAAATAGACACATGGCAATGATGTCATCGTAATGGCAGGACCCTCTTATCTGGTAGTTGCATCTAAGTATCTATAACCCGTGGGTCAATAGGACCATCTCATTATCATGATAATGTATCTACTGTAGCATATTTGATATATTATTTGATTTCATTTCATTTGGTTATTTCTTCATCATATCTTTAAATGATAATCAAATTAAACAGCATTACCAAACATTCAAACATAATATCAACGATACTAACAGTTCTTCTTGAATCAGCAAAAATAATCTATACAATGAATTATTATGGAAGAAAACCTAAAAAAACCATGGTATCCCCAAATTAAAGCCAATCAGCATCATTCAGTGATTAATCATCACAAAAGTAAAGTTACAAACAAAATATACACAGGTAGATTTAAATGCTCACACTCTAGGCAGCTCTAGGCATACATTGCTCTTGAGTGAACAATGAAAACATTCGGGGGGGGGGGGGCTGTGCGCAAAGACAGCTCTCCTGTATTGTACACGAACAGCAACAACAGCTTCTCTGGTATAGAAATATTATAACAAATGACGAGGAAGTGAATGACATTCTAAAAGAGAAATACAGCTAAGCTTCGATAAAGATGTCAATGTACTTATAATAAATTTTGACTTGTATCTATAGTTATCTATAACCTTGTTGACTGAGAAACTAAGCTTACCGTAGTCATCTATTCCCTTTGTGCATGTGTACTTTTAAATGTGTCATTAATTGCTCTTAACCTACTTAACTTTCACAGCAATCGATTTTTTTTTTCTCTGTTCTGAATACGATCTGTCTAATGTAATGTTCAGCTGGGATGTACTATGTTTGTAAATGTGTAAATAACATTATCAAATTATAGTTATGTAGTTGTTACATTCTGTCTGTTTCTGGGCATGAGCGCATTTGTCAAAGCGGATGGTGGAATCACCCCCCCCCCCCCTTGACATATCGATCTCCAGCACCCCTTCCGTCTCCCTCTCCACTCAACTCTTTGTGTCAATCCTCGTCAATATTATCGATCAGAGGAAAGGTCCACAGTCCTTGAGATAATATGTCTCGTTATACATCTACGAAATGTTCCGGACAAAGCCGTCCGCTGCAGTGTCAAATATAGAGAGCTCACCTCCGACGAGGGGGCGTAGCAGGAGATTTTTGGAGAGCAGGGGGATGAGAAGAGTACATTCCATGAAAGTATTGTTCTTACCTTTATCTTTTCCGAATCACTTTTGCAACTTTACTTTTTACGGAGGAAAAAAAACAGAAATCCACGCGAGTCGTCGTCACACATGAGTACGCAAGTAAAAACATAATTAAGTATCATCATCTTCAACCCCATCAGCTCTCCCCCCCCCCCCCCCCCAATCCCCTTTCTCCCTTTTGGTCCACCCGCGAGACAACTTTAGCCATTTGTTAGCTATCGAGAGGTGACAGGTTGCTCCCTCCCCGCGCGTCCTTGTTAAGCTTTTACAGATGAGAGGAGGGGGGCTTTTGTCTGTACCTTTTTCTCTCTTGGTCCACCAGTGGTGAGGCACCTGTGTCATCTGCTTTTCCGCGGCCGTGCCAGATGATGAGGACCTAGACATCTTACTGGGATAGTATCCGAAACATGGATTGAATTATTTTGGACTAAGACATCATCTCCTATTTCTTCTGATTTGAGTTCTGCGAGGTAAGTGTCAGTTCTTGCGCCATATGATCCTTGATTTCCTGAAGAATGCCAAACTCGTTGTATTTCATGTTACCATGCCAGAGTGGGTCCCACCTTTTAGATTACCAAGGACCACTTTGTTTTATTTTTTATTTTTTTTTTTTTGGGGGGGGGATATCTCAGTCATTCAACAAAACCGATTTTCATATAAGAAGCTTTTAATTCCTCTTAGAATTGTATGTTCTTTTATATATCATGTAAGTGGTTTCTATTCTCTCCCCCCCCCCCAAAAAAAAAAAAAGTTAAAAATTGAATCCCCATCTCAACCAAAACTATATACCATCCCTTCAAAGTTGTGTGATAACTCCTTGGTGTAACTTTGGTCGCGTCAAAACTATACAGAAAGCATGAATGATAGACTTTTTTAAAATAAAAATTTGACCGTTTATCAAAAACTTATCTAAAAAGTAGCACCAGCTGATTTATGAGTATGCATTTGGGGTCTTTTGCTGTTTTAGTGTATTGAATATTTTCTGCCAAAGTTACCATTTGTTGTTTTTTTTTTATCATTGGCCTATAACACTTTGCATTGTTGTTGTTGTTGTTGTTGTTGTTGTTGTTGTTGTTGTTGTTGTTGTTGAACTCATTCTTTATCTCGTTTTTTTGATTTTCCCCAGTTACCAACCCACAAATTTTGCGATAGTCTGCATGAAAACCTATTGAAAAACTTTGAAATTGACTAGCAATTTACCAGCGATAAATGACATAATCATGAATCAATATATTGGTGACACGACATTTGCTCCTACGACAATAGTTTTATTGCTCCGATCTTATTTTCTCCATGGACTTGGGCTCAGTGTTAGGGTTGTGATAGGGTTTTAGGTTTACTCTGAATTGAGGATGAGGCTTAGAGTTATAAGGTTATGTTTGTGAGTACAATTTATGTTTGGCTTAGCGTGCAGATATTTCATGGGAGCAATTGTCGCTGGAGCAAATGTCATGGAACCCAATATAATACGTGAATGAGCGTGCAATGTCAGTGTTTAAACTTATAATCCTGAATCGCCATGAAGATTGCCATTCCATTCTTGCTTTATGCACAAAAATTAGGATACATTTAGTGCATTTGAATGTACACTTAACTTCAAAGACGCTTTTCTCAAAGATAGCATACCTACATTTTTTTCATCCTCCAATTTTATGAATTAGGAACATCCGATAGCGGTGAGTTACATATCATTAATTCAGAACTTTTTCAGTATATTTGAAAGTAATGAGAACGGCTACCTATCGCAATGCTTTGTGGATTTTGTTGATGAAGGCTGACAAATGTTAAAGACGCAAAAATAGATGAAAGAAGCAAAATATCTCTTAGACGAAAATCACTCAACAAACAATTCCAACATCTTCAAGAGGGATATGCTGTTGTTTCCCTTATACATTATGACGCACGAAATTCCTGCGTCTTTAGTTACACCTTGTCTTACCACACGGAAACGTTGCGATCGATACCTCTGATCGATACCTATTGTTAAGAGGTAGAATTTGCAATTCGCAATGAACAATGCCTATAAAAGTCCCTGTGGTACAGCGAGTGTATTCGCATATAACTAATAGAGACCCTAAGATCAACCAACTAGGATGATATTAGATGAAAGGGTGCCATCTTTGATTAAGATAGGTACCCCGCATTGATAAATACTTCACAGCGTCTTCAATTATTTTGTTCTTGCGATAAGATCTGTATAGACATGGGACACCTATAAACTTTATCTAGTTTTATTCACCGTCTTAACAATACTATATATTTATGGGTATAATTTAATGTTTAATTTGGTCAATAGATCCGAAGCAATATGAGCTAGACTTGGTAACTACACGTTTTTCCTTTTTTAAGTCATTGTAACTGGTGTGTGGGACCCATAATATGCAAGTTTCACTTTTTTTAGTGTCCTTCCATCCCCAAATCACTTATCACTGACTCAAATGTTTCACTTCTGTAATCATCATCAAAGGTTTCATGTACCTTGCTTCTTTACTTCTTATGCTGTCATCTCTTTCCTTTTATTTGCATTGTATGTGGTATTGATTATGTTGAGATGTGGCGAGAATAAAAATGACCTTGAACTTGAACTTGACAGAAGTATATTTATAATTCTAGTAGCCTTCTTTGGGACACCTTGCATGCCATTGGGTTGATGATTATGCGCAGGCCCTGTGATTATGATATTACATACACGATTTATACTATCTTGTCTCTGCTTATGTCGTGTAAGTAGGCCGGATATGTGGTTAAAGATTAATTATATGAAGAAAGTCTTACCACCCACTGTAAATTGTTTTAATCGGGCATTTTCTTTAAAGTACTATAATCTTATAATTGGCAATTTATGATTGATGTCTAGAAGACCGAACAGGGGTTTAGGAAGAAAGCTCTACGGATCATTTGCACCTCTCGATTTTTTAGCTTTTTCTTTTTCAAACTTGGCACGATCAATTCGGTGCATCCGTCACTGGAAACGCTTGAATAATGCGAGTAAATCATTTGTGCACAGCGCATGTCTTGAATTTCAGAATGAAATGATAGATTTTATAATATTGATGATAATCAACAATATGACGAAATTAGATTAATGATCATATCAATACTGTCAGTTGATGTTCTGACTGAAATTCTTAATTTCCTTTTATGGTGCCATCAAAATGTTAACATTTTGAGCTTCTCTCTCGTTGCTATGCAGAACTGTAGCAATGGGCTTACCGAGAGCGATCCTGGTTCTTGGAGTGGTGCAGTTGGTTGCCGTGACAACGTTAACCTCCCCCAGTCCTGTACGTGAAAGCAGAGGTAAGCAACATCATCGTAAAGGTAGAGGTTAAATCCTCATGCATCCCTGTCCTCCAGTCCAGCAGACAAGCAATGCAAACAATAACTTCACGAACATAACGAACCTAACTCCTATCTTGTCTGTTCAAAGTAACCTGCCACTTCATGTTCTAGATGACTTCATTTGTTTATATGATATGAATACAAACTTCATAGAAATAAGACTTAAAATAGACTTCAGTGGACATATAAAGTTTCCTACCTTTTTTTGAGACTGTGATTTCGATTTCAGTCACATTTGCAAATAAGATGAGGTCATGTTGCCATCACCTCTAAATACTTATCATATTGATAATCCAAAGTTTGTTATCACGTTTGTTATTCCATGTTGGGACGCTATAGAAAAAGAAATCATACTCTGTTCTTCAAGTCTACAATTGCGAAAATGTTACATTATAAGTGAAGAAAAAAAATCTAGTTCCTCTTTAATTGGTTTATTTTCTTCCCCAGATGGATTTGTTGAAGAACTCGAGGCCCTGAAGGCTATAATCGATGACGCCATAGCAGGAAAGACAGATACAGATGACGATATTTTAGGCGATGATCTCGTGGACGAACTTCGAGACCAACTTGTCGTAACTGTGAAGGATGATCCAGGAGAAAGCGTGGTGAACGATTTGATGGAGTTTGGATACCACAATGACGCCGACGATGAAAAGGATATCTTGAACTTCGATGAAATCGATAAAGTAATTCCGACGTCGATGCCTGATGTAATACAAGGGGTGGACGTCGACGGTATCGACGAACTCGT